>NW_027459460.1:690000-1035000 GCF_050624435.1 Tenrec ecaudatus
TATCTCAGAGAATAGATAAGCTCTTTCCTTGTGACTGATCGCTGTTCATCAGCTGAGATCCTTGGGTGAGAACAGAAAGATAGGGACACAAAGGGCTCTTTGCACTGGGACCTGTGTATGATCAGGGCGGGAAGCTTATGTGTGGTCCTTCTGAAACCAAGATTCCACCTTATTGTCCATGTTTCCTGTAAGGAGGTCGTCTTCTCCCTCCCCTTGCACTGCTTGTTCTGGTCTTCCCACAATGCACTGATCCACTCCAGATCATCACAGGGTAGAGTCCTTATATACATTCGCCATAACTGCCACTTCAGTGCTCGGTCACTGGCACCAGCATTTTGACCAAAGTAAATACAGACTGTAAGGCAGTAATGAAAAAACGGGCAGGGCCACCAAGGCCGTGTGTTAAGAATTTTGTGATCCATGAGTCAGGAACACTGGCGGCGTAGTGGTTACACGTTGGGCTGTGATTCACAGTGTCAGCGGTTTGAAATCACTAACCACTCTGAGGGAGAAAGACGGGGCTTTCTACTCCCTTAAACTGCCCATCCCTGCCTTCAAGGTGATGCTGAGTCACAGCCAGCCTGTAGGACAGCGCAGAACTCTCGCGGGAGTTTCCAAGACCGCGACGGGAGTAGACAGCCTCATCGTTCCTCTGCAGATTTGCTGACAATTTCCCCTGCTGACCTTGCGGATGGCAGCCAACGGCTAACCACGAGGCCACCAGAGTCCCTGTTATCAACAGTTACAGCCTCAGCCACTCACAGCGACGCTTGGACCCCATACTGCGGGCCTGATGTGGATCAGCCTACACTAGACAACAGTCAGTGAGAGGAACGAGAAATATAAAACCATGCCTAGTTTCCATAAAACAAGCAGTACATCATTGCATGTAACTGCGTAAGTTGGAAAGGAACTTATGGGCTAGTGTTGGACTTATGGACTTGAGTTGGACTGGCCTGGGATATTTCCTTGAAATAGAAATACTATAGTGACTTCTTGATAGAAAACTATTTATTGCACATATATGAGTGGCACTTGATTTGTGTCTCTAGTCAGCCTGGCTTACATCCAGTTCACTGCCATCAAGTTGATTCCAACCCTTAGCAACTCTATAGGACAGGGGAGAGATATCCCTGTGGGTTTCCAATACTGGAACTTTGTATGGGAGCAGAACTGCTGATCTTGTGTTGAGCAACCCAACTGGGTTGGTTCTGACGCATTATGTTTGTAACCACTATACCACTAGGGCTCAGCTGTGCCTTATTCCTCAAAGTGACATCTTTTAACACTGGAAATTGGTCTTCAGCAAGATCTACCAGTGTACTCGGTCATGTGACTTATTTTCTTTTTACACTGTCTTGATTGTCATGTGAGGGAAAATCTACAGAGTAAATTGATTTTCCTTACAATTCATGCAATGTTTTATGATATTGATTGCAATACCTACAATGCAATACTACTTTTCCTATTGCCTCCCTTTGTTTGCCGTTTCCATTGGTCTTTCATTCTCATTCCTTCCTGCCTTCTGAGTAACTCCCTGACAAATGCTGGGCTCTGAATTGTACATCGTTGACAGTATAGGTCTCCTATTTGGGGGCTGAAAGTTGAGCCATGGAGGTGAGGTCAGGTGTCAAATGGGAATTCCACTAGTGCCTTTCATATCCTAAGGTTAGTCTTCTTATTTTGAGTTCTACATTTTCCCCAGTTGATCCAGGGTCTACTACTGTGAGCACTTTCAGAGCAATCTGCAGTGAGAACCCTATGCTATCTTGGTCTTCTGGACTCAGCGCTGTGGAGCCGGGGCTTCATGTGGTCAGTGAATCCCTTTCATCTTCTTTTGATGCTATCTGTGTAATTCTGTATTTTGAATTTCTCTTCCATTTTTTCAGCTAGTGAAATGCACATGCTTTTCATTTTTGCTGTCCTAATTCCAGGTCTTTGCACCTTTTCATATAATTCTTTATTCCATCTTTTTGAATTCCCCTTTGAAATTTTATGTTCAGCTTCTTTATTCAGCGTCTTTACTTCATCAATTATTTCTATATTTCTCTCTCTCTCTTTTTCGTACTTCATCATTTCTTTCATTGGCTTCAGCTACTCCACATTCAACGTGACATCCATTTTGTCTTTTCTTTAGTTTCTATCTTTTTAATTATCTTTGAATTTCTTTATTTATGATGTTCTTGATATTATTGCAGAACTCCTATCATCTCAGGTGATTTGTGTTCAATGTGTCAACTTTCTTCTTGAAATATCCTCTAATTTAGATGAGATATACTCAAATTCATACTTTGACTCTTGGGGACTTGTTTTAATTTTATTTGAATTCGAGTTGAATTTGCCATTGATGGTTTGGTCCACAGTTGGTCTCCAGTCTCGTGACTGATGATATTAAACTTTTTTATACCGTAAATACTTGAGTATAATCCGAGTTTTTTTCAGCACATTTTTTATGCTGAAAAAGCACCCCAGCTTTGGAGGGTAAAATTAGTTGCCTTGGGTTATACTCGAGTATATATAGTAGTTTATTTCAACAGATGTAGTTGATTTAATTCCTGTGTATTTCTATCCAATATACATGATCCATGTCTATGGTTACTGTTTACATCCCTGAAAAATAAATCTTCAATCAATAAGCCACCCTTATTGGAAAATTCTATCATGAGATCTCCCATGTGGCTTCCATCCCCATGGCCATATTTTCTAACTAGTGATCCTCCTCCTTAGTGTCCAATTTTTGCATTCAAGTCATCAGTAATCTTGATTGCATGTCTCATCAATTTCAGACTGAAAAGGTTGGTAAAAATCCTCAATGGCTTTATTGTTAGCATTAGTGGTTGGTGTGTAAATTTGAATAATAACTTTATTAATTATTCATCCTTGTAGGTGTAATATATCCTACACCTAACAATGGTGAACATTGGAATCGATGTTGAATCATTCTCTTTTTTAACATGAAAGTCATCCATTCCTTTCAAATTTGTTACTCTGGTATGTAAACCATATTATTATGACATTCAAAATGGCCAATAGCAGTGTCTTTCAGTTCAATAACACCTAGAGTGTTTGATCTTTATGTGTTCCATTTTTTCATGCCTTCCAATTTTTCTAGATCCATATTTCATGCATCCCATCTTCTTGTTAGTGGTTATTGCAGTACTGCTGTTTCTTCTCATTTTGAGTCATTGCCACATCAACAAATATAGGTCCTGAAAACTTTATATCACTAAGGTCAACTCTATTTGAGGAGACAGCTCTTTCCCAATTATATTTTGAGTGTCTTCCAACTTGAGGGGTTCATCATCCTGCACTATATGAAACAATATTCCACTGCAATCAATGTGCTCCACAAACACCACTATTTTTTTCAGATGTAGATTGGCAGGTTATTCTTTCTAGTCTATTTAGCTTGTAAGCTTTTCTGAAAATTTTCCACCACGGGTAACTATGCTTGTGTTTGAAATACCAGTGGTATATCTCACAAGTTATGATAGTGCAAGAACCTGACATGTCTGACAACTTGGCATACTAGCCTAATTCTGAATGGCCAGCACATCTCTCTTCTTGCTTTCTCTAGTTTCTGTAGACCACTGTACCTGAGCATGCATGGCTTAGGAGGTTGTGGAGTTAATTCTTGCTTCCTGGAGTAACCCTTAACCAATGACCCATAGGAGTTGTTGGACAAATAGCCACACTCCCTCCCATTCTGGGCAGAATAACTAGTGGATTTTCTACAGTGTCTCCAGTAAGATTAACCTCCAGTTGCTCACAATTTTAAATTGTTTGATAATGTACTTTTCATTGGCTGCCTTCTTTTCCTTTTCTATTTCCCATTTCCTTATTGATATCTCCCCCAAAATGGCTTAATTAAAACCTTTGTCTCAGGATCTAATCCTATGGGGAACCCAAACTCAATCACACAAGACATTTGTCAAATCATGGACTTAGTGGTTATATCTATTATATGTGTAGGTCATGGAAGAGGAGGATTCATACCATCACTTTGAATAGTCATTCGGAGTGCCAACTGGGTCCCCAGTATAAATCCTGGACATCAAAACTCACTGTTTCCTGTATCACAACACTTCCTTTTAGACTTCTGTCATTCAAAAAACTCAACAAATAGCTTGCTGTCTCACTTCAAATTTTGTAGTGTGCAAATATGGCTATGTTTTCATTGTGTGTTTAGCACTGGACAAATCAGCTTTGACCAGGAAGGTGAAGTCATGTGGAAAAACAAACCAAAAACACTAGCAGCTGTGTGTTGTGGAAGAAAACCCTGTGGATGAAGTGCAATTTTTAGGGAACAGAGACCAGAGAGATAAACCAATAAGTGTCCACTGTTCTGATGTTAAGGAGAACCCTGGTGAGGCAGTAATTAAGCACTTAAGGGCTAATCAATCAGCAGTTCAAACCCACCATCTTCCCCAAGGAAGAGTTACGATGTGGAAGTCTGACCCCCTTAAGATTTACATTTATTACCACTACCAACTGATCTGAGAGGGATAGCATTAAGGAATCCTGGATAGCATTCTAAACGAGCTCTAATGGCAGAGTGGACTCCTCATTGAGCTCCTAACCACAAAGTAAGTGGTTCTACCCTATCAGTTGCTCCATGTGAGAAATATGAGTTTGTCTGCTCTGGTAAAGTTTTAAGCCTTGGAAAATCAAAGGGTGAAGTTCTATTCCATCTTGTAGGGTCTCTTTGAGTCAGCTTCAACACAATGATAATGAGTTTGCTTTGGAATTTTGGGATAGAATAGGAGAAATATGTGCAACAAAGTTTAAACTTATTTTAAAAGTTCAGGGGTATTGCTCAGAGAGAGATTCTTGGAACCCACAAGACTGTTGTCCTTAGGCACCTTCAGTTCTGGAACTGAACTCACTCCCTTGGCTCAATCTTCAGCCAAACAATAGGTAGATCTATAAGATAAAAAGTAACACTAATCAACTATTTGAATCAAAAGGATATAATTTATTCAAAGATAAAGTTCAGAAGGGTCAGGAAAGAAGGGGAATGGAAACAGGAAATACAAGGAGGAAGTGCGATAAGTGATATTACGTTGAGCAGATTGCAGTCAATATCATGAAGCAAAATATGTGTGAACTGTCAAATGGAAAACGGATGTATTCTGTAAACCTTCACCCAACTCACAATAAAGAGATTGTTTTTCAGCCTTGGAAACCCATGAGGCAATACTATTCTGTCCTATAAGGTACCCATGAGTTGAAATCAACTCAGTGGCAATGGGATATTAATGCTGATGCTTTCTGCCGATTCTAAAAAATAGGGTTATTACAATTATTGTGGAAATAGCATGAATGAGACTATGTAAATGGGGTTGGTTACAGATAAATTCTTGTAAATGTTAAAGGATATGTGATTGAGGATGGACTTACCCAAAAAGAGAAAATTATTGCAAGATTTTGTTCAAGGGATAAAATAAAAATAAGCTTCCTGTGGGTAAGACTTAAGCCTATAGATATGGAATTTAAGGAACTGGTATTCCATGATGGTCACCTTCCCGACACAATCACTCAAGACAAAAGGTGGGTGTATAAATAAATGAGGTGAAGAAAGCTTATGGAGCCAGCTATCAAAAGATAAAGAGTCTAGGGTTTTAAAGACTAGAAGGTTAACAAGTGGCCATCTAACTCAGAACCAATAAAGTGCACATGAAAGAAGCACACCAGCCTGTGTGATCACAAGATGCAGAAGGGATCAGGTATCAGGAATGAAAGAACAAAAAAAATCATATCATTGTGAATGAGGGGGGGTACAGTTAGGGGATCCAAGATCTATCTGTAGGCAACTGGACAACCCCTTACAGAAGGGTCGCTGGGAGGAGATGAGCCAATCAGGATGCAGTGTAGCAACGATGAAACATATAACTTTCTTCTCGTTCCTAAATTCTACCGCGCCCACTATCATGATCCCAATTCTACCTTACAAACCTGGCTAGACCAGAGAATATACACTGGTCCATATAGGAACTGGAAACACAGGGAAACCAGGACAGATGACCCCTTCAGGACCAGTGCTGAGAGTAGCAATAACAGGAGGGTGGAGGAAAGGTGGGGTAGAAAGAGGGATCTGAATACAAGGATCTAAATATAACCTCCTCCATGAGGGAGAGACAAAAAAAGTGGGTGAAGGTAGATGTCGGACAGTGTAAGATAGGACAGAATAATAATTTATAAATTATCAAGGGTCCATGAGGGAGGGGGAGGGGGAAGGAGGGGAAATGAGGAGCTACTACCAAGGGCTCAAGTAGAAAGCAAATGTTTTGAGAATGATGATGGCAACAAATGTACACAGTGGATGTATGTATAGATTGTGATAAGAGTTGTAGGAGCCCCCAATAAAATGATTCTTTTTAAAAACCTCAAAGAGCAAAACACACTATGGTTTATTGTATATCAATGATACTTCAATAAAATTACATAAAAGAGCGGAAAAAGAAATGGAATTTAAGGTAAAGAAAGTATTCCCTTTGAAGACCATATTGCAAACATATATTTAGGCAGGCAATTAGATAAAGACATTTTAAGTCTGGGCTTCTATACCTGCCATCTGTCTGTTATGAAAAGTATAATTAGCAACTAGAATCTCTCATACAAAATCAACTCAATATGGTCTTTCTGGTCTGACCTCCGTGGTGTTCTACTCTGCTTTGATGGAGCTCATCATATCATGACTCTATAACAAGATTGAGGAGTTATTTACATTCTTATGTGGAAGGTAAATCTATTTGGCCATTCTGTTAGACTAGTTCATTTTCTTTCCTACCATCCCATCTGCCATTTTAATTCAAAACAAGGAGAAAAGCATGTATGTGCCTTTTGAGGAAGGAGAAGATTTTGGTGTGGAAGAAATTCTCTTCTAGACTGCAAGGTAAGTATTTACCCCCTCTAGCCCTGTTGGAGGAGGGGAAAAGGAAGAGAGACAAGGCAAAGAGAACAACATAGTTATTTTCATGCCTCCTTACTTGACCTGGGGATTGAGGGGAATATCAGTGACTATGGACCTGTTGTGCTCCCCATTTGGAAGCATGAAGAATAGAGGCTGCCAGGCAGAGCAGCCCTATGGGAAGTCACTGAAGACAAACATATAGAGAGTGCCATCAAGTCTACTGTGATCCATGGAGACCTTATATGAAATGGAATGGAGTGCTGTCTGATCTTGCACCATTGTCACACATTCCTGAATGTTGAAGTCCATTGTTGCAGCGATTAGGTCAATCTGCCTCAACAAGGATCTTCCCTGTCCCTCTATTTCATCAAATATGATGTCTTCCTCTAGCAATTGTCCACTGATAGTGTGTCCAAAACACATTAGTCAGTCAGTGTTCTCTTGTGCTCCATAAGGTTTTCTTTCAGTAATTTTTGGAAGTGGACTGGCAGGCCCCTCTTCCTTGTCTGTCTTAGTCTAGAAGCTTCACTGAAACCTGTCCACCATGGGCAATCTTGCTGGTATTTGAAATTCTGGTAACAGAGCTTCCAGCATCATAACAATACACAAACCATTATAGGACAACCAACTGACAGAAGAGTGGAGGAGATATATATACATACATATATATCTGTATATAGATATACAGATATATATGTATGTATATATATGGAGACAGAGAGTAAAACTGGCAATGCAGTCTGATTAGGCAGTATTCTGATGATCTGCTGCTAACAGAAAGTATCCCCACAAATAACATCTTAAAGTAATGATAATATCAATTTTGCTCACAAATCTGCAATCTGGGCAGAGCACAGTGAGAACACTAGTTTTGGCTTCATCAAGCATTAGCTGGGGTAGCTCAAAGGACAGAGGCTGCAGCTCTCTTAAGACTCACTCCTTCACACGACTGATACTTCTATTGGTTGGAGCTCAAGAAGAACCCTATATGTGACATTTTCATTTGGCCTGGTCTTCCTTGCAACATCCTGACAGGGTCCCAATGGTGAACAACCCAATACGACCAGGTGGAAGTCACAGAGCAACACTTCTGCCATAGTCAAAGGCCTGCCAAGATGCAAGGAAGAGGGAAAGCGGGATCTGTTTCTGGAAAAGTGAACACAAACTCGTAACAAGAGAATGTGCGATGTGAAACATTAGGACAGTCATCTTTGAAGGACACAACCTGCCACGAGCCAAGATACAGAGACAGATTTCTACGAAAGCGAAAGGGCAGGACTTAGACTTAAAGATAAAGCCACAGACTTCATAGGACAAGAGCAATAGGGAGACAAGCAAAGGAAAGCTCTAGGACTCAAGCCTAACATGGCTAAAGATAGGGACAATGTCAGGACTGAACTGGAAGCAAGCAGACACCTGTGCAAGGCAGAACCCGTGAAGTTGTGAGTGCCTTCAAAGCTAAGTCAAAGTACCTTGGGGCATGAGAAGGGAAGGAACAGGAGAAGGAATTAATGGGTAGGTTTATGGAATTTGTAGGTCTGGGGACAGAGCATCAGGAATAGCTGGGTTCTGGCACTCAGTTGATACCATCAGAGTTTGAACCTTTTCCTTTCAGTGCTGTTTTCTTTTGAGTTTCACGCAGGCTTCCTGATGACAGCTGTAGTTTTATCTAGAAGCTCAGGAATTCTATTAGAGAGAGGCTCTTTTCCTTTCTAATCATTGGTGGTACTATCAGGTAAGCATTGGATTGCTAACTGCAAGGTTGGCAGTGCTACCCTACCAGCTACCTCATAGGGAAAAAGATGGAACTTTCTGCTCACATAAATATTTACAGTCTGTGAAACCCCACAGGGACCTTCTATGATTCAAAATGGACTCATTGGCAATGGGGCAATTGTTTCTGGGGCATTTTTTAGGGTTAGATATCATTAACCTAGCATGAGTCACATACTGAGTCTGACCAAGTCCCTTTGGACAGAGGAAAGTCATGCCCTGACTAGCCAGGTCTGGAGCTGGCAGATTGGGTCAATGCCAGCAGAAGCATGGAGATGGAGCATGGTAGAAGAGTGATCCCAAAGATACAAGCCATGTGCTGTATGTGGAAGAAGGGCAAATGAATGCTGCATTAATTAACCAGTCATTGACAAAATGAGGTTGCATAGCAAATGGCTCCAAAACCCAGCAGTTCAACAAACAGCCCAACCCCTTCCCTCCCACACACACAGTTCTTAAAATTCAGGATCAGGGAGATTAACTGGAACTTTGAACTTGGCACTTCAGGGCTTGGAAGAGATGACAGTGCATGTAAAGTCCTTGGGGCAGGAGAGACCTTGGTGTGACTAAAAGCCCAGAAGAAGACTAATTTGGGGGAGGTGAGATAATAGGAATGGAGTTTTCGGTGAGCATTTCCTTGAGAGCCTTCAAGCAAAAGCGATTTTTCTATATTCATGTTTTAGAAGTAGATCTCCACTTTTTGGGTAAAGCTTTGGGTATTGGATTGGCGTCGGTATGCAGGGAAAAAATAAATGGGCTTGTTATGGATTAGGAGCCTGTGGTAGTCACCTAATCTTGTTTCACGTTAAGGATTAGGAGTGTAGGCGTGGAGTCTAGGCTGCCAATCTGGAGATAGTCAGTGAGATTTTTATGTGGGCATAGCCTTCTCCTGAGAACTCTGAGAAATCTGGTACTTCCTCCTTGGAGGTGGAAGACACCTCTCTCTCTCTCTCTCTGCTACTCCTTGGGAGACATTGCACAAGGCAAGCCAAATGGATGCGACCAGACCTCTGAAGCCAAAGAAGCCTCAGAGAGATCGCTGCCAGCACTGAGATGCTTACAATGCCACTGGATCCACAAGACTTTCCACCCATTGGCCTGTGATTGTCCTGCATTCAGCATCACTGCACATGTTTTATGGGTCTGAAAAGGAATGTATAGATTGGTATCAGACATATGGGCTAATATCAGACTTATGGATTTGATCTGCACTGGGCTGGGACGTTTGCTTAATGTACAATTACTGTTTGATATAAAACTCTCTCTCTTGATTTATAAGGTAGAATTAGACCAGAACATGTACTCTGGTACAGACAGGAGCTGGAAACACAGGGAATCCACGAGAGATGATCCCTTCAGGACCAGTGGTGAGAGTGGCAATTCCAGGAGGGTGGAGGGAAGGTGGGGTAGAAAGGGTGAACCGATTACAAGGATCTACATAAAACCTCTGCCCTAGGGGACGGACAACAGAAAAGTGGGGGAAGTGAGATGTTTGATGTGTAAGAGATGACAAAATAATTTATATATTATCAAGAATTTATGAGGGGGGGAGGATGGAAGTGGGGAAATGAGGAGCTGATACCAAGGGCTCAAGTAGAAAGCAAATGTTTTGAGAATGATGAGGGCAACACATGTACAAATGTACTTGACACACAATGGGTAGATGGATGGATGGATGGATGGAATGACTCTGATAAGAGTTGTATGAGCCCCCAATAAAATTATCAAGGGTTCATAAGGAGGGGGGAGTGGGGAGGGAGGAGAAAAACGAGGAGCAGGTGCCAGGGGCTTATGTGGAGAGCAAATGTTTTGACAATGATGAGGGCAATGAATGTATAAATGTGCTTTATAATGGATGGATGGATGGATTGTGATAAGAGTTGTATGAATCCCTAATAAAATGATTAAATAATCGGGAAATGATTTTTAAAAACCACCAACTCTCTGTCATACACATGAGTCTCCCTCGAGTTTTCTCTAGCATACCCAGACTAATACACAGTTCGCCCCTGGCCTATAGGGCCGCTATGAGTTGGCATGGACTTGAGAGCAGTGGGTTTGTTAGGGCTTTGGAGTTCAGCAGGCCTTTGTTGGTGTGTTTGAGTCTATTTTTGTAGCTGTTGTGTGCAGGTCAGTGGCTCATCTTCCAGCACTCTATAGGACCATATTTTGTTGTGACCCATAAGGCTTTCATTTGTTAATATTTGGAAGTAGATCACCAGGTCTTTCTTCCTAGTCTGCCTTAGGCTAGAGCAGTGGTTCTCAATCTGTGGGTTGTGACCCCTTTTGGGGTCCAGCGACCTTTTAACAGGAGTCACCCGATTCATGGCAGTAGCAAAATTACAGTTATGAAGTAGCAAGGAAAATGATTTTATGGTTGGGGGTCACCACAACATGAGGAATTGTATTAAAGGAAGGTTGAGCACCACAGGGCTTGAGGTTCAACTGAAGCCTGCCCATCGTTGCTGACCCTTCTGGGGTTTGTCATATCGGTGGCACGGCTTCCAATTTCACAGCAACACTCTATCTACCACTGCACCACGAACTGATAGACAGGTGGTGGACTGTTCTTAAAAGCCACCTGATTTACGATGCTTTGTTTTGACAGCCCTGGAAAATGGATACAGAATCTAGTTTCATAGTCAATGCAAGACACACCTTGGGGCAGTAGGGATGGCATGAAGTGAATAGATTCAAAGTATGTTTTAGGGAGAGGAAGGATGACAGTTAATGCCTGGGGGATGTGCAAGAAGGAAGGAAGCAGAGACACCAATGATATTAAGTGCCTGAGTTAAGACAGGAATTTCCAGGGAAGCTGGTGGGTCATGATGGGAGAATTTCACACTCCCCGGGGACAGGGGGAGCATTGATTAGTTCACATGTCTGCGCATCTTCTCAGAAAATAGAGGCTTTGTCATCCTCAAATGAAGCATGCATTTGGAGCTCAGAGAGGGCATGGAGTGCAAATGAAGACTGGGTTGGTTGAGATGGGTGGACCAGGGCCACTAGTCAATTTTGAGGAGCTTCAGCAAACCTGCCCAGTGTCTCTTGGAGAGTGGGCATGTCTCATGGCCACAGAGGGCCTTTTAATGTTTCACCTCCCACTGCAGCAGCGAGAGGCTCTATCAGCTCATCCTGGAAAGGAAACATACTACCTGCCATCAGGTTCATTTCTTCAAAAAGGATGGAAGAATACAAATGAAAGACTACAGTTTGAAGGGGTCTTAGGCAGACTATCAGGCTCATTAAAGCTTCATTTATTAAAACTTCATTATTCAGAGACATTCTCCCAGTAGGATGTATGCTGGGGTGGGGGTGGGCATGAGGAGGAAGGCTTGGAGAAAGGTAGGGGAACAACCCAACACCACCAAAAAATACCTTCCCACGAAGCAATTCCAGTGGGCACAGATTAGATAGAAGTTTCATCCTCTGGGCACTTGATGTTTGTCCCTCTCTTTTATCTGAATGCTCTTTCCACATTGCTCAGATGAAGCATCAAATTTGTATTAAAATGCAAGTTAGGAAGCATCATCCCCAACCAACCCTGTTCATCGAAATGGTAGTGCTCTCTCCGGGTAGTGCTTGTTTGTCAACAAGCTGAAGCAGTTGAGCTGGGGCTCTGTGAGGCCCAGGAGCATGAGTTCATTAATATCCGACCCATAATGCCTTGCTGGGTTTATGCCAACAAAGCCCTGTCACTCCTTACCTTAGGATTTACTCACTCCTTGAAACAGGCATTTATTTACACACAGTTTGACCTCATGATGGTGTTCAGCAGATGTGGATCTTACTTATTTGCATTGTTCTGTGACAGTTGCAAAATTCGTTAGTGGCTCAGGGATCAATCCTCTGTGGACTGCCCCCAAAGCTAGATGAAGCAAGCGGGTTCTCACTGATTCATCCTCCCTCCTTAGCAATGCTTGCTAATCAGGATAACATAGTGCTCATTAAAGAAACTGCCTGTATCAGTTTAAATTTGTGACCTGGGCGGGAGGGAGGGTCATGATCACAAGTGACAGAAACTGATGCTTGACTAACTTAGGGGAAAAGGCCTAATGGTGGATAAATGGTGGGAAGACAAGAAAATGTGGCAAATGCCTGGGAAATCTCAGGGCTGTGAAGCCGGTACTGGCGAAACACTCCTCATGAGGCCAAAGCGTGCCCTCTGTAGTACATTAAATCACATTCACAAACACACATTCATGTTCACATGGAACCTGAGGCTATGGCCTTACTTGGAGAGGAGGTCTTGGCAGATGTGCTTAGTTAAGGATTTCAAGAGCTCCATCTTTCTGGGTTTAGATTTCAGATGGATGCTACATGCACTGATTGGTGTGTTCTTATAAGAAGAGGAGTGGGCACACAGAGACCCCGTGTGAAGACACTGGCAGAGATTGGATCAGTGCATCTATAAGCCAAGAAATATCAAGGATTAGCAGCAGTGACCAGAAGCAGAGAGAGGCTACTTTGATTCTCCTTCAGAGCTCTCAGAAGGAATGAATCTTGCCCACACCTTAATTTTAACCCTTTGCCCTTCAGAAAAGTGAGAGAACAGATGCCTGCTGTTTAAGTCACTCGATTGGTAGCCATTTGTTACAGCTACCCAAAAGAACCATTATGGATTGATCTGTAGCCCCCTCAAAATATGTGAGAAATTGGAGCCTTGGTGGACATGATCCTGTTTGAAAAGAAGGGAGTTCTTTTGTAATATAAATGAGGCCATATGGCCACTGGAGATCCCCTCATAGAGGGGTTTAGAAGAGGAGATGGGTCAGTCAGAGGGGCGATGCTGGAGAGTGGAGGGTGAGTGGGTTGGAAAGGGGGAACTGATTACGAGGATCCACATGTGACCTCCTCCCTGGGAGATGGACAGCAGAGAAGGGGGGGAAGGGAGACTCGGGATAGGGCAAGATATGACAAAATAACAATGTATAAATTACCAAGGGTACATGAGCAAGGGGGGAGCGGGGAGGGAGAGGGAAAAAAAAAGAGGACCTGATGCAAAGGGCTTAAGTGGAGAGCAAATGCTTTGAGAATGATTGGGGCAGGGAATGTGCGGATGTGCTTTATACATTTGATGTATGAATATGTATGGATTGTGATAAAAGTTGTATGAGCCCCTAATAAAATGTAAAAAAAGAAAATGATTAGGGCAAAGAATGTACAGATGTGCTTTATACAATTGATGTATGTATATGTATGGATTGTGATAAGAGTTGTATGAGTCCCTAATAAAATGTTAAAAAAAAATGAGGCCATATGAGAATAGGCTTGAGCCTAAACCTAAACACTTCTGAGTTAAAGGCCAGGATAGACCCAGTAACACACAGTACGGGGAGAAAGATAGCGAGGAATGCCAAGGAACTTTCTGGTATCCACAAAGAAGGACCCTGACCTAGAGTCGCACCCCAAATTTGAACCTGTAAGCTCCAAAGCAGTGGGAAAAGTGTTTTAAGGCTACTGACTTGTTGGATAATTTTTGGTTAAGGAGATTAAGACAGGAACTTAAGACATCCTCCAATCCTTCCGCTGGCTTCGTTCCATTTTTCTCACATTCAAGAGTCCTCCCAGAGGATTCAGTCAGGTTGTTGTTGTTGTTGTTCAGTGTCATAGGGAGGGTTTGGATTCATTGTGACCATACATACAACATAATCATACACTGCCAGGTACTGTACCATTCTCACAGTTGTTCTTAAGTTTGAGCCCATTGTTGCAGCCACTGTGTCAATCCCATTTGTTGAAGGCCTTCCTCTTTTTCATTGCTCCTCTACTTTCCAGAACACGATGTCCTGCTCCAGGGACTGATCTCTCCGGACAACATGTCAAAGTTAAAGCGAAGTCACATTATCCTTGCCCTGAGGAACATTCTGGCTGTCCTTCATCCAAGTTAGATGGGTTTGTTCTTTTGGCAGTCCATGGTACATTCATTACTCTTTTACATCACTATTAATCAAATATATCTATTCTTCTTTGGTCTTCCTTATTCAGTGTTCAACTTTCACATAAATATGAGACAGTTGAAAATACCATGGCCTGGGTCACCCCGCCCCAGTCCTCAAAGTAATCTCTTGCTTTTCAACACTTTAAAGAGGTCTCGTGTAGCAGATTTGACTAGTGAAATGTGTCATTTGTTCTCTTCTCTGCTGCTTCCATGAGAATTGATTGTGGATTCAAGCAAGACAAAATCCTTGACAATTTCGAACTTTCCTCCATTTATCATGATGTTATCAATAGGTCCAGTTGTGAGGGTCTGGGCTTTCTCCACCTTGAGTCATAATCCAAACTGAAGGCTTTAATCCTTCATCTTCATCAGCAAGTGAATCAAGTCCTTCTCATTTTCAGCAAAATTGTGTCATCTGTATAATGCAGGTTGTTAATAAGCCTTCCTCCAACCTGATGCTCCATCAGGCACTGCCCGTTAATGAGTTTAGGTCATGAAGGATAGTCCTCCATAGGCACATTAATTATTACCCTTCCCCCCTCACATAATAAATTCAGAAAGAGAAAATTTTCCCCAAAGCAATGGAAAGCTTACTAGAGAAGTGGAGGGTGCTCAAAGCCAAAGGTGACACAAACTGGAAATCAGTACTAGTTTTCAATACCTGCAGTCATCTAATAGTTCACTGCACTATCTAAGGAAAGGTGAGGAGAACTGGGGCAATTACATTAAAAAAAGACAATGCAGGGTATGTAAGTCCGTCATTCCTCTGGAGAAGAAAAACACATAGTTGGGTTGTAGAGCTTTGTTTGCTAATCAACCAAATGTAGTTGTAAGGCAGGGGTGTGTGTGCACGCGTGTGTGTGCGTGCGTGCGTGTGTGTGTGTGTGTGTTGAAGGGAGGGGCTTGCCATTCTATTTCACAGCCAGGAGAAAGATGAGCCTCTTCCCATATCTTTTGCTCTGTGGCAAGTTACTGATCTACAAGGAACTTTTATTTGACAAGGACATTGCCGAGAAAAAACGAGAAGCTTGTGTTCATCTCTGCTGAGAGGTGGAGTCAAAGAGATGGGCTTTATGACAGACACCCTGATCGTGCAACCAAACTATGAAATGGCCTCATACATTCAACACACATTTGCTGCACCTCCCCAGTGTGCTGCCCACATATTACCAGGCAGAGTGTTTTATGGGCAGCATTTTAGAGTTAGGCAGGCAGAGGGAGTGTCTTTGTGGGTGTTGCCTTTACCAGTCCTTGGATTGTTCTGGGACAGGCATGTCTTTTTCCTCTAAAGTAACTGATCGCGTGTAAAGAAGGAGTCTCCTCAGTAAGACGGGTTAAACCAAACCCAACCTATGACAATCATCTCAATTGGAACACATAGCGACCCTATACAAATACCCGTAGGGTTTCCAAGTTTGTAACTCTTTTGGGGGGTCAACTACCATACCCTTCTCTTTCAGAACCACTAGAGAGTTGACCGTTGTGTTAGCAGCTGAATGCTTAATCACTGTGCCCATTTTGTTTGCTGAGCCGCCCTCAAAACACTGAACAGGTTTTCTGGGTACCAAGTATGTCCACTTCTATATGTGGCATAGGGTCTTTTCCCCAAGTTGATAGGAGGTGCAAATCAGTTACTAGGGGTTTGGCAGAGTAAGTATGGAAACTGGGAGGGTGTGTGAAATTTGAACCAGAGTAGAACAATTCCAAGACACTTCCAAGGATTCCTGGCATATAATATGCAAATGATAATCAAGATATATAAATGTGTCTCTGTTCTTGGTTCTGTCAGTACCTGGTGTGGCCACAAAGGAGAAACCTGGTCTCCTGCTATTTTGACAGGTGATAAGTCACATGCTAATGAACCCTGGTGGTGTAGTAGTTAAGCACCATGGTTCCCGGCTATCAAAGGATATAGCGTCTGGGGTCTTAAAGGCTGGAAGATAAACAGGGGGCCATCTAGCTAAGAAACAACAAAGCCCACATGGAAAAAGCACACCAGCCTACCCCGACATGATCGCTGAAGACAAAGCGGGTGCATAAGCACATACGAGCATGTTTTCTTGATGTGCACTCACCCTTTACACACAACTCTCTTATACATAAGTTTTTCTGTGGATTTGTTTCTCGAATGCACCCAGACTAAAATAAGCTGCGTGGAACGCATTTAAGAAGCCTAGACAAGGGCAGGGCAGGATATTCGGAGGGACTGGATCCAGAATTAGAGAGGAAGGAGCCCTGGTGGCAAAACGGGCTGCTAGCTCCCTGTCCCAAGGGGGACAATGAGACTGCTGGCTCCCATGAAGATTTACAGTCTTGAAAACTCCATATAGGGTCACTGTGGTTGGAATCCACTGGACGGCAGTGACCTTTTGGGATTGAAGGTGGAAGCCACCAATGACTTCCTGCCATTGAGCCAAGGAGCCTCCGGAGAGTGTCTGACCTTCTGGAATGCAGTGAACAACCTCTGCACATCTGCTTTTCGTGCTGCCCAAGTCATGCCCTTGGCCTTTGCTTAAACATATTCATCCAGAAGTGAACCATCACAGCTGCTCCCTCGGGAAGCTGGGGGCTGAGCTCTCTGGTTCCACTCTGTCAGCATTTCTGGTCCGGGTACCTCCCCTCTGCCCCGGCACAGGCAATGTGCTTTTGGAAGCAGTGCTCCCTGGGTAGTGGGTGTGATTTGCCTCCTCTGGCCTAACATGATGATTGCTGAGAGTGGGTGGATGCTAGGGTGTAAAACTCCCTGAACTTTACCTATCCCAGGGGAAAACTTATTATTTAAAGTAAGTTTTAGACAGAATCTTTAGAAAGATAAATTGTTAACTTTATGTACACAAGTACTCCCCAACACATAGGCTCAACCTCATAGGCTGTGGATGACCTTGAGCAGGTGCTCAGTCACAATGGGTTTCTATCAGGATTGAGAGTTCAGCTCTCTCAACTCTCCAACTGGTTATTAGCACCATAGTCTCGTTTCTATTTATGTATTTACTTTGTTTTTAGGGGAAAATGACTCCCAATTCAACTATATTTTATTAGGAACTCCTTTGCTAAGTTTTACACAAGAAAAAGGCACAAACTGCTGTTCTGGATGAAGGACAGCATCCGCATGAGGCCACAATGGTGTCGGAAGGACCCACAGCCACAGTGACTTAAATAAAATGACACCCATTCTGTCCTGCTGACTCTGACTCATAGTGACTCTGTGTAGGGATCCTGAAGTTGCTACCTTTACAGGAAGCAATAACCTCATCTTTCTCCTGTGGAATAACTAGTGGCTTTGAACCAGCGACCTTCCTCTTAATAGTCCAACACTATCCAGCATTACCACCTGGGCTCCTGAAAACTTAAATAAGACATAGAAAACAAACAACTTTGTCACAAAATTGTGACTGAAGACAGATCAATTCATGGAGTTTCAGGAGGGCCTGTGAGAGCATGAGCGGGACCTTCATTGGGATGTGCACACTACCATATATCGTTGAGTCTGGCCCGGGGAGTGGACGCAAGCACACTGCCTGAGGGACAAACTTTCCACTGCCAGTCAGCAGTAGGAAAAAACTCAATGGTGGCTGAATCTGTGGCCCCTCAAAATGGATGTAGGGTCTCCACATAGACTCTAACTGTGAGCCACAGCCTATTGCTCAAAATTTAAGCTCAAATACGACCTAAACGCCAAACATTCTGTTTCCTTAAAATAGGGTACTGCCAGGATCAGCTAGAAGTCTGCATGACCTATCAGATCTCAACGCCGATCTCAAATCACTTCACATGATCCATTCTACCAGTCATGTCAAGGACAACTAGAGGTCTGCATGAACGAGCCCAAATCGCCTCCTCACTTACCCATTCCAGAGGCTGTGCCTGTATAACCTATCGACTAACACATTCCCATATGCCGTGGTTATGAAACCAACCATCATGCTGGAATAAGGACCAATCACGATGCAAGGGTCAGGGTCAATGGGAAAGCAAAATAGGGGCTGAGGGGAGCCAAGAGGGGTCCCTTCACTCAATCCCTAAACCTGATCTAATGTCACTAGACTGGGGTCTTCCTCACATCTCAGGGGCACCCGATTCATGATTGAATTGTGCTTATTCAATCATTGTTCTGCTTGCTGTCCTGCTGTGCTGCATCCTCTTCTTGCTTTTTTGTGCATGGCTCCCTCTGTTGTGGTGACAAATGGCTTGAGAGGGATTTGACATAGCGAGAAAGCCCACCTGCATCAACTGTCACCAGAAGCAGACACTAAGTCCATTTCTCTCACCTCACAGAACTATGCACACCAGACACTGGTAGGGCTGCCTGGGAGGGGAACCCTTAGTGCAGTGGTTCTCAACCTGTGGGTTGCGACCCCTTTGGGAGTCATATGACCCTTTCACAGGGCTCACCCAATTCATAACTGTAGGAAAATTACAGTGATGAAGTAGCAAGAAAATCATTTAATGGTTGGGGGAGGGGGGCATCACCACAACAAGAGGACCTGTATTAGTAAGGTTGAGAACCACTGCCCGAGTGTGTTTAGGACTTTGCTGCCCTCAAGGTCATCAGACATTCCTGAAGGCAGAGCCACTGCAGGAAGCCCTTCTGGGAAATGCCCTGAAGACAGGTCTCAACCAACTCCACCCTCACCCTCTGAGATCCTAATCATAGGACGCATGGAAATGCTCCCTGCCACTTCGAAGGCTGTAAGTCCATGGGAGCAGAAAGCCTCCTCTTTCTCCCTTGGAGTGGTGGCTGGTGAGTTCAAACTGCTCACTTTCTGGCTAACATAACCCACAGACCAGCTCCCCCTGAGCTCAGTTTGGTTTGCCGCACAGCACACTTTGTTTGGAACCTTCTGAAATAGCTATGCACATGTGCAGGTTGGGGGGATTTCGCACAAGATGCAGTTTTCCACCCTCTCTTGGCAAAAATATTTTTTGCAAAAGGCTTGTATTCTCTTCTGGATCTGAGTAGCAGCTACTCTCATGAAGTCATAGCACATACATTCATGCTACATTCCTCCCAACTCCCTAATGTCTTACGCCGAGTCTGCTCCATGCTTTTCTGTGTCCTACATGGCAGCTGTAGGCACCCAAGGCATGGGCTCTGCAGCCTGGGTCCAAATCTCTCCTTCCCACTTCCTCACTGTGTGGTCCTAGGCTCATGACTTTATCATCCTGTGCCACTGATTTTTCATCTGTAAAAGGAGGCCAAATAGAGTCCACACATAGGCTTGTTTAGTGGAATAATTGAATTATTATACACAAAAAGCTTAGAACGGTGCTTGGCATCTTGCAAATACTATTAGGTGGTTTAGCATAGGGACTGGGTCATCCATTACATATGCTCAGGTTCAAACTTCCGGCCAGGAAGGGGTGGTACACCTAGGTGGGCATTACACCTGGATTGGCCCATCTGGGCCAGGTGAATTCAATCCAGCCATTGGGGTTGACCATGACCGTCAACCATGCCTCCCTATGGAGGAATTGAAAAGGCAGGTCTTGACCGCTCCGATGTCTCCCTTCACCCACTTTTCTGTTGTCCGTCCCCCAGGGAGGAGGTCACATGTAGATACTTGTAATCAGTTCCCTCTTTCCAATCCACCCTCCCACAACCCTCTCAGTATCACCACTCACAAATGTGATGTTTCCAGACTGAAATAGAATAAGGACGAAAGACTTGATCATCTCCATCCACACATCGACCTCTGGCCCGCCACGGTTGGCTTCCCCTCCCAGACCTGGTGATAGCACAGACTGGCATAGTTTGCTCCGCTTCCCATGAGGTGCCCATGAGAGGCTGACTCGACAACCACGGTCAAGATCAACAGCTTGAACTCCTTTATGGGTCTACAGAAACAATAACAACCTTCTGAAAGGAGGTCGCATTGCTATTTGGGACTGGGAGAATGCCTTTGTGACAAGGATTGTGCTCTGGATCCCAAAGGCGACTTTTAAACACAGCCACATAGCAACTCCGGAAATTGCCATAGTAGAAGCCAGGTTTAAAAAAAAAAAAGTTCTACTGGCTTGCTCAAAGGAGGCCAGAGTTGGATGGGGGTGGGGTGGGGTGGGGTGGGGTGGGAGACTCCTCTAAAAATGAACAAATTTGTTTCCTTACATATTTGTCATGTCTTTTGGTCCTGAAAGAAAGGGGGGGGGGAAGCAGACGAGAGGAGGAAACGGCGACTGACAGTCATCTTGTTGGTATTCCCACAGCATCCCCTCCTTAGGCACTTGCTGCCATCTCATCCAACTCCACTCAGTATATTTTCACCCAGCAATGATGCAGAAATGTCTGTGTACTCCAGTGTTATTGTAGTCGGGCAGCGTTTACGGGTTTGACTTTCAACTCAGCATGGCAGGACGTCTAGAAGCAATTATAACCAGCACCTGCTCTGTCTGTGCGGTGGGCAGGCAGTGACGGATCCCCAGCTTCCAGAACACTAGTGCCCCCTCCCAGCTCAGGATAATGACGGTGACACTCGGCCTCCTTGTTGTCTGGGGGAGCTCTAGGAGCTCTCCTCTGAAACCTCATATTATTGGCATTTCTTTGAGTGAACACATCAAATTAGTGACTGTAAAGGAAGGTGTAGGAGATGATTATTGGTGAGAAGACAAGCCTCAACCACCTCCAGAGAGCATGTCTCCTAAGTGCAAAGTATGGAGAGGGAGGAAACAATTGACCACAAATAGAATAGGCTCTGAGTCTCGCCACACAATGTATGTGCGTGGTCACTGAGGCGCCAACATTATGGCTGGAGGACGGATATGGTTTGTGCAGCCGTGATTGCCATCCAGAACGTTCCGTGCTATTGTGAAAAACGATTTTTTTATTCTGAGCAAATCTCTGTTTCCACTTGCTTTAATGCTTCGCCAGAGAGCCAGGGACTCTGGGAGGGGTGGGGACGCACAGGGCTGGGCTGACCTCAGGAACTCATGTGTAAAGGGCTTTTTCTCACTTGGAAGCAGGCTGGGTTCACAGCTGTTCTTTCTGGTAAAGCTTGTTTCTGAACCTTGCCACGTCTGAGTCCGAAGAGGGAAATGAAGGTGACAAATGCTGCGAGGAGCCCTGGGCACATCTTGGCTATGGTCCTGCTTAAGTCTGTTTCATTTGAATCCCAGTTTTACCTTTACTCCTTTCTGGGTTCCGAAGCATCAGATGGGTGCCAAACGCTTCCACGGACAACTAAAGCTGAACAAGGTGCAGGCAGATGAAGAGCAACGGGAGGTTGGTGTTTGGGAGACTGAATACTTGGGCTTCCTAGGCCAGTCCAGCTGGTGGTTAGAGCCCTGTTTCAGATTCCACTGAAATCTCCTAGTGTCCAAGGACCAAGTGGCTCCTAAGTCCAGAATTTCTGTTACATGTCTCACCAAGGAGAAGCTGGGCCAAAATGCATTGAAGAATAAAGCAGGAGCTTGGCTTGTGAATCCACTCTCTGATTCTGAAATTTCAAAGGCTCCGTGCACAGACATTTCAACACTGAAAGCACAGCAGGGAAAATCAAAGACTTGGGCTTCCTCCTTGCCCCTCTTTTAGGGCTTTTATGGTTTTCCAAGGCGCCTCCCAGAGCCGAGTGTTGTATAGGTCATGTTTAAAAATGTCGTAGTTCTGAGGGACTTGCTGTTCTGCTTTCTTTTGCAAGGAGACCCGGTTTCTTGTCTTGTGGCCAAACACAGAGCACAGATGTCTGTGGGCCCCCGCCCTTTCCCCTGACCTTTGCTCTCTTCTCTGGATACCCTACTGACCTGTTCTCCCTTACAAGATCTGAACTGCTCACACACTTCGTTAAATTCTCATCCTAGCGAGAAGCATCCGAGCATCTTATTAGCGCCTGTATGAGTTCTGTTCTGGATGCCTATTTGTGTAACTTCAGGTCTCTGGCATGGAAACGTCCCATGCCCACAGACCCACACAGGTAATATAAACTCCAACAGTAGTTTAAGGTTTAAGGTGGTCACAGGGAACACTGGGGCCCGTGTCTCCTGGTGAACCCCTCAGGCTGTCTAAAGGGGCTAGTTCCATCTCAATGTAGCCATGCAGGAATGTAGACCGGTTAGGTAGCAAGACAAGGGGTTGTTCCTCTCCATGCTTAGGGGGCCCCCTACGGGAGGTTGGAAGCCAATGCGGGCTAAGCCCAAGCCAGGAGAGCTTACTTGACGCCTCCCAGCTGAAAGCCCTTAAAAGGCTGGAATCTGGAAACCACCGCCCCTTCCCTTCAGCTGCTTCTCTGCCTTCCACTCAGCAGGGCTGAGTGTGCAGTGTCATGAGGGTGCCCGTGTTCAGTTTAGTGTAACGCCGGAACCTTCTTCTCTCATGTATATAAACCCACTCGGATTACCAACCAGGCTTTGGTGTGAATTTCTTTCCAGTGTGTAGCCAAGGACCGAGACATTTCCCACCCGAGAAACCTAACAGACCCAGACTTACAATAAACCCATATTTTTATTTATAAGGCAAGAGGTGACCAGGTCTAGACAATAATGGTGAAGAGGGCCCTGGGTTTGAGAAAGATTCTGAAGTAGAATCCATAACCCTTAGAAATGTATTGGCCTTAGGGGAGGGGCAAAGAGGGCTGGATTGAGAAAGTCTCTGGCATCCAGTTCTGACTTGACTTCTGGATCCTGAATCCTTCAGGGCCATGACCTTGCCCTCCAGCCAGACCTTCCAATAGCTGTCTTCTCAGAGCCTTGTTAAGTTCTCATAATACATTACACCTGCCATCCTGTGAGCGGCTACCAAACCCAGGCACTTTTTTCAAAGACAAGCTCGCTCTCTCTACCCCTAAGAGCAGGTAGTTTGAGGATGATGGATATGAGATACCACAGAAGACAAATCTGTTATCTTCCATGGTGCACAAAACATGCTGTCACAACCAGGACTCGTGACAATCCCTCAGTTTCCTAAATTGCTTCACTGCTACTTTTTAATTAAGCCTCATTAGATTGTCATATATTGATAAGAGGGATGACCCTGAACTAGATGCATAAATTAAAGCTATCCTCATCCTGTGCTTTTATATGAATGTGTTAATTATTTTTGTCATTAGGGAGAATAATGGAAGGATGGAGCAATACCAAACGGAGTTTGACAAAGTGTTGGTGTTTGCTGCGGCAAACGTGGTGCGTGTCAGATACAATCCGTCACCCAGTGAGTCTGCCATTAACACCAAGGGACAAAGGTAGGATTCCCTGTAATAAATAACCTTCCTCCCAGATGCTAATGGAGACCCAGCAGGACCCACTGTTGTGTTGTCGCAGTTGTACACGGGCCCTTAGAGGAGACAGAGCTGGTGTTTGAAACGAGTCTTGTTTGCCCCCAGTTGGCTCACACATTTGTTTTTTAAGTGGCATAATCACTAACATTTAAACACAGGGTGATGTCACGTAACAATCTGCAGCTTCTGAGAAATGGAGAGGCCCGAATTTGCTGGTTGACAGTGCAGAGGGACTGGGGGAGCAGTCAGATATGGTGATCAGAGTTTGGAATCCTTGCTTTCCAAGTACATGTGTCAAGGAGTTCAAGGGTTCAGAAATTTAGGAGGGAAGTTCCAGAAGACAAGTTTGTGTGGTCGATAATAAACCAATATAGGGGTTGAGATTTCAATCTGTTGGCTATTTATTTTGTGCTTGGTAGCCAACCAGCCCAGAATTCCTGACCTCGCTGACCTGTGAAACAAGGACCATTCCAGAATGACATAGAAGCAAGCACGGAAGCGAGGGCATCCATTACCCCGAATGCATAGGGGTCAGGAACTAAGTGCTTTCTGTAGAACAGCTCCAGAAGGCAGACCTTTGGCTGGAAAACCTGTTAGGGAGCTAGCATAGGGACTGGCAGGCCTATTACACATGCTCAGAGGTCCAAGCTACCGGCTCATGAAGCAGTGGCTCACTGCATGCTCAGAAGTTCAGGTTTCCAGCCAGGAGGGGGAGCTATGCCTGGGTGGGGCTGTACCTGCATTGGCTCACCTAGGCCAGGTGAATTCAATTCAACAATTCAGCCAATGGGGTCGACCCACGTCATCGACCACGCCTCCCTAACCGCTCATAAAACTCACGGGAATCCCAAACCAGGCCTCAGCGTGAGCTGTTTCTCGCGTGGAGCCGAGGACCGAGGCACACCTGTCCCCGGAGAGGTCGAAAAGAAGCGGTGCTGTGTGATTCGGAGCTATGAGGCAAGCCGGCCCCAGGAGTGGGCCCTCCCATGTTGGTCTCACGGATTGGGGGCCCCTCTGGGCTCCTTTTACCTCACCACCCTCAGGAGAATTGTTGGGTTGAATTCACGGTGTCCGTCTTTGCGCCGTTTCTTGCTGGTGTCCGTCTTTGCGCCGTTTCTTGCTGGTGTCCGTCTTTGCGCCGTTTCTTGCTGGTGTGCGGGACATGACGTGCCTGCTTTCCCGGGAACTCGCCTGCCTTCCCGGGCTGCATTTGTGAGGGGGCTGGGACGCTGCTGCCTGGAGGCTGGGAGGATTTTGACTCCCAAAGCCTTCTCGAGGCTCAGTGTATAAGGTTTATTTGGACGTGAAAACAGAATCAAAGATGCAATTAACGAAGTTTTAGAAGCAGGCTTTATTGAGAAGCTTGCGGGCGAGTTCAGCAACTCAGGGTATTGAGCTATTGAAGCCGCGCAGGGGGAAAAAATCCTGGCAGCGTTTTTATGCCCACTGCTGGCAGGCACAGCTGGGGAGGATCAAAGCTGGGGAGGATCTGCGCACACAGGTGCTTCAGAAGGGAGAAGGTCGTTAATCTTACCTATATGTCAGGGACGCGTGGAGTGACCATATCTTCAGAAAACATTCTGGCTTTGGGACGAGCTGGTTCCAGGAATTTGGGGTTGAGCAGGGGAGGGGAGGTCGGTTAGGGGTCAGCCTTGAGAGCTAAGATGGAGGTGCAGGACTCAAAATGGAGTCTGTTGTGCCAAGACCGGACATTTTAGACTGTGCCCTATAGGGAAAAGGGATGTAACCGTTTCTGTAACTGCTTCCTGTGGGTAGTGGGTAAAAAGCAAGGGGAGGGGCTTTTCAGGCAGAGTACTGACAGTTGCGGCCTAGCACAGGGTGGAGAGGTTGGTATTGCTGGTGAACTGCTATACGGGTAATTTCGCGGAGTCGACTTTGCAGGAGCTGGATGAGACAAGGAGCAATTAAGAGCAAAATTATAACTAAAATTATGGGTCCTAGTATGAGGGCTAGGAAGGAGTACAGAGAAGAGTTCCACCAGGAGGAAGATCCATCTGTTCTGAATCTCTTGTTTTGCAGCTCTCAGTTTAGCTTGTTGAGGATCTGGACTCTAGTTTCCACAATCCCCAGTTTATTGATATAATAACAGCCTTCCTCCTGGAGGAAGAGGCAGGTTCCTCCTTTTTCAGCCGTGATGAGGTGTAAAGCGCGGTGGTTCTGCAAGGCAACCTGGGCAAGAGAGGTTATTTGTCTTTGCAGGGAGGCTAGAGACTTGGCAGAGGCATCGACTGCCAGCTGGAAGCATGCGGTTAACTTGTCTGCTGTGATGATAGTGTTCAAGGGCTCCGCCGTTGAGTCCTACTGCAATTGCTGCTGAGGCGAAGGAGATTCTCACTGCTATCAGGAGAAAAACTGCTCTTTTAGTTTGACGACTGTATACTTGGATGTATTTGTCCTGGAACTCAGCCGGAGTGTATATAGGGAGCTGTGGAACCAGAGTGACGGGTAGAGGTAGAACTGATGTTTATATGCATAGTGAGTGTATGGTTGCACCAAAAGAAAATTTTTTCTGGCCCTGGTAGTGGTTTGGAGGGGATTTGGGTGACATTACATGTCTGTGTCGATGGATTGGAGTAGCAAAAGGGCACTTGAGTGTTTTCTGGTTGGATGTACAGAGGGACGTTGGGGATGGTTATGGCTTTTGTGGTCTTTACGTTGGATGAAAATGACAGGGCAGGACCTGGTACTGCTACCAGAGGAGGGCGTTCTAGGGCCGCACACATGAAGCAGGTGGAGAGGTTGCCTAGTCCAGCAAAGTGGCGATGGCCAGTCCCTGCTGTAGCAGGGTGAGCCAGGAGAAGGGAGACTCAGAAGGTTTAGAAATTTAGTTAGTGAGTTGAAGGTCTTGGATCTGAATATTATGGTGGATGGTGGATTGGACCTGGAGTAGCAACCTCCATACATACAGTTTGGCGTCCAGAAATTTCTCTCGGCGAGTGGTGCACTAGGCTCCTGGAACCAGAGACGTCCACCGGCTATCCCAGGGGTCTGGGATTGTGAGAGTGTATTTAGATTGATGGTAGTAGAATCATCCCTGGGGACGAAGGGAAAGGTAATGTATCTGGCAGGAAGACCAAGGACACCCTACATTTTTCTGCATTCACTTTTTTGCACATTGGGTAGTTGCCTTCTGGTCATACAGGAAGCGTTTTAAAATCAGTGAAATTTAAGTATATGTGTGCTCTGCCCCCTGTGGGTGGGCAGTTAGCGGTGGCCAGCAAATAATCATAACACTTAGTGCAGGCGTAATTGGTATAGTTTTCAGTCAAGTAAAATCGCCAGGCAAAAGGGGAAATTATACTAGGTTTAGCTGGCTGGCTTGGTGAGGTGAGTGAGGCAGAGAGACATAGGACCAGTAGACTGAGCAGACCACTGGGAGCCATGGTCAGGGTTTACTGCCATCTGGACTCGGGACAAATGTACCCAGGAATCTAGTCTAAGAACCTTGATTGCTGAGGGAGTGGTAAGGGACAGTGTAAGGGCCTTTCCACCGGGGTGCTAAGGGTTTGGGTGCAAGGGATTTAATTAACACAGCATCTCCAGGATGCACTGGTTTTTGGTGATCAGCAGAGGTCAGAGAGGGTTCAGGGATGGCAGAGTTGGCGTGTTGTCTAAGAAGGTTGTGGAGCAAGCACAAGTATGGAAGGTAAAAAGCTAGCAGAGGGCAATCGGTTGCAGGAAGAGGCGAGAAAAGGAAAGGTTGTCTGTAGAGTATTTTTAAAGGACTGAGGCCGGACGGCTCCTGAGGGGCTGCGTCAAGGCGAGTATAAGAGCAAAGGGTAATAGTTGAGGCCAAGAAAGTTGCAGTTCTAGGGAGAGTTTGGTGAGCTGTTGTTTTATGAGACCGTTAGCTCGTTCAACCTTACCAGAAGACTGGGGGTGGTAGGCTGTGTGGAGTTTCCAGCAGATGCCCAGTGAGGCACAAACTGCCTGCTGCACCATAGATATGAAGTCTGGACCATTGTCCAACTGAATTGAAGCAGGCTGGCCAAAACGAGTAATGATGTCTTGAAGAAGGTGAGTGGCGACTATGCTTGCACTCTCAGAGGAGGTGGGAAAGGCTTTGATCCATCCTGAAAATGTGTTCACCATAGTGAGGAGATATTTAAACCGCTTATGCTTTGGCATGTGGGTAACGTTTATCTGCCAGTCCTGTCCCAGTAGGTGCCCTTACATCTGGTGGAGCTGTTTATGAGGGTGTTGAGCTTTCTGGCTATTGGAGAGGGCACCGATGTTGCATTTTGCATGTACTGTGTTGATAGTACTCCATAGTCCAGTGGGGTGAAATATGGGGTTAGAAACGTGTAGAGAGCTTTTGGCCCGATGTGTGGAGAATTGTGAATATTGGTGATGATTGTTTCCTCTTGTAACTTTGGGAGAATGAGTAAGTTCTATTTGTGTACCCACCATTTTTGTTGAGGAAGAGAGCAATACTGGGTGTTTTCCTGATCAGTGTAAGTTGGAGTGTAAGTGGGAGGTAAAAAGCATACTGAGCTAGGAGCGGGAAAGTTGTTGGGCTAAGTCAGTAACAGGATCTGCAGAGTGGGAGGGGGGCCTGTCTATTCCCATAACCGAGACCAGGGAAGGGGAAGTAGGGCCTGAGTGAGAGGGCGAAATGGAGAAGGTAGTCCGCTACCTGGAGCACAACCCTGGGCTCGGCGAGGGTTACCAGAGTCGAGGAGCCAGGGCCTCTTCAGTCCATGAACCCCAGCAGCTCCATACCTTGCAGCTATGTGTCTGGAGTTTCCAGGATCTCGGCACCTCGGCTTTGCAGAGCCGGTGGCAGAGCCAGGGTCGGGCAGTTCGACTTCCAGTGGCCTGGCTGTTTGCACTGTGGGCAGGGCTTGGTAGGAGGCTTGGGATTGGGGCAAACTTTTGCCCAGTGGCCTACCCGGCCACATTTGAAGCAGGCTCCTGGCGGTAGGTGCCGGCTCCCCTGGGGAGCGTGGCGATGGACGGGATTGCCTGCCGGCCTTAGGGCTGCTACCAGGGCTTGGGAATGGAGACTAACCATCTGTTGGACCCTCACCTGGCATGTGGCCTCAGCTGGCTCCTCCCAAGCGTTGAAAACTTTAAATGCCATTTTTACCAGATCCTGTATAGGGGTTTCAGGGCCCTCCTCAGCCTTCTTTAGCTTTTCTTTCTGATGTCAGGGACTGACTGGAAGGTGAAGTGAGAGGCCAAAATAGAGGCCCCACTTTTTAGACCCTGGGTCTAAACGAGTGTACTTTGTGAGTGCCTCCTGGAGGCGGTTAAGAAAAAGAGCAGTAACTTCTCTCAGTTTGTCATAGTTGACAACTTTGTTGGAGACTGTTTCCAGACCTCTAATGAGGTACCTGAGCATGAGGTTTCTATAAGGAAGATCAGACGCCCGGCCGGGCTGGTAACTCCAACTGGGGTCCTCTATTGGGATGGCATGCGCCCCCAAGGGGACATTTGGGTCGATAGCGTGGTTTTTGTCTGTGTACGTTCCTCGGCAGTAAGGGTAGAAGCAAGGATAATTTGGATGCCATGCCAGGTTAAATCATACGTTTGGGAAATGTAGGTAAATTCTTTAATAAACTTAGAGGGGTCTGCTGAGAAAGAGCCCAGGCGGGTCTCTATCTGCGACAGGTCCTTTAAGGAAAAAGGGACGTGGACTTGAACGAGTCCCTATACACCTGCAACCTCTCTTAATGGACAAAGGGCAGCTGGAGGGTTGTGGGAGCGGGTATGAAAGGCAAGCGGGGAGGACAGGAGAGAGCAATGGGGTGGCGCAGCGGGCGGGGGAGACTGATAGGGCAGCGGAAGAGGCGCGCTGAGGAGCTTGGCTGGCTCTTCTGGGGTTTGAATGGCAGGTTCTTTCTGCTGAGGAGATAGAGCTAACCGTATTTGGCGGGCGGAACAATGGCTACAGAGGTCAGGGCGGGAAGGCAAGTCCCAAAAAGCCTGCACATAGGGGACTTCAGAATCCTTACCAGTCCTCCTGCAGAAATTGTCCAGGTCCTGTAGAACGTTGAAATCAAAAATGCCCGTTGGAAGCCAATGTGCGTGGTTGTTAAGCTGGGACTAGGGCCAGGCAACTTGGGAGAGAAAAACAAGTCTTTTCTTTCACAAGGTCTGAGTGAGAGGGAGAGACTCATCAGGGCAGCCATAGACTGATTTTGAACGTAGGCAAGCGCCGCGCCTAAAGGTCCTGGAGATTTGGGGAAGATGGGTGGCTCTTAGGGGACCCCAAAAGAAGGGGGGAGCCACACACCTATCCCGGGCTTTTGGCACCAAAACACAAGGTCTATTTGGATGTGAAAACAGAATGAAAGACCCAATTAACGAAGTTTTAGAAGCAGGCTTTATTGAGAAGCTTGCGGGCGGGTTCAGCACCTCAGGATATTGAGCTATTGAAGCTGCGCCGGGGGAAAGAATCCTGGCGGCGTTTTTATGCCCACTGTTGGCAGGCACAGCTGGGGAGGATCATAGCTGGGGAGGTTCTGCACGCACAGGTGCTTCAGAAGGGAGAAGGTCGTTAATCTTATCTATATGTAAAGGAAGGATGGAGTGACCATATCTTCAGAAAACATTCTGGCTTTGGGACGAGCTGGTTCCAGGAATTTGGGGTTGAGCAGGGGAGGGAGGTCGGTTAGGGTTCAGCCTTGAGAGCTAAGATGGAGGTGCAGGACTCAAAATGGAGTCTGTTGTGCCAAGACTGGGACACAGCGTTGTGCCGCGGCTCCGGCAAGCAGCAGGCCTGGGGGCGCCTGCGTCCACCCTGTTGGTTTGGGCAGGACTCTGGCTGGGTGGCCGGCTCCAGGCTGGCTTTCGGCTAGGCCGCAACCTGCGGCCTCCATTTTCCCAGCCACGTGACTCCACTCTCAGGCAGAATGGCACCACCTGTGTCTGTTGTAGCTACACTCCATTCCCAGACAGCAAACCGCCCAGACTGCCGGAAAGTTCAGCAGAACAAGTTTCATTTCCTGCGCAGGGACCAGACCATCTGCTCTCTTGAGGGGAGACTGAGCGGCCCCCCCAGTCTAATTTTCCAAAGGTTTTTATACTTTTGCAATGTGCAGGTGTGCAAGCAGGCAGAGCTCAGAAGCGAGGTATTGTGGTTAGCCATTCTTAGCTGAACCAAAACTGCTCTGGTCCTTCTCGGAAGCCTTCTGAACATCCATTTCCTTCTGTACGTTCTCTTGGGCTACGTCTGCACAGCCTAACTCCCCAGTATCAGCTAGTTCATTGGCAGTTCATAGCTAGTTTATTTACCATTCATAATGGCTTCTGAAAGCTCAAAATGACTTCTCTTGTCAAGGCTATTTAAGCTTTGCCCAGAGCTGCTATATTCTCTCCTGTTCTTAGCCAAGTTCAAATCATTGAATCTTCGGTAGCCAGCCCAGTGTATGGTGGGCTCAGCACTAAGAGTTTTGTGGCTTGTACTTTCTGTGTAAGGAATGCCACTAGCTTATTGGTTATTACTGGGCCAAATGTGAGGCTTAGCAGGAGGAGGATTAGGGGCCGGCTAGGGCCGTTCATAGGGTGTTAGCCAGGCTGACCAATTAAGTAGCTTTTCAAACCAATTGGTTCCTCCATTTCTTTTCTTGACTCTTTGTTCTAATCCTTTCCTAACCAGGGCTCATCTATCTTTATTGATTCCCGAATGCTTTGCATAGAATTCGTTTCTCCCAATGCTGTGCACAGCATTCCTTGTTTCCAAAAGAGCAAGTCAAGCCCTCGGCGGGTTTGCAACACAACTGCTACAAGGGAGTCTAGGGATCTTTCTAAATGGGAGACAGGTTTTTTTTAATCCCTGTAGATCTAAAGCAATTTGCTGACTAAGAGTCTGATAGTTTAAGTTTCCTTGTATTAAAGCAACTGACCCGACTGCAGCTAATCCCATAATCCCAAGCCCTGTTACCAGTGGGACCAATACTGGGGCTCTTTGAACTCATCCGGAAATTCCAAAGTTATCCCTACACCTCCTTCACCAGAACACAGGTACACTTGAGGACTAACATGCACTAGCACACAAATACCCGGGTCCGCTATGAATACTGGGGAAAAGAGACAGGGTGTTCGTCCTGTGGAACAAGTAAAGAAAGTACTCATTGGAGCAGATAACAAATTAGGATCAACATTTGGTTCAATGGGAACAGCTTGAAGGCAAAAATCTCGATATCTTGATATATTAAAGGGATACTTAGATGAATAAAAACACAGTCCTTGCCCTTGCAAATCTTTTAAAGTGAGCTTAGACTTGAGTCCATACTAACATCACCTATAGACTGCTGCTTCGTGTAATCCTTTTCACTAACATTTCTAATTGGATTACACTCTGTACCAATAGTGCTATTTGTACCTGTGCCTACATAGTAAGGGGAAGCTGGGTTCAGACAAAGCCAACAATCAGCTGTGAGGTGAGGATTTGAGTTCATAAATTGGAATATAGCATCCCGAGAATCAAACACAGAACCTTGAGGTGGCTCCTGAATGAGAAGGGCCCTGTGACTTGGGCTGGCAGTAAACGGGAAAGTTACTGGAGAGTCTGGAGGGTGCGGCAAAGGAATCTTAATGACACCAGCTGTGGCTCTTCAGGATTTATCCCGAGGTTTGGGCCTTTGTACGGATGGCAGGTTGCCATATTTTACTTTGCTGGATAGAAAAGGTTGTCCCGGGATCTCTATCATTTACATAATGTTGAATTCCCCATGTTTTCCCAGTGAACCCAATAACGCTTGAATCCAATTCTAATTGGGCTACATTTGGAAACCATACACGTAGTGGGATCAAACCCTTCCGACTTGAGTCTCATTCTTGTAAAAATAATAGGTCATCTTTAACAAGTTTCCACCCTGAAAATGATAGTTTCACAACCCCAAGCTGCACAATTGTAATGTCCCTCCCCTTGGCAGTTAGGGAGTCCATGAGCCGGGCATATATAGACATGGTTTGTTTGGAGCCTTCTTTCTATAGAGGGTATTCCGCACCCATAGGACGGGATTCCAGTATAGGTCCCATTGTGCCCTTTACCTTTAAGGGATCCAGAATGCCAATTCTTTCCTAGCAAATCAAACAAATCAAAATGAAAACTGGGGGTCATACCCAGTATAAGAGGTTACATATTCACTGCTGGAGGTTAGAATAGCAGTCCACAGATGTGTTTGTACTTGGGGGAAACACTGGGTGCTGTCAGCAATACTCGGAGAAAAACAATTAAGTTCTGTAAAGCCTTAATTTTGAGGGATTTTCCGTCTTTCTGGGTGTCCATCTTTTCAGGATATTCTCAGGGAGGGCCTTTTTTTTTAACTTATGACTGATGAATCCACGGCCCCCTCCCCACTATTTTAACAGCAGTTGGTGTTGTAAGTATCACCTGGTATGGGTCAGTCCACCTATGTTCTAAGGTGTCAGGTTGGTGCTTCTTTACCCATGTCCAGTTTCCTGGTTGCACGTTGTTGGCTGCCTGTTCCCTTTCCCTTGGTTAGGCCCAAAATGAAGGTGTCAGAGCAGATGATTTGTCTCTCACCTGTTGCACAGCCTGCAGGCACTCGATGAGGGAACGATTAGTGACTTCCATTATTTCTACTTCCTTCAATCTTGGGAGGATTTGGGGAAGGTCTGCCAAACATAAATTCAAATGGGGACACTTGAAGTAGGGCAAAAGGTAAAGTAAGGATCAACCCAGTTCTCACCAGGTCCTAAATGCAACTTAACGAACAATTCCTTTAGGGTTCTGTTTATTTTTTTCTACTTGCCCTGAAGAGCTTCCAGTTAATATTTAGAAGCATTGCTAAGACTTTAGTAATTTGAGCAATAAATGTTGGCCCATTGTTGGACCCCAAGGTGGTGGGAAGGCCAAATCTAGGGAAGATTTTAGTTACTAATAATTTACACACAGTGGCAGCAGTTTCCTTCTTGATTGGGAAGGCTTCCACCCATCCAGAATAGGTGTCTACGAACACCAGCAAATATCGGTAGCCATACTTTCTAAGTTTGATATCCATAAAGTCCACCTCCCAGAATTCTCCAGGACTACTACCTCGAGCTCGTGGTTGGGGTTGCTCCTTTTTTTTCTGGGATTGTTTACCCGAGCACAGTGCAATCAACGGTGGGTGACATCTGCCACCCAGTGTCCAAGCCTGAGTATGTAAAAGTGCCTGAGAAGCAACTGAGACAGTTTAGAGAGGTTCCCAAATGCATACCTTCATGTAGTCCTTGAATCAGATCTCTCCCAGAGCTTCTGGCATGAATCTTCTTCCATCAGGATGGAGCAGCCACCCTGGATGCTCCCAGTCTTTTTGGCAGGCCAGCTCTTGCCTTATCTTTAGATCATTTTCTGAGTATGTAGGTTGTGGCTGTAACACTGGGGATGGCATGGTCACAGCCACTACCTTGGGGATTTGTGGTATAGTCCTGGCATTCGAGATCCACCGGTCCGGGGGACTGGTTAGGAGTGGTTCAACCATAGGTCCCCCTACCACAGCAATATCCTGTCCCAGTGTAAGCTTCCTAGCTTCTATGACTAGGATGGCCGTGGCAGCCTCAGCTCGCATGCAGCTCAGCCATCCTGCAGCTACAGAGTCCAGTTTCTTTGAAAGATAGGCCACAGGTCTCTTCCATGGCCGCAAGTTCTCAGTTAGCACTTCTTTTGCTGTGCCTCTGGCCTCACATAGACAATTGGAAGGGCTTTACTATGTTTAGTAGGGCAAGAGAGGTTGCCCATATGAGCGACTTTTTAAAGGATTCAAACGCTTGTTGTTCTACTTCAGTCCATTTAAGTTCTTTTTCCTTTCCCCAGTACTTGCATATAGGGGTTTCATTGTTTTTGCAAATCCCAAATTCCACAATGGACAGTACCCCACAGCTCCTAGAAACTCTTGCAACTGCCTCTTAGTCTCAGGGACTGGGATTTTGAGGATCGCCTCAGTGCGGCTGGGGGACAAGGTCCGTTTTCCCTCCTCCAGTTGGTAGCCTAGGTATACAGCTTTATGGACACACAGTTGAGCCTTTCTTGCAGATACCCTGTACCCCAATGGGCCAAGGACTATTATCAGGTCCTTGGTAGCCCGTTGGCATTCCTCCAGGGTTTCGGAGTACAGGAGGAGGTCATCTGCATACTGGAGCAAGGTGGTTTGGGGGTGTATCTCCTTGTGTCCCTGTAAGTCTTCACTGGGTTGATGTGCAGGGGACACGGGTATGGAGAACAAAGCATCCTTTAAGTCCAAAACAGTGTAACAAATTCAGTTTGACGGGATAGTACTCAGGAGGTTCTCGGGGTTTGGCACGTGGGGTGGCCAGTTTCTATCCTCTTATTTGCCTCTCTGAGAACCTGCACCGGTTGGAAGTCCTCAGTTCCCGGCTTCTGCATGAGCAGCAGGGGAGCATTCCATGTGGACTTGCAGAGGACCCAAATGCCTGTCCTCTTTAGTCTGCAAATGGGAACAGAAATACCCACCTTTGCTATACAGGGAGTAGGGTTAGCTTGACACACCAGTGTAGCTGAGCTCAGAAGTTGTACGACCCCAGGCACCTGAAGTTCAGAAAGGTCTCGCACGTTGTTCTCTGCCCAAATAAAAGGAATATCTTTTAGCGATTTATCAAGAAGTTCCTTTGAGGAGGTCTCTTCTGCTCCTTGATAAAACACATATCACTCTGACATTGGAGCGGTGAGCAAAACTTTTGGCTTTTCAAGTTCAAGTGTTAAGGTGGTTGTAGCAGATGAGAAAGTAATTATGGCTGCCATTTTTCCTAATAAGTAACGATCAATTAGGGGAAAGGGGCATTGAGGCATTAGCAGGAAGGAGAGTGTGTGTAACTGTCTCCTGTGTTAAATCTGTTATTCTGGCCGTTGTCCATGGGTGTGCTTGGGTCTGCCCTGGGGCCCCTGTAATGAAAGCCTTTCCTTTTGACAAGGCACCTGTAGTCTTTTCTGAAACCAAGAAGGTGACCCCTTTGTCCACCTAGAAATTTACTGGCTTGCTCCCTACATGGAGAGTGAGCATGGGCTCTTTGTGGTCAAGTGAAACAGAGCCTGGACACCTTTATTCAGCTTCGAGCATTATTGTCTGTAGCTTCGATTTTTCTAGGCAAGGACTAGGCCCGTTCTCTCTAGTGGTGGCTCGTCTGCCTCTCCTGGGCTTCTCAAGGCACTGATTTTTCCAATGTCACTGTTTTGTACAGTAGGTACCTGGATACTTCCTCAGGACTAGGCGAGTGAGAAGCAGGATATTAGGGTTAGCCATTCTTAGTTGAACCAAAACTGCTCTGGTCGTTCTCGCAAGCCTTCTGAACACCCATTTCCTTCATGACATTCCCTTGGGCGACGTCTGCACAGCCTACCTCCCCAATATCAGCTAGTTCATTTACACCTCCTAGCTACTTTATTTTCTTTTCATGGTGGCTTCTGTCAGCCCCAAATGGCTTCACTCTTGTCAAAGCTGTTTCAGCTTTTCCCAGAGATCCTACACAGTCGCCATTGTAGCCGAGAGGTAACAGGATCTGTGACCATGGCCAAGATGGCACCCACCAGTCTAAACATGTGGAAGGGCGCTGCCTAGGGAGCTGGGTGAAGAGGCCTGGGAGTTAGCCCTGCCTGGTCCCGGGAGCCAAAAGTTTCCCTTTTCCCCTCCATTCCCTTTGCCTTTCTCCTGGTTTTTCAAACAAGCTGCTCTAGCCCTATAACGCCAAGCACAAAATTGTCATAATTCTTAATGAAAACGTATCTGGTACCCAAATTATAAATGTGACAATTTGGTCACATTTCAAAAACACTGAAAATTTTATGCTTTTAAAATATATTTTGAATGCCATATATATTGATAACTATGAAAGTAAAGAATAAAAACAAAAAAAAAATACTTCCTAAATTTAAAACTTGAGGCGTTATAGGGCTAGTGTTCTTCCAGATTTGGTTTGTTCCTTCTTACAGGCTGGTTTTCCGTGGCCCAGGCTTAGGCCAATGGCGTTCGGAAGCCTAGGTGGAGTCACTGTTACCTTTAGGCTTTCAGCTATGCTGCTTCAGGCACTTTTGGGGACAGCTCTTACTTAATACACAGCTCCTCTGCCATGATGTTCCAGCCAGAAATTCCAATTTCCCTTAAGGTTCCCTGAGCTGCCACGTGTCCCTTCCCTTCAGAGATTTGAGCATCAGCCCCGCCAGCAGGCGTCTTGGAGGGCCTTGGGGCCATCCCAAGCAGTGGTCCTCCTAGCCTGTTGTCCAGAAAAATGGTTGGACCTAAAGGTCGCCCTCGGCGACTAGTCCTTGACGCCTTCCCTCGGGCTGAGGCATGAGATTCAGGGCAACCCAGGGGTGCGCTCTCTAGTGGGGGTTATTAACCTGGAGGCAGCAAGCTGTCAATCGCCTCCTTGTTTTGTGCTTTCTAGATGGGACTTAGCAGCTTGATGCTCAGGAATTGCCCCCTTGCATGAATCGTGTCCAATTGGGATAGAGTTGATACAGAGAGGCTGGGCAAACAAAAGCTGATAGATTCACTTTGCAACTCTATTTGGCCACAGTATCATTTTGAGAAAGGAGAATGGTGGGCAGAGAATGGTACGCTTTCCCTTCCAACCGTGATTCACCGGGAACAGTTCGGTAGAGTGCCGGGAAAGTGGGCGGAGATGCCAGGACTTAGAGCATTTCTCCTCTCGAGGAGCAGTAGGTGACCTTCATCCCCAGTGCACCCAGGAACCCCTAAGGCAGGCGTCCTCAAACTGTGGTCCATGGGGCACATGTGGCGCGATGCCATTTATCCCACCCTCGGGGTGTTTTTGCTGCCACTGCCTGTCCTGCTTAGCAGCCGACTCGTGCAGTGTGCATAGGAATTTGACCATAGGTTTTTTGAAAACCATAGTCTGGCCCTCCAACGGTCGGAGAGACAATGAACTGGCCCCCTGTGTAAACAATTTGAGGACCCCTGCCCTAAGGGATCCTGGACTTCAGGTCACTATTGTCCCAGCCCTGAACCCTCCCTGAACATTCTACCCCTAGTAGAGGCACCAGGGGCATTTGGTCCCCGGGTAACTTACAAGCCTTTTACTCAAATGGAACCCGAGAAAATTAAAAACGACACAGGCAGTTACTCTGCTTTTGATCCCTGTTGAATCCGCCTGTAGCATACCATAAACTGCTACTGGCAGTTAGTAAATCGTCTGGATTTGTCAGAAATTTCTGCTACAAGTAAGACCACTGGACTTACACTGAATATGTAAGCAACATGCTCAGTGCGAGGCCAGGTTGGAATTCAGTGGAATGCCTCTGAGGTAGTGGTTCTCAGCCTTCCTCATGCCGCGACCCTTTAATACAGGTCCTCATGTTGTGGTGATCTCCAACCACAACATTATTTTCGTTGCTACTTCATCACTTATTTTTCTTCTGTTATGAATCATAATGTAAATATCTGATATGTAGGATGTATTTTCATGGGTAAAAATGGAATATAATTAAAGCATAGTGATAATCACAAAACAATATGTAATTATAGATTGTGAAATATTTATTTCTAATAACAATTAAATGAAACTTTGTCGTGAAGCATGGTGTAGCATGGGTAACAGTCTATGCGGGCGGACCTGCCTGGAGACAGAGGAGCTGTGTCTCAGTTCCTATAACCATGTGTTTTCTGATGGTCTTGAGCGACCTCTGTGAAAGGGTTGTTTGACCCCCAAAGGGGTCACGACCCACAGGTTGAGAACTGCTGCTCCAAGTCCTTCCCCTGGATTAAAAGCTCAAGATTTGAATCAACCAAACGATAGTGAAACTGTCTTTCCTCTGGTTTGTCTTCGCTGGCGACTTCTATTTCAGTTCCAGCTCTTTAGAAGCCTGGTAAAGCTTGACAAGCCATCACCCCTGTCTCTCCTGCTCATTATTCCTCATGGCTGTCTCCTCCTGTATGTTTTCCAGGAGCTTCTAAGCTTGGTCCCTCAACCCAGAAATGTTTTAAGCTTTATGGTTGTGCCTTCCCAGGGACAGCTACTCCGTGTCACCACTGCAGGGCACCCACCGTTTATTCCATCCCCTCACCTTTCACCTGCTATTCGTACATATGAGCAGCCTTCCAAGAGTTGGTGGACAATTTCTTTGGTCTTTCAATTTCGTGTGTCTGTGAACGTCCTGAAGCACCCTCATCTACGGAATGGCTGCAGCTCCCAGAGATGTGCACGTGTGAGGGACAAGGACGGTGACAGGGACGGGGACAGGGACAGAGAGTGGGTGCATGCGGGGAGAGCAGAACACCCAACCTCACTGCCATCAAGTCCATGCTAGCTCCGGGGAGCAGGAGAAGGAAGCACTGCCTTTCTGCCCTGGGGCCATTGGTGGTTTTGAACTCTCGACCATACGGCTAGCAGCCCAGGGTGTAACCAGTATGCGGCCGGGGCTCCTGAACGAGTGCAGGTGGGGAGAACTACATTGCTCCCTGGAAAGTACTAGCAGTCTCCAAAAGTGAAATACCTTCGCTAGAGTATGGAGACAGTCAGAACCCTAGTGACAAGACCCCAGCTTATATTTTTTCATGTATTTCCATGACTAATTCAATCAAAAAGGATGGAGGGGAAGATGGGAAATAAATCCAACGCCCAGCAAAGACAGAGTAGATGACCCAGTTTTTGAGCAGCGGCTCTCAACCTGTGGGTTGTGATGAAGTAGCAATGAAAATAATTGTATGGTTGCGGGGTCACCACAACAGGAGGAACTAGGAAAGGGCCGCAGCATTAGGAAGGTCGAGAATCACTCTTTTAGATGGCGGAGGTTGGGTCAGTGGCCTTACACCTTGTGCTAATAGCCCCTGAGAAATCCTTGCTGATGTGATATGATAGCTATCCTTATTGTCTCCATTGAGTTGAGCCGAGTTTTCTGTTCACTGTCTTCAGTGACAGTTTAGCAGAAGAAAGATAATTATAACAGTTGCAAAATTAAAATTGGAGCTGTGAAGGAGGGAGCCAGCACAACGCATAATTGAAAAAACCGAGACGTTCTTGAAACGTGTCAAGGAGAAGACAGCCATGAGGGATGTTGAGAGACAGTGCCCTGGGTGTGCCAAGGTGCACAGGAGCCCCTGAAGCTCGAGCTGAAATAGAAGCGGTCATCAAAGACATGCCGGAGGAAAGCCTTTCTGAGTTGCGCCTGGAATTAGGGGCACACATAGAACAGCTGCATTGTGCTTCCAAGCAGGTCTGTGAAAACAGCACCTCACCTCTGGGGAAAAGTTTTTAATGAGCAAGACAAAGAAAAATGTATTCATTCTGGTTTAAAATCTGCCCTCCACCTAAGCCCCTGGCATCAGCTCCTCATTTTTTCCCCTCTCTCCTTCATGAACCCTTGATAATTTAGAAATTATCATTTTGTCATATCTTGCCCTGTCCAACACCTCCCTTCACCTAATTTCCTGTTGTCCATCCCCCAGGGAGGAGGTTATATGTAGATGCTTGTAATCGGTTCCTCCTTTCCACCCCACCCTCCCTCCACTCTCCCAGTATCGCCACTCACACCACTGGTCCTGAAGGGATCATCTGCCCTGGATTCCCTGTGTTTCCAGTTCCTATCTGTGCCAGTGTACATCCTCTGGTCTAGCCAGATTTGTAAGGCAGAATTGGGATCATGATAGTGGGAGGAAGAGGGAGGAAGCATTTAGGAACTAGAGGAAAGTTGTATGTTCCATCATTGCTACACGACACCCTGACTGGCTCATCTCCTCCCCAAGATCCTTCTGTAAGGGGATGTCCAGTGGCCTACAAATGGGCTTTCTTCTTGAGGAGTTCTTGACCTCCTTGCTCTCCTGCTACCGCTTTCCACCCACATTCAAATTCAACTCTGAAAGTGCATGAGGACAGGGCCTGTCCAATGTTACCTAATATTTATCGAGCTTTCAATTATATGCGAGGTACTGTGCTGAGTGTTGTTTAGGTATTATTTTCATTCCCATGTAAACCTGAGGTAGGCGCTGTTGCCTCTACCCTCATTTGGTATGTGAGGAAACAGAAGCACAGAGAGGCTGAGAAACTAGAACCAGATAAAGGATGCATGGTTGAGGCCAAGTAGGACTCTAGAAACCACCATGCCATGTTGCTCTTTCTTTCTGCATTCCAAGGAAGGCCGTTCATAGCTCAATAGCCTCTGGGGCTGGTCAGTGGGAGGGACTTAGCCATGTAGATTGAAAACACTTACTTCAGCCCAGGAGGGGACAGACTAAAGGTAATGGAAGGAAGGATGTGAATGGAAGGCCAATTCCTAGTTTCAGAGTTAGGCCACCTAGGGAAGTCCACTCAGAGATGCTGTCATATAACAAAGGAAAAGTCAAGGAAAAGGCCATATGTGAAAATCCACATGGACCACCAACAGAGAGGTCTGGAAAGACCTATGAGCAAAGCAAAAGCCCTTAGAAGAACTAGACTGACAGGCAGATTATTGACACTAAATTTCAGTTGTTATGGATGTGAAGCCCCAAACTAATTCCTTATTTCCCACCTGAGCTTGAATTTCCTTGTGAGACAGATAGAAATCAGGCAGATAGTTTAAAATATAGTTTAATAGAGATAGAAGAATAAGCCTTCGCTCTGCAGATGAAGCTTTCTAATAGTGAAACCTAGAATAAGGCAGGTGTACCCCGTAGTCATAGCAGTCCTGGGCCACCATCGGCCTCTTCCAGGGGGAGAGGGACAGTTTGGTGTAAGTAAGAAAGTGGAGCAGAAATCCTATTGTCTTCAGGCAGGGGGCTCCCAAGAACTGACAGAGAGCTGAGGTAGGTAGGTTCAGAGGTATATTATCCCCAAAGAAGTTACCCACGTCCCTAAAGTGGAGCTTGTCCACATACGACGAGCAGCAGAAATGAGGCGGAAACTTTCCTTCTTCCTGCTCCTGATAACACAGGACACTGGGGCACAAGGTGGAGAGAAAATTGCTGAGACCAAGAAGCACAGTTAGGGGTAAGCAAGGAGACAAGCAGGAGGTCCAGTTACGGGAACTGGAACAAAAGACAGGAAGTTAATGACAGTGGTGCAAGGTAAGTTTCTCCTAGTAGGCTAAATTCCCAATCAGGAAAAACCACCGATTGCAACAGTCTCTTACTTGGTTGTTCCTTTTCCACTCTTGCCCCATGACAGTGCGTTTGCCACACGGCTGCTGGAAAACCTTTCAAAGTTCAGATAATATCCACTATCGATTTAGAAGGTTTCACTGGCCATTCTCTGCATGGGCCCCCCAGCACCACACAACAGACCCTTACTCAACTCTCTTCGTTCATCTCCTCTCTTCTCTGCTCATTTATCAAAGCACCAGCTTTTAATGATGACCCAATTTTGGTCTCTTGAACACTCTACACTCATTTCCTATCTCATTTTGCACCGATCCTTTTCTTGGACTGTTTTCTAGTATTCCATGGTTGCACATCATTCAATGCCTTAACATTGAATGGCTTCAAACAGCAACCCTTTTACCATCCGTCAGTGTTGTAGGTCAGTGTGATGGATTGCTTGTGTTCTCCCTAAAGATATGTTGAAGTCGAAGTCCCTGAGCCCGTGAGTGTGATCCTGTTTTGAAAGTGGGGGTTTCTTTGGCTAAACAGCTAAGTCAAATGAGATCCTATCAAAGTTGGGTGGGATTTGCTTCATGATGAGCATCTTATAAAAAGAAGAGGACGAACAGAAAGTCACACTCCGCGTGAGGACAGCATGGCACATCCTTCTAAAGCCAAGGGATGCCGATGGTTGCTCAGAGTCACCAGGAACTAAGGGAGACACAGGAAACAACTCTTCTTTCAAACGTCTCAGGAGACAGCATGGCAGACACTCTGAATTGTACTTTTAGCCTCCAGAACTGTGAGGAATACATTTCTGTGCTATCTTGTTATCACAGCCCTGGAAGACTAAGTCAGGCAGAACTCAACTATACATCTTTTGTTCCAAATGGCATTGACTAGGGTCACATGCTGGTATGCACTTGACAGCTAGTCTGGAGGGTCTACGACGGTTTTGCTAAATGTTCCTCATTGCCAAAGATGATGAGAAGGTTGGGCTCAGCTGGGCGCCTCTCCCTGTCTGTGTGTTCTCAAGGCTTCTCCACATGGGCTCTGCAGCAGGGCACACAGGCTTCTTACCTGGCAGCTAAAAGTTCTGAGTGAGGACTCTTCAGAGTCAGGAAGTGGAAGCAGCCAGTTTCTTACAGACTGGATACGGGCACTGTGTCAACTCTGCTGTATTCTATTGATCAAGGCCCTCAGGGAGGCCAGCTACTTCAAAGTGCTTAGACTCCTTCCAGCTCTCACTGGGAAGGAAGGCAACTAATTTCCGAGCCTCTTTTAGTTTGCTGCATCCTGAAATGTCCTTCCCCGAGATCTTGCCTCCAACATTCAGGCCTCAGCTCAGATGATTTTCACATGGTCCGCCATCAATCCTCTTAGGCTGTCTTCTTCAGAATTCTCATCAACATTTGAAATTAGTCTACTTGTCTTTTCCCACTGAAATCGAAGCTCTTTGTTCGGTCTACTGTTTCATCCAAGGACCTAGAACAGTGTCTGTCATGTTGTTGTTGTTAATTGCCCCTCGTCATCACCAACTTATGGTGCCTGAGATAGTTAACATTTATTGTGCCGACCTGGCTGATTAACACATGTGCGGTTAATTGAAGAGCAGAGGGATAAATAGTTCCGTGAGCCTGGCGTTTCTAGTTCTCGGGTCTCTTGCTTTCTGATGGTTGGAGCAGGGTGCAGCTGCCTTAACTAGCTCCCTGTTCACCTAGCCGGGCTCACTTCCTTCAAGACATTGCTGAGGAGAAGCCGTATGGACCTACCCCGATGCAGCCCTGGGTGCTGGAGCAGCCGCGTGGTGACCCCTGCCAGCGCTGAGATGCTTACACGCTCACTGATTCAACTTTCCTCCTGCAGTCGGCCACATAGGTGTGTTTTGTGAAATCGAGGAGGACTTTGTGGATTGTTGTTGGACATAAGGGTTAATGTTGAACTTACAGGCTTGGGCAGCACTGAGTTGGGATTGTTTTCTTGATGTGCACTTACCCTTTATATAAAACTCTCTCTTATATCCTTTATATAAAACTCCCCCCCTCTCTGGATTTGTTTCTCTAATGTGCCCAGATTAACACATAATGGTACCTTGGGAGTGGGGTACTGGAGAAACAAATCCTAAGATAGAGAGTAGATGTTTGACCTCTCCCTCATGGTAGTTCTTCTTCCTTGTCTAGCCAGAGGCCAGACAAAGCCACCCTTTACTCGGTTGTTTTCTGGGGAAAATATGGGAAGTATGAAAATAGAAAGTTTGTAAGTCCACTTGATTTGAGCCATTAAAATTTGATCTTTAGGTAGATTTAGCCCATGCCTGTAAAGAAAACTTTGAAAATATATGCCCCACCCAGTGCTTTGGAGGATTCAGGAACCAATGGTTTTTGTTAGAAGCTGGATAAAATCTGGAGCCATGAAGAAAACTCCTCTCTGGGACAGAATGTTAAAGGGAGCCTGAGAGAAGGCTGAAAGGCTTGCTAGGGGACCAGCTGAATCTACTAGTTGAGTGGAAGTGGGAGAAAGGCAGCAATAAAGAGACGGGTTGAGTTTGACCACTGACACCTGTGGACTCGGTTTACAGGAAAAAGGGGAGAAGAGAATGGGTTGACTGGTCTAAAGTTCATGACCTAGCACGAGGGGGCTAGGCTTGCTGAGTATTGGTGAGAGCCTATGGTCTTAAAGACAGAATGACCATATGGGCCCCCTGTGGAGGCGGAGTGAGGCAGCCACACGGAGTAGACCTTGTGGTTAGCAGCCCAGTGCTTGCTTGACAGCACCAGCTCCGGGGACAGTTTTCTGTGCTTCCCATCGGTTCTCAAGCCTATCAAGAGACCACCTACACTAGAACAATTTAGTGTGCTTCATAAGAATGCGAATTGTTAACTCAATCCTGAGCAGTGAATCTGAATCATTTGGGTCAGAGGTCAGTTAACTAGGACTTGTGGTTGTCCTGTGAACTGAGAACTCCTGCCTCAGGTGCACTGTGAACATTAATAGTCTATATTAAACTATGTCAGTGGATAGATTATATCACCATATTAAAGCTCCCTAAAGTAAGGGGTTATGTCTAGATGATTTTGATTCTCTGATTTATACTGAAAATCATTTCCTTCAGTCAATAACTCATAGGTTTTACTTATAATTTGCATACTTGTCTAAAAATAGGGATTATAAAACTCAGTTATGTAATTCCCTGACAAAGTATATGATTGTTATCTGAAAATATATTCGTATCCCAAAAAGTTACCAGAATATTTTTATCCAAATGATTTTGTATTCTCAAGAAATTTTTGAGGGGAACTGATAGCAACGATGGATGTTTCCACCCCACCTCGGATGGGGGCAAATAATGGAAATGCGGGTGAAGGGGATACAGTGGATGGTGTAAGATATGGAAACAAAAAAGGGAGAAATTCACCTTTTCTGTTTGTAGTGGAGCTGTTATTCTTGTGGGATGGCAAACGGTGTCTACTACCTGTGTTAAATGTCATGCCACTCTGCTTCTGCACCTCCGCGGTCGGCAGCTTATTCCCCACCAGGTGCCACTCCTTTACCAAAGCACCAGGCTGTCTCTCCCCACTCCTCAGGCCCCCACACCTCAAATCGGGAAACAGTACACAGGGGCCTATCAATTGCATTGGTTTATTGTTCTGAAATTGGTTCTTATTGTGTGTCCATGTATTAATGTGGAAATAATCTGAACCTCTCAGATTTCTTTGAAATTTGTTTAGTGAAATAATACTTTATCGGGTTTATGTGAAAGTTTACAAAGTAAATTAGGTTCCCAGTTAATATTTTAATGCAAATTGTTCCATAACATTGGTTATATTTTTCACAAAATATCAACATTTTTGTTATTTCTATTCTGTTTGTTCTTTTTCAATTAATTGAACTTCCTTGCGTCTTCCTACCATCTGATTTTTGCTTTAGGGTAAATGTTTATCATTTGGTTGATTACGTACGGGAGCTCAGCACTCAGGGGTGAGATTGTTTGTTATTAGAGAATGTATTGATTGATGAAACGTGGCCTCCAGGAGTGACTTCTGCTTCAAGGTCAAATGGAGTTCCTTTAGGCGATCAGTCCAATAAAGGAATTTGAATTTTGTTCTTCCTTTTTCTCCCGTTTTATATGACATCTACTTGGATGGAACGGTAGGTCAGTATAAGGCATCATTTAGTTCTGAGCTCAGGATAAATGAAGTGATGGTTCCTGTGGACAATTAGACTGTGGACTAGTTTCTTCTTTGAGTCTTTGGTTTCTTTAATTCTCTGGTGTCTGAGTTGGATTCTTGGAAGCTTTTAAAGGACAGGTGCTACTCACCAAACTAGGAGGGAGACAATTAACTTCAAGAACTATGTATGTCAATTGACTAAGTTGTCCCACAGAACTATGGTCCCATAGTTTTTTAAATCGCTTTATTAGGGGCTCATACAACTCTTATCATAATCCACACATACATCAGTTTTGTAAAACACATCTGTATATTCATTGCCCTCATCATTCTCAAAACATGTGATCTCTACTTAAGCTCCTGGCATCAGGTCCTCATTTTCCCCCTCCCTCCCTGCTTCCCCTCCCCCTCCCTCATGAACCCTTGATAATTTATAAATTATTATTTTGTTATATCTTGCCCTGTCCGACGTCTCCCAAGTTCACCCACTTTTCTGTTGTCCATCCCCCAGGGAGGAGGTCACATGTAGATCCTTGTAATCGGTCCCGTAGTTTTTAACTGAACAATTTAACCAAGGATTTGTTCAATTCTGAAAGGTGTGTGGAGATGCCTAGACAATGTCTGTAACAGTGCCTGCGCTTTTTCCTTCTAAATTGTGTTTATGGTTTTGTGGTTCTTGAGAAGACACACAGCAAACCATATACTGTTGGGTTTCTACATGTATGACAGTTTCTACATGTATGAGAGCCTTTACATGTAGAGAAACTGATGACATGCTTCCAGCTGTGGGAGCATTAGCACCCTTCTTTTCTGAGTTGTTCCTTCCTTAGTAATACACACCCACTCCCCTCGAACTTTTCTACTTAATCTTTGTAGTTACTGTTCGCAATGTGATTCCATATAGGTCGTTCTCAAAAGAGCATCATGCTCAAGTTCATGAAGCTCACTACAAGGAGATTTTAAGATGGTGCTCGGGGATACTTTGGTTTCAGTCTTTAAAATTATCTCAGGGCAATGGTTCCAGAGCTTTATCCCTCTTCTTGGCTCCAGAAAGACTAGACTCTAGGAGAGTTTGAAATTCTGCTTGGTTTTTGTTTTGTTTTATTGAGTTGTAGGACAGGATTCTTCTATAAAATCCATGACCAAATTGTGCAGTAATGAGAGGGGGGCACCAGCCCAGTTTCTGGCCTCAAAGGGAGGCAGTTGTTTAGAGAGGTAATTAGCCAGACCCTTCATATCCGCCTACGTCCAGTTCTTTCTCTCCCTCTGTTTCTCTGGGTCAATAGAGCTACATTATCGTGCCTTGGATGACTGCTTGCAAGCTTTAAAGAGTCCAGAGGGTATTCAGTGAAGCAGGAAGTAAATCAGTAGCTCTGCACACTTTACCAGGCAAAACGAACAACAACAACTACTGGGATGTTCCATGAAACCATGTCCCTAAACCTCCAAACTAAGGAACCAAATATCAGTTTTGATTGAATATAAGCAGGGTCAGCAGCTACTCTTATTTAACTTGTTATTGTAAACATACTTCTTGTACAACGTTTGCCAATTCTACTTTTACAGCTATATAAATCATTGACAGCAATTACAATAATTGGGTGTGCAACGTACCCGTAATCAATTCTATTGTTTTATTCAATCCTTCCCCCCTCCTTCCTGCCTCTGGTAGCCACTAGTAAACTTTGGTGTTTATATATTTGCCTTTTCTTTCTTGTAAGTGAAGTCATACAGTATTTATCCTGTAATTGGCTTATTTTGCTCAGTTTAGTTCCTCAAGTTCCACGCATACGTAGCATGTATTAAGACTTCTCCTAAAGGCTGAGTAGTATTCCTGTATGAGGGGGTACAAAAAGTACATCACAGGAAAAAGCTCCTCTGGGCAGACCTTTCGTAGTAGGCTTTTCCCCCTGCTAGGACAGCATCTACTTGTTCTGAGTTAGTGCACCCAGTAGCATCTCCTGGGAAGCTTCTCTCTGATCACAGTGAATTTTTTTCAAAAAGCTGTTTTGCTCTAATCTCGTTTTCTTTCCTTTTTTTGTGTGATGGCTGGTTTAAGAGAACAGTGTGTGGCTGTGAAATTTGTTTCCTCCTTGGGGAAAAATGCGGCAGACACTGTTGTGATGTTGCACACAGCTTATACGGAGAGCACTATGGGAAAAACTCGTGTACAAGTGGTTTGCTCGTTTCAAAAAAGGTGAAATGTTGACTGATGACAAACCTTGTTCTGCATGTCCATCAACTTCTGAAAGAGACAAAAATGCCAAATTGTGGGGCATTTGGTGTTCGTTTCACCAGCTCACACTGTTGACTAAGCTTTCTATTTAGAGGTTCTGAAAAGATTGCATAACAGTGTGCAACAAAAAAGGCCTGATTTGTGGCAGATGGGGGATGGGTTTTGCCACCACGATAATGTACCTGCTCATGCAGCCATCTCAGTGCACCAGTTTTTAGCTAAAAGGGCATGCCTCTCTCGCCCCATGCACCTGGCTCACCTGACCTCACTCTGAGCGACTTCTTTTCATTTCCACGAATGAAAAGGGGCATGAAAGGCCAGCAATTTGATGATGTAGAAGAAATGAAGAAAAAACTAAGGAAGTGCTGTCAGCCACCCAAATAGGAGTTTGAAAAGGGTTTCCAAGGAAGGAATGGCAGATTTGTCAAATGTATTAAGTATAATGGAAAGTACTTTGAAAGTGATAGGTGTCTTGTCAAAAAATTAAGTACACAGCTTTGGAAAATTTTTGTTTCTTTATGGGGGTTCTATATATATGCATGCATTTATATGTGTATATATACATACACAGCACGTTCTTGATATAAATCTATGTGTGTGTGTGTGTGTACATACATAACAGAGCTCATACAGCTGTAGAAGTAGGTAAGGACAGTGTGGCTTTAAGTCAGCCAGTCAGATTTTAAACTGGAAGCTTCTCCTGACTTGAGTAGCTTCAGCTTCTATACCACAGGCTGTAGAAGTAGATGAATCTCGGGTCAGCAAATCAGGCTGTGACAGGAGAGAGAAACGAAATCAAGGTTGGCAGGTCAGATAGCAGGTTGCTGATTGCTCTATGGATCGGCAGCCATTATGGCAGGCCGCTGGTTCAAGTACAAAGAATAAGAGACAGACAAGTCAGATACAGGACTCAGACGCAAAAAAGCCAGCAAGTGTCTCCTCAACCTCCGCTTAAATATGAATTAGGCCCCACTCTGAGTAAACTTCCTCTCAGGTGTATTGGTGCTGTTACCTGAGTAAGAGGATTGTACTCCACCTTAATCTGATTAGCTGATCACAGCAGATCCCATTATGGGATACATTGTGTTATACAACATCATAGGGATTACTAGGCCTCAGTTACCAACCCCCTGAGAATTCTGATCTGGTCAAGGTGATACAAAACCTAACTATGACAGTTAGTTCTCTATTTTTGGTTGTTTTCTTTGTCACTAGCTAGAGTCTTGTTATTCTTAATGATTGTTTCAAAGAAACAACTTCTGATTGTATTGGTTCTATTATCTTTCTGTTTTTAATTTTATTTCTGGGTGATCTTTGCTATTTCCCTTTTTCTGGTACATTAAGGCTTCTTTTTGGTCTCCTCTTTCTAGTTTCTAGAATTATCAAGTTAGGCTGTTAATTGGAGATCCCTTCACCCTCTCCTTCCTGTTTATTGCTGTAAGTTTCCCTCTGCACACTGTCTTCTCTGAATATTGTATGTTGTGCTTTCATTTTCATCAGATTTTTAAAATGTGTGATTTCTCTTTTGATATTTACCGTGACCCACTATTAGTTTCATAGTATGTTAATTAATTTCCATATTTTCAGGGTTTTTTCTGTTACTGATTTCTGGTTTCACTCACTTGTGATCAGAGAAAATACTTCATATGATTTCAATTTTTAAAAATTTATCAAGACTTGCTTGGATTTGACTCAATGGCAATGGGGTAGAACAAGATCTCTCAATTTTATCTTAGTCAGTAAAATTGCTGGCATTACCCTTAATGAAGACTCTCTTTAGGATACCTGGTCATTCATTCTCCAGGAGACCTTTGTTTCTCATCAACCTTTCCTCTTCCACTTCCAGAATTATATTTTTCCTTTCTCCTGAGGCCTGTTTTTGAGCCCATCATTTGCATATTTACTCAGTTTATGAGTGGTGTCATTGACTACTTCATTTCCGTGCAGTTTGTTATTTCTAGCTTCCAGCTACTGGATCTAATAGTTTACACACCCAGATCTGTGCCTAAATTGTGAGTAATATCCACAACAGTATCCCCAACATTCCACTCATGAGGAGGAGTCCAGGGTCCCAGCACGAGCTCCCAGATACAGTCTACCTGGTTCCCAGGGTTGGACCAATCCTCACCACTGGGATCCTGTTTGGCCTCACTTTTCATCGTTTTTCCACCTGCTATTTGCCAAGGGTTCTGCCTCCCTCCCTCCCTCCCTCGTTCTTGCTGCGTCCTCTTCTGTGGTGGGAAAGCAATAAAAGGCTGGATCATCTTCACGTGCTGGTGATCTGGTGCTTCACAGCAGATCTCCCAGAATGACCACAGTGTTCTCCTTGCATCTCCATTATTGCCCAACACGTTCACTTCCATGTGTTGCTACATAATACCCAGGCTTTCTTAATCATACCGTGTTTTTATTTTTAAACTTCCTTGCCCCTTTATCTGACCGTTCTCTGTTGCTGTTGATGCTTGTTTAGTTCAGTTTACATAAAAGCTCCAGTGGGTCAGTTTTGCTTTGTGTTATGTATGTGTTTTGGTGGTTCCTAAGGCTTAATAAACCAATACTAGGGAGTATCTTACAACATATAAAGAAAGATTAGCATTGAGGGTCTCAGAAACAGACCAAAACTCAACTTCAGAAAAGCTCCCTGCTTGAGCAAATCTCCCAGAATTTGGTGAATTCTTCTGTACTTGCTGAGGATTATTTGAAAACCAGCACATTGTTAGGCTCTCTCTTTTCTGGTGCTTTTACGTAGTCAATAAAACACAAATAAGCATCTCTCTGCCATTTTATAGTTTCATCCACCATCTATCTCATGTCAGCAAGAATTCTCTTTGTATCATATCTGCTTCTGAATCCAGCTTGAATTTCTGGCAGCTCACCGTTGATGTCCTGTTGTAACCATTTTTGAAATATTTTCATCAAAATTTTACCGGCATGTGTTATCAGTGAAAATTTTATCATTTCCATTCTGTTGCATCACTTCATTTTTCTTTGGAATGGCCAGAAGTATGGATTTCTTCCAGTGGGTTGACCGGGCAGCTGTCTTCCAGATTTCTTGGTGAGTGAGTGTTTCCTGTATTTTGTCAGTTCCCAGAGCCTGGTGTTTCTCTAGTGCCTTTAATGCAGCTTGGGCTTCTTCCTTCAGTACTATTGGTTCTTGGTCCGATGCCACCTCTGGAAATGGTTGAATGTCAACCTATTCTTTTGATACCATAACTCTGTGTATTCTTTCCATCTTTATTTAAATGATTTTATTGGGGGCTCATACAACTCTTATCACAATCCATACATAAATCTATTGTTTCAAGCACATTTTTATGTTTGTTTCCTTCATCAATCTCAAAACATGTTCTTTCTACTTGAGCCTATGGTATCTGCTCCACATGTTTTCCCTCCCTCCCGCCACACCCTCCCTCATGAACACTTGATAATTTAGCACTGTGCAACATCTATCTGCCTTCACTGACTTTTCTCTTGTCCATCCTGCAGGGAGGGGTGTTATATGTAGATTCTTGTTACTGGTTCCCCCTTTTTACCCCATCTTCCTTCTACCCTCCTGGTTTTGCCACTCTCATCACTGGTCCTGAAGGGATTCCCTGTGTTTCCAGTTCCTGTCTGTATCAGTGTATATCCTGTGGGTCTAGCTGGATTTGTAAGGTAGAATTGGAATCATGATAGTGGGGGTGGGGGTCGGGGAGAGGAAGCATTTAAGAACTAGAGGAAAGTTGTATGTTTCATCGTTGACTGGCTCTTCTCCTCCCTGTGACCCTTCTGTAAGGCGTTCCCAATCTGTACTCCGCCTCATTCACAATGATTTGATTTTTTTGTTCTTTGATACCTTAAACCTGATCACACAGGCTGCTGTGCTTTTTCCATGTGGGCTTTGTTGTTTCTGAGCTAGAGGGCCACTTGTATACCTTCAAGACTTTATGACTTCAGATGCCATATCTTTTGATAGTCGAGCACTATCAGCTTTCTTCACCACATTTGCTTATGCACACATTTTTCTTCAGTGATCATGTCAGGAAGGTGAGCATCATGGAATGCCAATTTAACAGAACAAAATGTTCTTGCATTGAGGGAGTACTTGAGTGGAAGCCCAATGTCCATTTGCTAACTTAATACTAAACCTATAATATGTGCACATAGATCTATTTTCCCATTGTCATATATAAATATATTTACATATGTCCATGCCTGTATTTAGACCTCTGTAAGTGCCCTTTGCCTCCTGGACACCCCCTTACTGAAGGGTTGTGGAAAGTAGATGAGCCAGTCTGGGTTCAGGGTAGCAACGATGAAACATATAACTTTCCTCTAGTTCTTAATGCTTCCTTCCCACAATATCATAATCCCAATCCCACCTTACAAAGCTGGCTAGACCAGAGGATGTACATTGGTACAGATAGAAACTGGAAACACAGGGAATCCAGGGTAGATGACCCCTTCAGGACCAATGGTGAGAGTGGCGATGCCTGGAGGGTAGAAGGAATGTGGGGTGGAAAGGGGGAACCGACTACAAGAATCTACGAATAGCCTCCTCCCTTGGGGATGGACAGCAGAGAAGTGGGCAGGGGGAGATGTCAGACAGTGTAACATATGACATAATAATTTATGAATTATGAAGGATTCATGAGGGAGGGGAAGGAGGCAGGAGGGGCACAAAAGGAGGAGCCAATATTAAGGACTGAAGTAGAAGGCAAATTTTTTGAGAATGATGATGGCAACAAATGTACATATGTGCTTGACACAATGGATGGATGTATAGATTGTGATAAGAATTGTATGAGCTCCCAGTAAAATGATTAAAAAAAAGATTAAGTGACTGGTCACTACACATACACTGGGAATAGGATAAAATTTTCAATAACATTCATTCACAAAGCCAGGACTATACCTTCCAGATTAACATATGTGACAAAAAAGCAAAGAGAGAATACAAACAGTAACTATATGATAGTCCTGGGACACCATTCACAGGGTATTCCCAAAGCAAGAGATCCAGACTGAAATCCAACAAACTCAAATTCCAGAGTATTAAGATAGCAGTCATCTGCATCTTTGGACACTAGAGCACTTTGCCCTAAGTCCAAGGGAGTATGTTTTAAAGCACTTTCTTAAACCTGTTTCAGGCGAATCTAAGGTAAATCCCACTGATTTGGAAAGCCACTAAGGAGCTAATAAGGTCTAGTGGGCTTTATCTTATCAGCTCCTTAGTGACTTTCCAAATCGGATCCTTCTGATGTGGCCCATGGAGGATGTTGTGAGCCTGGAAAGAACAGAGTCTAAAATCCTAGATGACTACAGCATCCAGTCTGGATCACCAAGGACTGGATAGAAACCAGGTCAAAAGTGTCCAGTTAGGAATGTAATACCAGGCGTATTCTCTCCTTGGGTTCTATAAGTACCGTTAAGCATGTTTCCCCCCAGATGGCATCTTGCTCTACCCAGTTTACCCATCAACGAAAGTGTAATTGCCTTTTCCAAGACAGACCCGTCTCCCCCTCATGTCTTGACTTGAGTTTCCAGGATGGTTTGCTAATCACTCTCGTAGGAGTATCTGTTGAATTTGGGTGACCGTAGGACAATGTTGTATGGCAGCAACTGATTGGTCGTCTCCCTCCTTCCTCCCTTCCCATCTTGAGAAATTGATCCCAGTGGAGGGGACGTGTCTTCCGTTGAAGTGGTTTGTAAGATGCAATTGTAAAGAGGGCAATATATAGTGCACGGGTACTATACTGGCTCACTACCTTGTTTGGGAGGCCAGATTTCATGACAAAAAGATGATTACATGACCCAAGAGCAGAATTCTGCCTTTATCTTGGTGTTTATCCTTATAGTAGTGTGCCAGTCCTTTTGTGATTGACTAACTTTACGAAGCATAATCATTTCCAGGCCCATCTATGTAATGGGGTGTTTCATGGTTTCATCACTGTTTTTCAGGGGCACATAATTTCCATGTGTACCAGAGTTTCTTCCTCCATTCTTTTACTGATGGGCATTTGGGCTCTTTCCAGCCTCTTGCTATTGTGAACAGTGCTACGGTGAATGTAGGAGAACACATGTCTGGGGTCTGTCTCTTACTTCTTTGGGGTATATGACAAGCAGAGGTGTTGCTGGGTCTAATGCTACTTGCTTCAGGTAGTCTCATAGCGTTCCCCACTGGTTGTAAATGTTTACAAGACTACCAGCCATGTATAAGAGTTTCAAATGCTCCATGCCCTCTCTAGCATTTGTCATTCTCTGTTGTGTGTTTCAATTGCTATTGTGAGGAGTGTACGGTAATAACTCATTGTTGTTTTGATTTGCATTTCCTGGGTGGCTAGGAAATGGTGAGCATATCTTCATGTATGTGTTAGTCATTCACAAGCCAGCTTTGGTGAATGTCTATTTTATGTCCTTTGCCCACCTTTCAATTGGACTAATTTTTTTCTTAGAAAAATTCCATAGATTTTGGTAACAAGTCTCTCGTTAGTTGTGTCATTGTTACCCCACCACCCCAATCTGTGAGTTCTCATTTTACTATTTTGATGAAATTTTTTGAGGTGCATAAGTGTTTTATTTTAGTAGGTCCCAGGCATCTGTGTTGTCTTTTGCTCTGTGTGCTTCCTTTATTAGATTTGCTAGTCCATGTATGCCCTGCAATAGACCCCTTAAGTTTCTAATTGATGATCCTGATAGCTCTGGGGTTTACATTTAGGTCTGTAATCCAGTTTAAGTTTGTTTTTGTACATGGAGTGAGGTATGGGTCCTGTTTCATTCTTCTGCAGATGGAGATCCAAGTTTTCACCCACTTTCCTGTTGCCCATCCTCCAGGGAGGAGGTTATATGTAGATCACTGAGGGGTCTACGGGGCCATCCCCAATCAAAGCCAAACTGACAACCCCGCCTCCATTTCCCCTAGAAGTATGCGCTACAGAGGACAACACTTAGCCTACAGGTTGGGGAGAGGGGCTGGCCCGCCATGCCCATATGGAAGTGTAAACCCAAAGGAAAAAGGGAGTGAGGGTTTAGACTGGATACTGGCACACCAAGTCCTGAGGAGGACGGCCCTGCATGCTGCTGCTAAGGCACAGAGAGGACTGTAGGGCTGACAACAGCTTGAGACATGGTGTCCCCTCACTGGAACATATTGTGAATGAGGACAATACTCGGGACACCCAGCAGGGAGTGAGTCGGGCCTGACCATCCCCACAATGGGATGAACCAGGAAGGAAACAGAACAGATCAGCAATGGGAGCATTGCCAAGCCACGAAGCCCTTGCAGTGTCCCCACAATAGATTTCAGGCTAGGAGGGGCAGTTCTCAGAACCCCTCTAGACTGGTGGGGAGATAATCATAAAGGTCAGCAGACAGATTTGGAATTTTGTATGTGTTTTCAGGGGGGTTTTCTAGGTTTCCCCCCTTTTTTTGTTTTCCCTTTTTATTCAGTCTTTTGTTTTCTTTTTGCTTTGTCTCTTTTATTGCTTTGCCTACCAATATAAGATAGGTTTGGGAAGAAAGCCCAAGGAGAAAGTAAAGGGACCGGCATTTCTGGAGGGACTTGGGAGAGGAGACAGTGGGAGGAAAGGAGTGGTGAGCAAACGATGCCATAGACAGGAAACAACTAGGGAATTAAAAGGAACAACAAGGAGGACATAGAGATCCTGGTGGTGGTGGTGCAGCAACGGCAATCTAGCTGAGAGAAGAAGGGCACGCATGATGTTGGGAAAGGAGGAAGGTAAAAAGAAAACAGGAACGATCTAGGAAGCAAATCTAAGGATACAGGAATAAACATAGGTGTGCACTTATGAAAATATATTAATAAAAATCGAGGTATTGGCCTATGTACATATATTTACATAGCGATAAATTAAGGAAGTGGATGGACTTTGGGCCTCTGCTTAAGTCCTCCCTCAACACAAGAACACTTTGTTCTAACAACCCAGCATTCAGTGATGCTCACCCTCCCAGCATAATAGCTGAAGGCAAAATGAATGCATAAGCAAATGAGGTAAAGAAAGCTGATGATGCCCAGCTATAAAAAGATAAAACATCTGGGTTCTTAAAAAACTGATGGTAAACTTGCAGCCATCTAGCAAAGAAGCAACAAATCCCATATGAAAGGGCCCTAGCCTGTAAGATCATGAGGTGTTGACAGAATCAGGTAGGCACCAGAAGACTGCAAACAAACAAAAACCCCCATATTGTTTAGGATAAAAGGGGTTGGAGCAGAGCCCCAAAACCCATCTGTAGACGGGAGGACATACCCTCACAGAAGGGTCACAACAAAAGGATGAGGCAACCAGAGCACAGTATAACACTAATGAAATGTACAACATACCTCTGTATCTTTAAGGCTTCCTCACCCCCCTCTATCATGATCCCAGTTCTGCCAATCAGTTGTGCGTAGGCAAGAGCATGTATACAGGTACAGATAAAGGATCATGACACACAGAATCAAGGTCAGACCAACCCCTCAGGAACAGAAACCGAAGGGTACCAGGAGGGTAGATGGAAGGTAGGGGTAGAAAGGGGAAACCGATCACAATGATTGCTGTATAATACTGCTCCCCAGGGGGGTAAACAACATAAATGTGGTGAAGGGACACAGCACTCAGTATAAGATAGGAAATCAAGGGGTCACGAGAGTGGGAGTGTAGGAAAAGAGAAGAATTGAACCAAGAGTTCAAAAAGAAAGTAACTGTTTAGAAAATGATGGCAACAAATGATAGTGGTATAAATGAGCTTGATACAATTGATGTCATGGACTGTTAGAAGAGCTGTGAGGTAGTTAGTTTGCTGTGACAAGCTGGCCGATAAACACATGTGGGGCGAATTGAAAGGGAGAGGGATAAGTGGTTCAGGGATCCACGCCTTTCTAATGCTGGGGTGCCTTGCTTTATGATGGTCAGATCCGGATGCAGCTCCCTTAGCCAGTTCCCTGCTTTAGCTCCCAAGAATAATTTCCTGAAAGACATCCCTGAGGAGAAGCCACATGGACCTAGTAGACACGATGCCGGTGCAGAGATGCTTACACATTCACTGAATCGGCTTTCCTCCTCCAGTCAACATCATGGTGTCTGGTTTGTGAGATGGAGGAGGACTTTGTGGTTTGATACTGGATAAAGGGGTTGAGGGATTAATTTTGGACTTGTGGGTTTTGGCAGGACAGGTTTGGGATTTTTGCTTGATGCACACTATATATAAACTATATAAAGCACTTTATATAAACTATATAAAACTCTCCCTTAGACATGAGTTTCACTGTAGTTCTTTCCCTAAAGTACCCTGACTAACACATTGTGGTACCTTAGGAGTGGTGTACTGGAGAAACTAGCCATAAGATGGAGAGTAGATGTTTGTCTGACCTCTCCCTCATGGTAGTTTTCCTTCTCTGTCTAGCCAGTGGTCAGACAAAGCCACCCTTTATTCAATAGATTACTGGGGAAACTATGGGAAGTATGAGAGCAGAAAGTTTGTAAGCCCACTTGCTTTGAGCCAACAAAATTTGATCTTTACATGGGCTTAGGAAACACCTTAGAAGACAGCTATGCAGAGAATTGATTTATATGCGAAACAGTGCTTTCCTGTACTCAGGAACCACAAGTCTTCGCCAACACTAAAAAAATCTGGGAGTACAAAGAAAATACCTCCCAGGGAATGGGTGTAAAAGGGAGCTTATGAGCAGGCTGACGGTTTGCAAGGTGACCACGTGAATCTACTTGCTCAGTAGAAGTTGGAGAAATGTAGTAATAAAAACACTAATTGAGTTTGGCCTCTGACACTTGTGTATTTGGTTTACAGGAGAAATGGAGAATATGAGAGTGAATCAACAAAAATTCATGATCTAGCATGAGTAACCCAAGCTTCTTGAATATTGGAGAGAGCTCATGGTCTACAAGCAAGGTGATCTGTGGACACCGTAGAGCTGAGGAAGGCATGGGTTGACCAGAACCCCAACAGATGGCGGATTTTCGAGGCTGTGAACTGGTGTGGATCATGGCTGACTTTATGAATGGCTTGTTCGGTTTTGACTTTGTTGATGGACGCAAAATTCAATAGGTTCCTATTGGAATGAAGATTTATTCAGGTCGAAAATGATTTTTTCCTCTGAGAAAAGGTTTGATCTAAGAGGGCCGTAGATTAAGCAAACAGCGAAAATATGAGGTACAAGTGCATGGAGTAGATGGCTTAAAAACATTCCAGAGGGAGGAACATAATCAGAGGCTTATAGAATTAAGTTATTGGTGTCACGTAATTTCAATTCTGAATGGGTGCCAGGATGGCAAGTGTGGATATAGTTCGTGGATTGTGCCAACCTGGGCGATACACACGTGCGGTTAAATGAAGGGCGGAGGGATCAATGGCTCCTTGAGCATTGCCATTCTAGTTGGGCCTCTTCATTTCTGAATGTGGGAGCAGGGTGCAGCTGCCTCAGCTTCTTACCTGCTTTAGCTGTCAAGGCTCCTTTCCGGCAAGACGTCCCTGAGCCGAAGACACATGGACCTACCCATAGGAAGCCCAGGCTGTTGGAGTAGCCGTGCAGAGATATGCTGACATATCCAATGCCCACGCTGCTCTGCTTACACATTCAATGCCTCAGCTCTCCTCCCACAGCCAGCAACATGTCGTCTGTTTTGAAAGATGGAGGAGGACATTGCAATTGGTGTTGGACATGTGGGTTAATGGGTTATTGTCGGATTTGTGGGTTTGGACCACACTGATTTCGGATGTCTGCTTGATGAACACTTAACCTTGTTATATGAGTCTGACTTAGACATGAGTTTCTGTGTCCCTGTTTCTCTACGAGAGCCAGAGTCACAAATAGGATACCTAGCAGTGGGGCAATGGAAAAACTCACCTTAAGATGGAGAGTAGGTATTTGTTTGACCTTGCCCTCATGGTAATTCTTCTTCCTTGTCTATGTAGAGGTCAGACAAAGCCACCCTTTACTCGGTTGTTTTCTGGGGAAAATATGGGAAGTGGGAAAAATGAAAGTTTGTAAGCCCACATGCTTAGAGCCACCAAAATTGGGTGATCTTTAGCTGGGTTAAGCTACCTCTGGGAAGACTGCTGTGCAGTGAATTAGATGCCCACCAGTGCTTTCGTGTACTCAGGAACCATAAGCCTTTGCCAGAAGTTAAAATAAAATCTGAGAGTAGGGAGAAAACATCTCCCTGGACTGTGTGTTAAAGAGAGCCTGTGAGCAGGCTGAATTGCTTGCTGGGTGACCACGTGGATCTTCATATGGAGTGGAGGTCGGAGAACTGCAGCAATAAAAGGACTGCTTGTGTATGGGCCCAGTTACCTGTGGATTTGGTTTACCTGAAAAGGAGAAAAAGAGGGTGATTCGACTAAAGTTCACTACGTCGCATCAGGAGCCCAGGCTTGTTGAACATTGGCGAGAGCCCATGGTCTACAAGCAAGGAGACCGGTGGACACCCCGTGGAGGCTGAGTGAGGTAGCCGGCACGGGTCGACCAGAAGCCCACCATAGGGCCATATTGGAGACTGTGAACTGGTGCCTAAGAGTGCTGACTTTATGCACGGCCTGTCCGGCTTTGATTTTGCCGATGGACACAGACTTTGAAAGGTTCCTATTGGAATGAAGATTTCTTCATAGCGAGCAATGATTGTTTCCTCTGAGCATTGGTTTTATATTAGTGGGCCATAGACAAAGTGGATAGCTAAAATTTGGCGTATAAAGGCACAGAGTAGTTGGCTTACAAACTTTCCGAGTGGGGGAACATTCCATAAGTTTTAGAATTAAGGTCTGATGTAACTTAATTCCATGTTGGGTTTAAAGAATTTTGAACGGGTGCCTGGTTCGCAAATGTGGATTTAGTTCGTGGATTGTGCCAACCTGGGCGATACACACGTGCGGTTAAATGAAGGGCGGAGAGATCAATGGCTCCTTGATCATTGCCATTCTAGTTGGGTCTCTACATTTCTGAATGTGGGAGCAGGGTGCAGCTGCCTCAGCTTGTTCCCTGCTTTAGCTGTCAAGGCTCCTTTCCGGCAAGACGTCCCAGAGCCGAAGACACATGGACCTACCAAGAGGAAACCCGGGCTGCTGGAGTAGCCATGCAGAGATATGCTGACATATCCACTGCCCAGGCTGCTCTGCTTACACATTCACTGCCTGGGCTCTCCTCCTTCAGCCAGCAACATGTCGAATGTTTTGAAAGATGGAGGAGGACATTGCAATTGGTGTTGGACATGTGGGTTAATGGGTTATTGTCGGACTTGTGGGTTTGGACCACACTGCTTTCGGATGTCTGCTTGATGAACACTTAACCTTGATATATGAGTCTCACTTAGACATAAGTTTCTGTGCCCCTGTTTCTCTACAAGAGCCAGAGTCACAAATAGGATACCTAGCAGTGGGGCAATGGAAAAACTCATCTTAAGATGGAGAGTAGCTATTTGTTTGACCTTGCCTCATGGTAATTCTACTTCCTTGTCTATCCAGAAGTCAGACAAAGCTACCCTGTACTCGGTTGTTTTCTGGGGAAACTATGGAAAGGTGGAAAAATGAAAGTTTGTAAGCCCACTTGCTTTGAACCACTAAAATGGGGTTATCTTTAGCTGGGTTTAGACCACCTCTGGGTAGACAGCTATGCAGTGAAATAGATGCCCACTAGTGCTTTCGTGAACTCAGGAACCATAAGCCTTTGCCAGAAGTTAAAAAAAAACATCTGGGAGTAGGGAGAAAACATCTCCCAGGGACTGTGTGTTAGAGAGACTGTGAGCAGGCTGAATTACTTTCTGGGTGACCTCGGGGATCTACATATGGAGTGGAGGTCGGAGAAATGCAGCAATAAAAGGACTGCTTGCGTATGGGCACGGATACCTGTGGATTTGGTTTACCTGAAAAGGAGAACACGAGGGTGACTCGAGTAAAGTTCACCATGTGCATCAGGACCCCAGGCTTGATGAATAGTGGCGAGAGCCCATGGTCTACAAGCAAGGTGACCGGTGGATACCCCATGAAGGCTGAGCGAGGTCCCCGGTACGGGTCGACAAGAAGCACACCATTGGACGATATTGGAGACTGTGAACTGGTGCCTAAGAGTGCTGACTTTATGCACGGCGTGTCCGGCTTTGATTTTGCCGATGGACACAGACTTTGAATGGTTCCTATTGGAATGAAGATTTCTTCATGGCGAGCAATGATATTTCCTCTGAGCACTTGTTTTATATTTTGGGCCATAGATAAAGTGAATAGCTAAAATTTGGCGTATGATGGCACAGAGTAGTTGGCTTACAATCTTTCTGAGTGGGGAAACATTCCATAAGTTTTAGAATTAAGGTCCTGGTGTTACTTAATTCCATGTTGTGGTTAAAGAATTTTGAACGGGTGGCAGGGTTCGCAAATGTGGATTTAGTTCGTGGATTGTGCCAACCTGGGCGATACACACGTGCGGTTAAATCAAGGGCGGAGGGATCAATGGCTCCTTGAGCATTGCCATTCTTGTTGGGTCTCTTCATTTCTGAACATGGGAGCAGGGTGCAGCTGCCTCACCTTGTTCCCTGCTTTAGCTGACAAGGCTCCTTTCCGGCAAGACGTCCCTGAGCCGAAGACACATGGACCTACCCAGAGGAAGCCCGGGCTGTTGGAGTAGCCGTGTAGAGATATGCTGACATATCCACTGCCCACGCTGCTCTGCTTACACATTCACTGCCTCATCTCTCCTCCTTCAGCCAGCAACATGTCATCTGTTTTGAAAGATGGAGGAGGACACTGCAATTGGTTTTGATATGTGGGTTAATGGGTTAATGTCGGACTTGGGGCTTTGGACCACACTGCTTTCGGATGTCTGCTTGATGAACACTTAACCTTTATATATGAGTCTCACTTAGACATGAGTTTCTGTGCCCCTGTTTCTCTACGAGAGCCAGAGTCACAAATAGGATACCTAGCAGTGGGGCAATGGAAAAACTCATCTTAAGATGGAGAGTAGCTATTTGTTTGACTTTGCCCTCATGGTAATTCTTCTTCCTTGTCTATCCAGAGGTCAGACAAAGCCACCCTTTACTCGGTTGTTTTCTGGGGAAAATATGGGAAGTGGGAAAAATGAAAGTTTGTAAGCCCACATGCTTAGAGCCACCAAAATTGGGTGATCTTTAGCTGGGTTAAGCTACCTCTGGGAAGACTGCTGTGCAGTGAATTAGATGCCCACCAGTGCTTTCGTGTACTCAGGAACCATAAGCCTTTGCCAGAAGTTAAAATAAAATCTGAGAGTAGGGAGAAAACATCTCCCTGGACTGTGTGTTAAAGAGAAGCTGTGAGCAGGCTGAATTGCTTGCTGGGTGACCACGTGGATCTTCATATGGAGTGGAGGTCGGAGAACTGCAGCAATAAAAGGACTGCTTGTGTATGGGCCCAGTTACCTGTGGATTTGGTTTACCTGAAAAGGAGAAAAAGAGGGTGATTCGACTAAAGTTCACTACGTCGCATCAGGAGCCCAGGCTTGTTGAACATTAGCGAGAGCCCATGGTCTACAAGCAAGGAGACCGGTGGACACACCGTGGAGGCTGAGTGAGGTAGCTGGCACGGGTCGACCAGAAGCCCACCATAGGGCGATATTGGAGACTGTGAACTGGTGCCTAAGAGTGCTGACTTTATGCACGGCCTGTCCGGCTTTGATTTTGCCAATGGACACAGACTTTGAAAGGTTCCTATTGGAATGAAGATTTCTTCATAGCGAGCAATGATTGTTTCCTCTGAGCATTGGTTTTATATTAGTGGGCCATAGACAAAGTGGATAGCTAAAATTTGGCGTATAAAGGCACAGAGTAGTTGGCTTACAAACTTTCCGAGTGGGGGAACATTCCATAAGTTTTAGAATTAAGGTCTGATGTAACTTAATTCCATGTTGGGTTTAAAGAATTTTGAACGGGTGCCTGGTTCGCAAATGTGAATTTAGTTCGTGGATTGTGCCAACCTGGGCGATACACACGTGCGGTTAAATGAAGGGCGGAGAGATCAATGGCTCCTTGATCATTGCCATTCTAGTTGGGTCTCTACATTTCTGAATGTGGGAGCAGGGTGCAGCTGCCTCATCTTGTTCCCTGCTTTAGCTGTCAAGGCTCCTTTCCGGCAAGACGTCCCTGAGCCGAAGACACATGGACCTACCCAGAGGAAGCCCGGGCTGTTGGAGTAGCCGTGTAGAGATATCCTGACATATCCACTGCCCACGCTGCTCTGCTTACACATTCACTGCCTCATCTCTCCTCCTTCACCCAGCAACATGTCATCTGTTTTGAAAGATGGAGGAGGACACTGCAATTGGTTTCGATATGTGGGTTAATGGGTTAATGTCGGACTTGGGGGTTTGGACCACACTGCTTTCGGATGTCTGCTTGATGAACACTTAACCTTTATATATGAGTCTCACTGAGACATGAGTTTCTGTGCCCCTGTTTCTCTACGAGAGCCAGAGTCACAAATAGGATACCTAGCAGTGGGGCAATGGAAAAACTCATCTTAAGATGGAGAGGAACTATATGTTTGACCTTGCCCTCATGGTAATTCTTCTTCCTTGTCGATCCAGAGGTCAGACAAAGCCACCCTTTACTCGGTTGTTTTCTGGGGAAACTAGGGTAAGGGGGAAAAATGAAAGTTTGTAAGCCCATTTGCTTGAGCCACCAAAATGGGGTGATCTTTCGCTGGGTTTTGACCACCTCTGGGAAGACAGGTATGCAGTGAAATAGATGCCCACCAGTTCTTTGGTGTACTCAGAAATCATAAGACTTGGCCAGAAGTAAAAAAAAAAAAATCTGAGATTAGGGAGAAAACATCTCCCTGGGAGTGTGTGTTAAAGAGAGCATGTGAGCAGGCTGAATTGCTTGCTGGGTGTCCACGTGGATCTACGTATGGTGTGGAGATCGGAGAAATGCAGCAATAACAGGATTGCTTGCGTATGGGCACGGATACCTGTGGATTTGTTTACCTGTAAAGGGGAACAAAAGGGGGACTAGAGGAATGTTCACACATCGCATCAGGAGCCCAACTTGTTGAATAGTGGCGAGAGGCCATGGTCTACAGCAAGGTGACCAGTGGACACCCCGTGGAGGCTGAGTGAGGTAGCCGGCACAGGTCGACCAGAAGCCCACCAGAGGGCGATATTGGAGACTGAACTGGTGCCTAAGAGTGCTGACTTTATGCAAGGCCTGTCCGGCTTTGATTTTGCCGATGGACACAGACTGTGAAAGGTTCCTATTAGAATGAAGATTTCTTCATGGCGAGCAATCATTGTTTCCTCTGAGCACTGGTTTTATATTAGTGGGCCATACATAAAGTGAATAGCTAAAATTAGGGGTATAAAGGCACACAGCAGTTGGCTTACAAACTTTCTGAGTTGGGGAACATTCCATAAGGCTTTGAATTAAGTTCCTGATGTTACTTAATTCCATGTTGGGGTTAAAGAATTTTGAACGGGTGCCAGGTTCACAAATGTGGATTTAGTTCGTGGATTGTGCCAACCTGGGTGATACACACGTGCAGTTAAATGAAGGGCGGAGGGATCAATGGCTCCTTGAGCATTGCCATTCTAGTTGGGTCTCTTCTTTTCTGAACGTGGGAGCAGGGTGCAGCTGCCTCATCTTGTTCCCTGCTTTAGCTGACAAGGCTCCTTTCCGGCAAGACGTCCCTGAGCCGAAGACACATGTACTTACCCAAAGGAAGCCCGGGTTGTTGGAGTAGCCGTGCAGAGATATGCTGATATATCCACAGACCACGCGGCTATGCTAACACATTCACTGTCTCGGTCCCCCACCTTCAGCCTGCAACATTTCGTCTGTTTTGAAAGATGAAGGAGGACATTGCAATTGGTTTCGACATGTGGGTTAATGGGTTAATGTCGGACTTGTGGGTTTGGACCACACTGCTTTCAGATGTCTGCTTGATGAACACTTAACCTTTATATATGAGTCTCACTTAGACATGAGTTTCTGTGCCCCTGTTTCTCTACGAGAGCCAGAGTCACAAATAGGATACCTAGCAGTGGGGCAATGGAAAAACTCATTTTAAGATGGAGAGTAGCTATTTGTTTGACTTTGCCCTCATGGTAATTCTTCTTCCTTGTCTATCCAGAGGTCAGACAAAGCCACCCTTTACTCGGTTGTTTTCTGGGGAAAATATGGGAAGTGGGAAAAATGAAAGTTTGTAAGCCCACATGCTTAGAGCCACCAAAATTGGGTGATTTTTAGCTGGGTTCAGCTACCTCTGGGAAGACTGCTGTGCAGTGAATTAGATGCCCACCAGTGCTTTCGTGTACTCAGGAACCAAAAGCCTTTGCCAGAAGTTAAAATAAAATCTGAGAGTAAGGAGAAAACATCTCCCTGGACTGTGTGTTAAAGAGAGCCTGTGGCAGGCTGAATTGCTTGCTGGGTGACCACATGGATCTTCATATGGAGTGGAGGTCGGAGAACTGCAGCAATAAAAGGACTGCTTGTGTATGGGCCCAGATACCTGTGGATTTGGTTTACCTGAAAAGGAGAACACGAGGGTGACTCGAGTAAAGTTCACCATGTCGCATCAGGATCCCAGGCTTGTTGAACATTGGCGAGAGCCCATGGTCTACAAGCAAGGAGACCGGTGGACACCCCGTGGAGGCTGAGTGAGGTAGCTGGCACGGGTCGACCAGAAGCCCACCATAGGGCGATATTGGAGACTGTGAACTAGTGCCTAAGAGTGCTGATTTTATGCACGGCCTGTCCGGCTTTGATTTTGCCGATTGACTCAGACTTTGAAAGGTTCCTATCGGAATGAAGATTTCTTCATAGCGAGCAATGATTGTTTCCTCTGAGCACTGGTTTTATATTAGTGGGCCATAGATAAAGTGGATAGCTAAAATTTGGCGTTTAAAGGCACAGAGTAGTTGGCTTACAAACTTTCCGAGTGGGGCAACATTCCATAAGTTTTAGAATTAAGGTCTGATGTAACTTAATTTCATATTGCGGTTAAAGAATTTTGGACGGGTGCCTGGTTCACAAATGTGGATTTAGTTCGTGGACTGTGCCAACCTGGGCGATACACACATGCGGTTAAATGAAGGGCGGAGTGATCAATGGCTCCTTGATCATTGCCATTCTAGTTGGGTCTCTTCATTTCTGAATGTGCGAGCAGGGTGCAGCTGACTCAGCTTGTTCCCTGCTTTAGCTGTCAAGGCTCCTTTCTGGCAAGATGTCCCTGAGCCGAAGACACATGGACCTACCAAGAGGAAACCAGGGCTGCTGGAGTAGCCATGAAGAGATTTGCTGACATATCCACTGCCCATGCTCCTCTGCTTACACATTCACTGCCTGGGCTCTCCTCCTTCAGCCAGCAACATGTCGAATGTTTTGAAAGATAGTGGAGGACATGGCAATTGGTGTTGGACATGTGGGTTAATGGGTTATTGTCGGACTTGTGGGTTTGGACCACACTGCTTTCGGATGTCTGCTTGATGAACACTTAACCTTGATATATGAGTCTCACTTAGACATGAGTTTCTGTGTCCCTGTTTCTCTACGAGAGCCAGTGTCACAAGTAGGATACCTAGCAGTTGGGCAATGGAAAAACTCATCTTAAGATGGAGAGTAGCTATTTGTTTGACCTTGCCTCATGGTAATTCTACTTCCTTGTCTATCCAGAAGTCAGACAAAGCCACCCTGTACTCGGTTGTTGTCTGGGGAAACTATGGAAAGGTGGAAAAATGAAAGTATGTAAGCCCACTTGCTTTGAACCACTAAAATGGGGTTATCTTTAGCTGGGTTTAGACCACCTCTGGGTAGACAGCTATGCAGTGAAATAGATGCCCACCAGTACTTTCCTGTACTCTGGAACCATATGTCTTTGCCAGAAGTTAAAAAAAATCTGGGAGTAGAGAGAAAACATCTCCCTGGGACTGTGTGTTAAAGAGAGCCTGTGAGCAGGCTGAATTGCTTCCTGAGTGTCCAGGTGGATCTACATATGGTGTGGAGGTCGGAGAAATGCAGCAATAAATGGACTGCTTGCATATGGGCACGGATACCTGTGGATTTGGTTTACCTGAAAAGGAGAACACGAGGGTGATTCGAGTAAAGTTCACCACGTCCCATCAGGAGCCCAACTTGTTGAATAGTGGCGAGAGCCCATGGTCTACAAGCAAGGTGACTGGTGGATACCCCGTGAAGGCTGAGCGAGGTAACTGACACGAGTCGACCCGAAGCCCACCAGAGGATGATATTGGAGACTGTGAACTGGTGCCTAAGAGTGCTGAGTTTATGCACGGCCTGTCCGGCTTTGATTTTCCGATGGAGACAGACTTTGAATGGTTCCTATTGGAATGAAGATTTCTTCATAGCGAGCAATAATTGTTTCCTCTGAGCACTTGTTTTATATTTTGGGCCATAGATAAAGTGAATAGCTAAATTTTGGCGTATAATGGCACAGAGTAGTTGGCATACAATCTTTCTGAGTGGGGGAACTTTCCATAAGTTTTAGAATTAAGGTCCTGATGTTACTTAATTCCATGTTGGTGTTAAAGAATTTTGATCGGGTGCCAGGTTTGCAAATTTGGATTTAGATCATGGATTGTGCCAACCTGGGCGATACACACGTGCGGTTAAATGAAGGGCGGAGTTATCAATGGCTCCTTGAGCATTGCCATTCTAGTTGGGTCTCTTCATTTCTGAACGTGGGAGCAGGGTGCAGCTGCCTCAGCTTGTTCCCTGCTTTAGCTGTCAAGGCTCCTTTCTGGCAAGACGTCCCTGAGCCGAAGATACATGGACCTACCCAGAGGAAGCCCAGGCTGTTGGAGTAGCCGTGTAGAGATATGCTGACATATCCACTGCCCACTCTGCTCTGCTTACACATTCACTGCCTCGTCTCTCCTCCTTCAGACAGCAACATGTCATCTGTACTGAAAGATGGAGGAGGACACTGCAATTGGTGTTAGACATGTGTGTTAATGGGTTAATGTCGGACTTGTGGGTTTGGACCACACTGCTTTCGGATGTCTGCTTGATGAAAACTTAACCTTTATATATGAGTCTCACTTAGACATGATTTTCTGTGCCCCTGTTTGTCTATGAGAGCCAGAGTCACAAAGAGGATACTTAGCAGTGGGGCAATGGAAAAACTCATCTTAAGATGGAGAGTAACTATATGTTTGACCTTGCCCTCATGGTAATTCTTCTTCCTTGTCTATGTAGAGGTCAGACAAAGCCACCCTTTACTCGGTTGTTTTCTGGGGAAACTATGGGAAGTGGGAAAAATGAAAGTTTGTAAGCCGACTTGCTTTGAGCCACCAAAATGGGGTGATCTTTAGCTGGGTTTACACCACCTCTGGGAAGACAGCTATGCAGTCAAATAGATGCCCACCAGTGCTTTCGTGTGCTCAGGAACCATAAGATTTGGCCAGAAGTTAAAAAAAAAATCTGGGATTATGGAGAAAACATCTCCCTGGGACTGTGTGTTAAAGAGAGCCTGTGAGCAGCTTGAATTGCTTGCTGGGTGTCCACGTGGATCTACATATGGTGTGGAGGTCGGAGAAATGCAGCAATAAAAGGACTGCTTGCGTATGGGCACGGATACCTGTGGATTTGGTTTACCTGAAAAGGAAACACAAGGGTGACTCGAGTAAAGTTCACCACGTCGCATAAGGAGCCCAACTTGTTGAATAGTGGCGAGAGCCCATGGTCTACAAGCAAGGTGAACAGTGGACACCCGGTGAAGGCTGAGCGAGGTAGCCGGCACGGGTCGACCAGAAGCCCACCAGAGGGCGATATAGGGGACTGTGAACTGGTGCCTAAGAGTGCTTACTTTATCCACGGCCTGTCCGTCTTTGATTTTACCGATGGACACAGACTTTGAAAGGTTCCAATTGGAATGAAGATTTCTTCATAGCGAGCAATGATTGTTTCCTCTGAGCACTGGTTTTATATTAGTGGGCCATACATAAAGTGAATAGCTAAAATTTGGCGTATAGAGGCACAGAGTAGTTGGCTTACAATCTTTCCGTTTGGGGGAACATTCCATAAGTTTTAGAATTAAGTTCCTGATGTTACTTAATTCCATGTTGGGGTTAAAGAATTTTGAACGGGTGCCAGGTTCGCAAATGTGGATTTAGTTCGTGGATTGTGCCAACCTGGGCGATACACACGTGTAGTTAAATGAAGGGTGGAGTGACAATGGCTCCATGAGCATTGCCATTCTAGTTGGGTCTCTTCATTTCTGAATGTGGGAGCAGGGTGCAGCTGCCTCAGCTTGTTCCCTGCTTTAGCTGTCAAGGCTCCTTTCCGGCAAGACGTCCCTGAGCCGAAGACACATGTACTTACCCAAAGGAAGCCCGGGTTGTTGGAGTAGCCGTGCAGAGATATGCTGATATATCCACAGACCACGCGGCTCTGCTTACACATTCACTGTCTGGGCCCCCCTCCTTCAGCCTGCAACATGTCGTCTGTTTTGAAAGATGGAGGAGGACATTGCAATTGGTCTTGGACATGTGGGTTAATGGGTTAATGTCGGACTTGTGGGTTTGGACCACACTGCTTTCAGATGTCTGCTTGATGAACACTTAACCTTTATATATGAGTCTCACTTAGACATGAGTTTCTGTGCCCCTGTTTCTCTACGAGAGCCAGAGTCACAAATAGGATACCTAGCAGTGGGGCAATGGAAAAACTCATCTTAAGATGGAGAGTAGCTATTTGTTTGACCTTGCCATTGTGGTTATTCTTCTTCCTTGTCTATCCAGAGGTCAGACAAAGCCACCCTTTACTCGGTTTTTTTCTGGGGAAAATATGGGAAGTGGGAAAAATGAAAGTTTGTAAGCCCACTTGCCTTGAGCCACCAAAATGGGGTGATCTTTAGCCGGGTTTTGACCACCTCTGGGAAGACAGCTATGCAGTGAAATAGATGCCCACCAGTGCTTTGTTGTACTCAGGAACCATAAGTCTTTGCCAGAAGTTAAAAAAATATCTGGGATTAGGGAGAAAACTACTCCCTGGGAGTGTGTGTTAAAGAGAGCCTGTGAGCAGGCTGAATTGTTTGCTCGGTGTCCACGTGGATCTACATATGGTGTGGAGGTCGGAGAAATGCAGCAATAAAAGGACTGCTTGCGTATGGGCACGGATACCTGTGGATTTGTTTACCTGAAAAGGAGAACACAAGGGTGACTCGAGTAAAGTTCACCACGTCGCATCAGGAGCCCAACTTGTTGAATAGTGGTGAGAGCCCATGGTCTAAAAGCAAGGTGACCTGTGGACACCCCGGAAAGGCTGAGTGAGGTACCGGCACGGTCACCAGAAGCCCACCAGAGGGCGATATTGGCGACTGTGAACTGGTGCCTAAGAGTGCTGACTTTATGCACAGCCAGTCCGGCTTTGATTTTGCCGATTAACACAGACTTTGAAAGGTTCCTATTAGAATGAAGATTTCTTCATGGTGAGCAATGATTGTTTCCTCTGAGCACTGGTTTTATATTAGTAGGCCAAAAATAAAGTGAATAGCTAAAATTTGGCGTATAAAGGCACAGAGTAGTTGGCTTACAAACATTCTGAGTTGGGGAACATTCCATAAGTTTTAGAATTAAGGTCCTGATGTTACTTAATTCCATGTTGGGGTTAAAGAATTTTGATCGGGTGCCAGGTTTGCAAATTTGGATTTAGATCATGGATTGTGCCAATCTGGGCGATACACACGTGCAGTTAAATCAAGGGCGGAGGGATCAATGGCTCCTTGAGCATTGCCATTCTAGTTGGGTCTTTTCATTTCTGAACGTGGGAGCAGGGTGCAGCTGCCTCAGCTTCTTACCTGCTTTAGTTGTCAAGGCTCCTATCCGGCAAGACGTCCTTAACCGAAGACACATGGACCTACCCAGAGGAAGCCCGGGCTGTTGGAGTAGCCGTGCAGAGATATGCTGACATATTCACTGCCCACGCAGCTCTGCTTACACATTCACTGCCTCGGCTCTCCTCCTTCAGCCGGCAACATGTCGTCTGTTTTGAAAGATGGAGGAGGACATTGCAATTGGTGTTAGACATGCGGGTTAATGGGTTAATGTCGGACTTGTGGGTTTGGACCACACTGCTTTCGGATGTCTGCTTGATGAACACTTAACCTTTAAATATGAGTGTCACTTAGACATGAGTTTCTGTGCCCCTGTTTGTCTACGAGAGCCAGAGTCACAAATAGGATACCTAGCAGTGGGGCAATGGAAAAACTCATCTTAAGATAGAGAGTAGCTATTTGTTTGACCTTGCCCTCATGGTAATTCTTCTTTCTTGTCTATCGAGAGGTCAGACAAAGCCACCCTTTACTCGGTTGTTTTCTGGGGAAACTATGGGAAGTGGTGAAAATGAAAGTTTGTAAGCCCACTTGCTTTGAGCCACAAAAATGGGGTGATTTTTAGCTGGGTTTAGACCACCTCTGGGAAGACAGCTATGCAGTGAAATTGATGCCCACCAGTGCTTTCCTGTACTCTGGAACCATATGTCTTTGCCTGAAGTTAAAAAAAATCTGGGAGTATGGAGAAAACATCTCCCTGGGACTGTGTGTTAAAGAGAGCCTGTGAGCAGGCTGAATTGCTTCCTGAGTGTCCATGTGGATCTACATGTGGTGTGGAGGTCAGAGAAATGCAGCAATAAAAGGACTGCTTGCATATGGGCACGGATACCTGTGGATTTGGTTTACCTGAAAAGGAGAACACGAGGGTGACTCGAGTAAAGTTCACCACGTCGCATCAGGAGCCCAACTTGTTGAATAGTGCCGAGAGCCCATGGTCTAAAAGCAAGGTGACCGGTGGATACCCCGTGAAGGCTGAGCGAGGTAACTGGCACGGGTCGACCCGAAGCCCACCAGAGGACGATATTGGAGACTGTGAACTTGTGCCTAAGGGTGCTGAGTTTATGCACGGCCTGTCCAGCTTTGATTTTACCGATGGACACAGACTTTGAAAGGTTGAAATTGGAATGAAGATTTCTTCATAGCGAGCAATGATTGTTTCCTCTGAGCACTGGTTTTATATTAGTGGGCCATACATAAAGTGAATAGCTAAAATTTGGCGTATATAGGCACAGAGTAGTTGGCTTACAAACTTTCCGTTTGGGGGAACATTCCATAAGTTTTAGAATTAAGGTCCTGATGTTACTTAATTCCATGTTGGGGTTAAAGAATTTTGAATGGGTGCCAGGTTCGCAAATGTGGATTTAGTTCGTGGATTGTGCCAACCTTGGTGATACACACGTGCTGTTAAATGAAGGGCGGAGTGATCAATGGCTCCTTGAGCATTGCCATTCTAGTTGGGTCTCTTCATTTCTGAACGTGGGAGCAGGGTGCAGCTGCCTCAGCTTGTTCCCTGCTTTAGCTGTCAAGGCTCCTTCCCGGCAAGACGTCCCTGAGCCGAAGACACATGTACTTACCCAAAGGAAGCCCGGGTTGTTGGAGTAGCCGTGCAAAGATATGCTGATATATCCACAGACCACGCGGCTCTGCTTACACATTCACTGTCTCGGCCCCCCTCCTTCAGCCTTCAACATGTCGTCTGTTTTGAAAGATGGAGGAGGACATTGCTATTGGTCTTGGACATGTGGGTTAATGGGTTAATGTCGGACTTGTGGGTTTGGACCACACTGCTTTCAGATGTCTGCTTGATGAACACTTAACCTTTATATATGAGTCTCACTTAGACATGAGTTTCTGTGCCCCTGTTTCTCTATGAGAGCCAGAGTCACAAATAGGATACCTAGCAGTAGGGCAATGGAAAAACTCATCTTAAGATGGAGAGTAGCTATTTGTTTGACCTTGTCATTGTGGTTATTCTTCTTCCTTGTCTATCCAGAGGTCAGACAAAGCCACCCTTTACGCGGTTGTTTTCTAGGGAAAATTTGGGAAGTGGGAAAAATGAAAGTTTGTAAGCCCACTTGCCTTGAGCCACCAAAATGGGGTGATCTTTAGCCGGGTTTTGACCACCTCTGGGAAGACAGCTATGCAGTGAAATTGATGCCCACCAGTGCTTTCCTGTACTCTGGAACCATATGTCTTTGCCAGAAGTTAAAAAAAAAATCTGGGAGTATGGAACAAACATCTCCCTGGGACTGTGTGTTAAAATGAGCCTGTGAGCAGGCTGAATTGCTTCCTGAGTGTCCACGTGGATCTACATGTGGTGTGGAGGTCGGAGAAATGCAGCAATAAAAGGACTGCTTGCATATGGGCACGGATACCTGTGGATTTGGTTTACCTGAAAAGGAGAACACGAGAGTGACTCGAGTAAAGTTCACCACGTCGCATCAGGAGCCCAACTTGTTGAATAGTGCCGAGAGCCCATGGTCTAAAAGCAAAGTGACCGGTGGATACCCCATGAAGGCTGAGCGAGGTAACTGGCACGGGTCGACCCGAAGCCCACCAGAGGACGATATTGGAGACTGTGAACTGGTGCCTAAGAGTGCTGAGTTTATGCACGGCCTGTCCAGCTTTGATTTTGCCGATGGAGACAGACTTTGAATGGTTCCTATTGGAATGAAGATTTCTTCATAGCGAACAATGATTGTTTCCTCTGAGCACTTGTTTTATATTTCGGGCAATAGATAAAGTGAATAGCTAAATTTTGGCGTATAATGTCACAGAGTAGTTGGCTTACAAACTTTCTGAGTGGGGGAATATTCCATAAGTTTTAGAATTAAGGTCCTGATGTTACTTAATTCCATGTTGGGGTTAAAGAATTTTGATCGGGTGCCAGATTTGCAAATTTGGATTTAGATCATGGATTGTGCCAACCTGGGCGATACACACGTGCGGTTAAATGAAGGGTGGAGTGATCAATGGCTCCTTGAGCATTGCCATTCTAGTTGGGTCTCTTCATTTCTGAACGTGGAAGCAGGGTGCAGCTGCCTCAGCTTGTTCCCTGTTTAGCTGTCAAGGCTCCTTCCCGGCAAGACGTCAGTGAGCCGAAGACACATGGACCTACCCAGAGGAAGCCCAGGCTGTTGGAGTAGCCGTGTAGAGATATGCTGACATATCCACTGCCCACGCTGCTCTGCTTACACATTCACTGCCTCGGCTCTCCTCCTTCAGACAGCAACATGTCATCTGAATTGAAAGATGGAGGAGGACACTGCAATTGGTGTTAGACATGCGGGTTAATGGGTTAATGTCGGACTTGTGGGTTTGGACCACACTGCTTTCGGATGTCTGTTTGATGAACACTTAACCTTTATATATGAGTCTCACTTAGACATGAGTTTCTGTGTCCCTGTTTCTCTACGAGAGCCAGAGTCACAAATAGGATACCTAGCAGTGGGGCAATGGAAAAACTCATCTTAAGATTGAGAGTAACTATATGTTTGACCTTGCCCTCATGGTAATTCTTCTTCCTTGTCTATGTAGAGGTCAGACAAAGCCACCCTTTACTCGGTTGTTTTCTGGTGAAACTATGGGAAGTGGGAAAAATGAAAGTTTGTAAGCCGACTTGCTTTGAGCCACCAAAATGGGGTGATCTTTAGCTGGGTTTACACCACCTATGGGAAGACAGCTATGCAGTGAAATAGATGCCCACCAGTGCTTTCGTGTACTCAGGAACCATAAGACTTGGCCAGAAGTTAAAAAAAAAATCTGGGATTATGGAGAAAACATCTCCCTGGGACTGTGTGTTAAAGAGAGCCTGTGAACAGCCTGAATTGCTTGCTGGGTGTCCACGTGGATCTACATATGGTGTGGAGGTCGGAGAAATGCAGCAATAAAAGGACTGCTTGCGTATGGGCACGGATACCTGTGGATGTGGTTTACCTGAAAAGGAGAACACAAGGGTGACTCGAGTAAAGTTCACCACGTCGCATAAGGAGCCCAACTTGTTGAATAGTGGCGAGAGCCCATGGTCTAAAAGCAAGGTGACCAGTGGACACCCCGTGATGTCTGAGCGAGGTTGCCGACACGGGTCGACCAGAAGCCCACCAGAGGGCGATATAGGGGACTGTGAACTGGTGCCTAAGAGTGCTTATTTTATCCACGGCCTGTCCGTCTTTGATTTTGCCGATGGACACAGACTTTGAAAGGTTCCAACTGGAATGAAGATTTCTTCATAGCGAGCAATGATTGTTTCCTCTGAGCACTGGTTTTATACTAATGGGCCATACATAAAGTGAATAGCTAAAATTTGGCGTATATAGGCACAGAGTAGTTGGCTTACAATCTTTCCGTTTGGGGGAACATTCCATAAGTTTTAGAATTAAGGTCCTGATGTTACTTAATTCCATGTTGGGGTTAAAGAATTTTGAACGGGTGCCAGGTTCGCAAATGTGGATTTAGTTCGTGGATTGTGCCAACCTGGGCGATACACACGTGCGGTTAAATGAAGGGCGGAGTGACAATGGCTCCTTGAGCATTGCCATTCTAGTTGGGTCTCTTCATTTCTGAATGTGTGAGCAGGGTGCAACTGCCTCAGCTTGTTCCCTGCTTTAGCTGTCAAGGCTCGTTTCCGGCAAGACGTTCCTGAGCTGAAGACACATGTACTTACCCAAAGGAAGCCCGGGTTGTTGGAGTAGTCGTGCAGAGATATGCTGATATATCCACAGACCACGCGGCTCTGCTTACACATTCACTGTCTCGGCTCCCCTCCTTCAGCCTGCAACATGTCGTCTGTTTTGAAAGATGGAGGAGGACATTGCAATTGGTCTTGGACATGTGGGTTAATGGGTTAATGTCGGACTTGTGGGTTTGGACCACACTGCTTTCAGATGTCTCCTTGATGAACACTTAACCTTTATATATGAGTCTCACTTAGACATGAGTTTCTGTGCCCCTGTTTCTCTACGAGAGCCAGAGTCACAAATAGGATACCTAGCAGTGGGGCAATGGAAAAACTCATCTTAAGATGGAGAGTAGCTATTTGTTTGACCTTGCCATTGTGGTAATTCTTCCTTGTCTATCCAGAGGTCAGAAAAAGCCACCCTTTACGCGGTTGTTTTCTAGGGAAAATATGGGAAGTGGGAAAAATGAAAGTTTGTAAGCCCACTTGCCTTGAGCCACCAAAATGGGGTGATCTTTAGCCGGGTTTTGACCACCTCTGGGAAGACAGCTATGCAGTGAAATAGATGCCCACCAGTGCTTTGTTGTACTCAGGAACCATAAGTCTTTGCCAGAAGTTAAAAAAATATCTGGGATTAGGGAGAAAACATCCCCTGGGAGTGTGTGTTAAAGAGAGCCTGTGAGCAGGCTGAATTGCTTGCTGGGTGTCCACGTGTATCTACATATGGTGTGGAGGTCGGAGAAATGCAGCAATAAAAGGACTGCTTGCGTATGGGCACGGATACCTGTGGATTTGTTTACCTGAAAAGCAGAACACGAGGGTGACTTGAGTAAAGTTCACCACGTCGCTTCAGGAGCCCAACTTGTTGAATAGTGGCGAGAGCCCATGGTCTAAAAGCAAGGTGACCAGTGGACACCCCATGAAGGCTGAGTGAGGTACTGGCACGAGTCGACCAGAAGCCCACCAGAGGGCGATATTGGGGACTGTGAACTGGTGCCTAAGAGTGCTGACTTTATGCACAGCCAGCCCGGCTTTGATTTTGCCGATTAACACAGACTTTGAAAGGTTCCTATTAGAATGAAGATTTCTTCATGGCGCGCAATTATTGTTTCCTCTGAGCACTGGTTTTATATTAGTGGGCCACAAATAAAGAGAATAGCTAAAATTTGGCGTATAAAGACACAGAGTAGTTGGCTTACAAACATTCTGAGTTGGGGAACATTCCATAAGTTTTAGAATTAAGGTCCTGATGTTACTTAATTCCATGTTGGGGTTAAAGAATTTTGATCGGGTGCCAGGTTTGCAAATTTGGATTTAGTTCATGGATTGTACCAACCTGGGCGATACACACATGCGGTTAAATCAAGGGCGGAGGGATCAATGGCTCCTTGAGCATTGCCATTCTAGTTGGGTCTTTTCATTTCTGAACGTGGGAGCAGGGGGCAGCTGCCTCAGCTTCTTACCTGCTTTAGTTGTCAAGGCTCCTTTCCGGCAAGACGTCCTGAACCGAAGACACATGGACCTACCCAGAGGAAGCCCGGGCTGTTGGAGTAGCCGTGCAGAGATATGCTGACATATTCACTGCCCACGCGGCTCTGCTTACACATTCACTGCCTCGGCTCTCCTCCTTCAGCCGGCAACATGTCGTCTGTTTTGAAAGATGGAGGAGGACATTGCAATTGGTGTTAGACATGCGGGTTAATGGGTAAATGTCGGACTTGTGGGTTTGGACCACACTGCTTTCAGATGTCTGCTTGATGAACACTTAACCTTTAAATATGAGTGTCACTTAGACATGAGTTTCTGTGCCCCTGTTTGTCTACGAGAGCCAGAGTCACAAAGAGGATACCTAGCAGTGGGGCAATGGAAAAACTCATCTTAAGATGGACAGTAGCTATTTGTTTGACCTTGCCCTCATGGTAATTCTTCTTTCTTGTCTATCGAGAGGTCAGACAAAGCCACCCTTTACTCGGTTGTTTTCTGGGGAAACTATGGGAAGTGGTGAAAATGAAAGTTTGTAAGCCCACTTGCTTTGAGCCACCAAAATGGGGTGATCTTTAGCTGGGTTTAGACTACCTCTGGGAAGACAGCTATGCAGAGAAATTGATGCCCACCAGTGCTTTCCTGTACTCTGGAACCACAAGTCTTTGCCAGAAGTTAAAAAAAATCTGGGTTAGGGAGAAAACATCTCCCTGGGACTGTGTGTTAAAGAGAGCCGGTGAGCAGGATGAATTGCTTCCTGAGTGTCCACGTGGATCTACATGTGGTGTGGAGGTCGGAGAAATGCAGCAATAAAAGGACTGCTTGCGTATGGGCAAGATACCTGTGGATTTTGTTTACCTGAGAAGGAGAACACGAGGGTGACTCGAGTAAAGTTCACCACGTCGCATCAGGACCCAACTTGTTGAATAGTGGCGAGAGCCCATGGTCTAAAAGCAAGGTGACCAGTGGACACCCCATGAAGGCTGAGTGAGGTACCGGCACGCGTCGACCAGAAGCCCACCTGAGGGCGATATTGGGGACTGTGAACTGGTGCCTAAGAGTGCTGACTTTATGCACAGCCAGTCCGGCTTTGATTTTGCCGATTAACACAGACTTTGAATGGTTCCTCTTGGAATGAAGATTTCTTCATGGCGAGCAATGATTGTTTCCTCTGAGCACTTGATTTATATTTTGGGCCATAGATAAAGTGAATAGCTAAAATTTGCCGTATAATGGCACAGAGTAGTTGGCTTACAAACTTTCTGAGTGGGGGAACATTCCATAAGTTTTAGAATTAAGGTCCTGATGTTACTTAATTCCATGTTGGGGTTAAAGAATTTTGAACGGGTGCCAGGTTCGCAAATGTGGATTTAGTTCGTGGATTGTGCCAACCTGAGCATACACACGTGCGGTTAAATGAAGGGCAGAGTGATCAATGGCTTCTTGAGCATTGCCATTCTACTTGGGTCTCTTCATTTCTGAACTTGGGAGCAGGGTGCAACTGCCTCAGATTGATCCCTGCTTTAGCTGTCAAGGGTCCTTTCCGGCAAGACGTCCTGAGCCGAAGACAAATGGACCTACCCAGAGGAAGCCCGGGCTATTGGAGTAGCCGTGTAGAGATATGATGACATATCCAATGCCCACGCTGCTCTGCTTACACATTCACTGCCTCGGCTCTCCTCCTTCAGCCAGCAACATATCATCTGTTTTGAAAGATGGAGGAGGACACTGCAATTGGTGTTAGACATGTGGGTTAATTGGTTAATGTCGGACTTGTGGGTATGGACCACACTGCTTTCGGATGTCTGCTTGATGAACACTTATCCTTTATATATGATTCTCACTTAGACATGAGTTTCTGTGCCCCTGTTTGTCTACGAGAGCCAGAGTCACAAATAGGATACCTAGCAATGGGGCAATGGGAAATCTCATCTTAAGATGGAGAGTAGCTATTTGTTTGACCTTGCCCTCATGGTAATTCTTCTTCCTTGTCTATCCAGAGGTCAGACCTAGCCACCCTTTACTCGGTTGTTTTCTGGTGAAACTATGGGAAGGGGGAAAAATGAAAGTTTGTATGCCCACTTGCTTTGAGCCACCAAAATGGGGTGATCTTAAGCTGGGTTTAGACCACCTCTGGGAAAAAAGCTATGTAGTGAAATACATGCCCAACACTGCTTTCGTGTACTCAGGAACCATAAGTCTTTCCCAGAAGTTAAAAAAAAAATCTGGGAATAGGGACAAAACATCTCCCAGTGACTGTGTGTTAAAGAGAGCCTGTGAGCAGGCTGAATTGCTTGCTGGGTGTCCACGTGGATCTACATATGGTGTGGAGGTCGGAGAAATGCAGCAATAAATGGACTGCTTGCATATGGGCACGGATACCTGTGGATTTGGTTTACCTGAAAAGGAGAACACGAGGGTGACTCGAGTAAAGTTCACCACGTCCCATCAGGAGCCCAACTTGTTGAATAGTGGCGAGAGCCCATGGTCTACAAGCAAGGTGACCGGTGGATACCCCGTGAAGGCTGAGCGAGGTAACTGACACGAGTCGACCCGAAGCCCACCAGAGGATGATATTGGAGACTGTGAACTGGTGCCTAAGAGTGCTGAGTTTATGCACGGCCTGTCCGGCTTTGATTTTCCGATGGAGACAGACTTTGAATGGTTCCTATTGGAATGAAGATTTCTTCATAGCGAGCAATAATTGTTTCCTCTGAGCACTTGTTTTATATTTTGGGCCATAGATAAAGTGAATAGCTAAATTTTGGCGTATAATGGCACAGAGTAGTTGGCATACAATCTTTCTGAGTGGGGGAACTTTCCATAAGTTTTAGAATTAAGGTCCTGATGTTACTTAATTCCATGTTGGTGTTAAAGAATTTTGATCGGGTGCCAGGTTTCTAAATTTGGATTTAGATCATGGATTGTGCCAACCTGGGCGATACACACGTGCGGTTAAATGAAGGGCGGAGTGATCAATGGCTCCTTGAGCATTGCCATTCTAGTTGGGTCTCTTCATTTCTGAACGTGGGAGCAGGGTGCAGCTGCCTCAGCTTGTTCCCTGCTTTAGCTGTCAATGCTCCTTTCTGGCAAGACGTCCCTGAGCCGAAGATACATGGACCTACCCAGAGGAAGCCCAGGCTGTTGGAGTAGCCGTGTAGAGATATGCTGACATATCCACTGCCCACTCTGCTCTGCTTACACATTCACTGCCTCGTCTCTCCTCCTTCAGACAGCAACATGTCATCTGTACTGAAAGATGGAGGAGGACACTGCAATTGGTGTTAGACATGTGTGTTAATGGGTTAATATCGGACTTGTGGGTTTGGACCACACTGCTTTCGGATGTCTGCTTGATGAAAACTTAACCTTTATATATGAGTCTCACTTAGACATGATTTTCTGTGCCCCTGTTTGTCTATGAGAGCCAGAGTCACAAAGAGGATACTTAGCAGTGGGGCAATGGAAAAACTCATCTTAAGATGGAGAGTAACTATATGTTTGACCTTGCCCTCATGGTAATTCTTCTTCCTTGTCTATGTAGAGGTCAGACAAAGCCACCCTTTACTCGGTTGTTTTCTGGGGAAACTATGGGAAGTGGGAAAAATGAAAGTTTGTAAGCCGACTTGCTTTGAGCCACCAAAATGGGGTGATCTTTAGCTGGGTTTACACCACCTCTGGGAAGACAGCTATGCAGTGAAATAGATGCCCACCAGTGCTTTCGTGTGCTCAGGAACCATAAGACTTGGCCAGAAGTTAAAAAAAAAATCTGGGATTATGGAGAAAACATCTCCCTGGGACTGTGTGTTAAAGAGAGCCTGTGAGCAGCTTGAATTGCTTGCTGGGTGTCCACGTGGATCTACATATGGTGTGGAGGTCGGAGAAATGCAGCAATAAAAGGACTGCTTGCGTATGGGCACGGATACCTGTGGATTTGGTTTACCTGAAAAGGAAACACAAGGGTGACTCGAGTAAAGTTCACCACGTCGCATAAGGAGCCCAACTTGTTGAATAGTGGCGAGAGCCCATGGTCTACAAGCAAGGTGAACAGTGGACACCCGGTGAAGGCTGAGCGAGGTAGCCGGCACGGGTCGACCAGAAGCCCACCAGAGGGCGATATAGGGGACTGTGAACTGGTGCCTAAGAGTGCTTACTTTATCCACGGCCTGTCCGTCTTTGATTTTACCGATGGACACAGACTTTGAAAGGTTCCAATTGGAATGAAGATTTCTTCATAGCGAGCAATGATTGTTTCCTCTGAGCACTGGTTCTATATTAGTGGGCCATACATAAAGTGAATAGCTAAAATTTGGCGTATATAGGCACAGAGTAGTTGGCTTACAATCTTTCCGTTTGGGGGAACATTCCATAAGTTTTAGAATTAAGGTCCTGATGTTACTTAATTCCATGTTGGGGTTAAAGAATTTTGAACGGGTGCCAGGTTCGCAAATGTGGATTTAGTTCGTGGATTGTGCCAACCTGGGCGATACACACGTGTAGTTAAATGAAGGGTGGAGTGACAATGGCTCCATGAGCATTGCCATTCTAGTTGGGTCTCTTCATTTCTGAACGTGGGAGCAGGGTGCAGCTGCCTCAGCTTGTTCCCTGCTTTAGCTGTCAAGGCTCCTTTCCGGCAAGACGTCCCTGAGCCGAAGACACATGTACTTACCCAAAGGAAGCCCGGGTTGTTGGAGTAGCCGTGCAGAGATATGCTGATATATCCACAGACCACGCGGCTCTGCTTACACATTCACTGTCTGGGCCCCCCTCCTTCAGCCTGCAACATGTCGTCTGTTTTGAAAGATGGAGGAGGACATTGCAATTGGTCTTGGACATGTGGGTTAATGGGTTAATGTCGGACTTGTGGGTTTGGACCACACTGCTTTCAGATGTCTGCTTGATGAACACTTAACCTTTATATATGAGTCTCACTTAGACATGAGTTTCTGTGCCCCTGTTTCTCTACGAGAGCCAGAGTCACAAATAGGGTACCTAGCAGTGGGGCAATGGAAAAACTCATCTTAAGATGGAGAGTAGCTATTTGTTTGACCTTGCCATTGTGGTTATTCTTCTTCCTTGTCTATCCAGAGGTCAGACAAAGCCACCCTTTACTCGGTTTTTTTCTGGGGAAAATATGGGAAGTGGGAAAAATGAAAGTTTGTAAGCCCACTTGCCTTGAGCCACCAAAATGGGGTGATCTTTAGCCGGGTTTTGACCACCTCTGGGAAGACAGCTATGCAGTGAAATAGATGCCCACCAGTGCTTTGTTGTACTCAGGAACCATAAGTCTTTGCCAGAAGTTAAAAAAATATCTGGGATTAGGGAGAAAACTACTCCCTGGGAGTGTGTGTTAAAGAGAGCCTGTGAGCAGGCTGAATTGTTTGCTCGGTGTCCACGTGGATCTACATATGGTGTGGAGGTCGGAGAAATGCAGCAATAAAAGGACTGCTTGCGTATGGGCACGGATACCTGTGGATTTGTTTACCTGAAAAGGAGAACACAAGGGTGACTCGAGTAAAGTTCACCACGTCGCATCAGGAGCCCAACTTGTTGAATAGTGGTGAGAGCCCATGGTCTAAAAGCAAGGTGACCTGTGGACACCCCGGAAAGGCTGAGTGAGGTACCGGCACGGTCACCAGAAGCCCACCAGAGGGCGATATTGGGGACTGTGAACTGGTGCCTAAGAGTGCTGACTTTATGCACAGCCAGTCCGGCTTTGATTTTGCCGATTAACACAGACTTTGAAAGGTTCCTATTAGAATGAAGATTTCTTCATGGTGAGCAATGATTGTTTCCTCTGAGCACTGGTTTTATATTAGTAGGCCAAAAATAAAGTGAATAGCTAAAATTTGGCGTATAAAGGCACAGAGTAGTTGGCTTACAAACATTCTGAGTTGGGGAACATTCCATAAGTTTTAGAATTAAGGTCCTGATGTTACTTAATTCCATGTTGGGGTTAAAGAATTTTGATCGGGTGCCAGGTTTGCAAATTTGGATTTAGATCATGGATTGTGCCAACCTGGGCGATACACACGTGCAGTTAAATCAAGGGCGGAGGGATCAATGGCTCCTTGAGCATTGCCATTCTAGTTGGGTCTTTTCATTTCTGAACGTGGGAGCAGGGTGCAGCTGCCTCAGCTTCTTACATGCTTTAGTTGTCAAGGCTCCTATCCGGCAAGACGTCCTGAACCGAAGACACATGGACCTACCCAGAGGAAGCCCGGGCTGTTGGAGTAGCCGTGCAGAGATATGCTGACATATTCACTGCCCACGCGGCTCTGCTTACACATTCACTGCCTCGGCTCTCCTCCTTCAGCCGGCAACATGTCGTCTGTTTTGAAAGATGGAGGAGGACATTGCAATTGGTGTTAGACATGCGGGTTAATGGGTAAATGTCGGACTTGTGGGTTTGGACCACACTGCTTTCGGATGTCTGCTTGATGAACACTTAACCTTTAAATATGAGTGTCACTTAGACATGAGTTTCTGTGCCCCTGTTTGTCTACGAGAGCCAGAGTCACAAATAGGATACCTAGCAGTGGGGCAATGGAAAAACTCATCTTAAGATAGAGAGTAGCTATTTGTTTGACCTTGCCCTCATGGTAATTCTTCTTTCTTGTCTATCGAGAGGTCAGACAAAGCCACCCTTTACTCGGTTGTTTTCTGGGGAAACTATGCGAAGTGGTGAAAATGAAAGTTTGTAAGCCCACTTGCTTTGAGCCACAAAAATGGGGTGATTTTTAGCTGGGTTTAGACCACCTCTGGGAAGACAGCTATGCAGTGAAATTGATGCCCACCAGTGCTTTCCTGTACTCTGGAACCATATGTCTTTGCCTGAAGTTAAAAAAAATCTGGGAGTATGGAGAAAACATCTCCCTGGGACTGTGTGTTAAAGAGAGCCTGTGAGCAGGCTGAATTGCTTCCTGAGTGTCCATGTGGATCTACATGTGGTGTGGAGGTCAGAGAAATGCAGCAATAAAAGGACTGCTTGCATATGGGCACGGATACCTGTGGATTTGGTTTACCTGAAAAGGAGAACACGAGGGTGACTCGAGTAAAGTTCACCACGTCGCATCAGGAGCCCAACTTGTTGAATAGTGCCGAGAGCCCATGGTCTAAAAGCAAGGTGACCGGTGGATACCCCGTGAAGGCTGAGCGAGGTAACTGGCACGGGTCGACCCGAAGCCCACCAGAGGACGATATTGGAGACTGTGAACTTGTGCCTAAGGGTGCTGAGTTTATGCACGGCCTGTCCAGCTTTGATTTTACCGATGGACACAGACTTTGAAAGGTTGAAATTGGAATGAAGATTTCTTCAGAGCGAGCAATGATTGTTTCCTCTGAGCACTGGTTTTATATTAGTGGGCCATACATAAAGTGAATAGCTAAAATTTGGCGTATATAGGCACAGAGTAGTTGGCTTACAAACTTTCCGTTTGGGGGAACATTCCATAAGTTTTAGAATTAAGGTCCTGATGTTACTTAATTCCATGTTGGGGTTAAAGAATTTTGAATGGGTGCCAGGTTCGCAAATGTGGATTTAGTTCGTGGATTGTGCCAACCTTGGTGATACACACGTGCTGTTAAATGAAGGGCGGAGTGATCAATGGCTCCTTGAGCATTGCCATTCTAGTTGGGTCTCTTCATTTCTGAACGTGGGAGCAGGGTGCAGCTGCCTCAGCTTGTTCCCTGCTTTAGCTGTCAAGGCTCCTTCCCGGCAAGACGTCCCTGAGCCGAAGACACATGTACTTACCCAAAGGAAGCCCGGGTTGTTGGAGTAGCCGTGCAAAGATATGCTGATATATCCACAGACCACGCGGCTCTGCTTACACATTCACTGTCTCGGCCCCCCTCCTTTAGCCTTCAACATGTCGTCTGTTTTGAAAGATGGAGGAGGACATTGCTATTGGTCTTGGACATGTGGGTTAATGGGTTAATGTCGGACTTGTGGGTTTGGACCACACTGCTTTCAGATGTCTGCTTGATGAACACTTAACCTTTATATATGAGTCTCACTTAGACATGAGTTTCTGTGCCCCTGTTTCTCTATGAGAGCCAGAGTCACAAATAGGATACCTAGCAGTAGGGCAATGGAAAAACTCATCTTAAGATGGAGAGTAGCTATTTGTTTGACCTTGCCATTGTGGTTATTCTTCTTCCTTGTCTATCCAGAGGTCAGACAAAGCCACCCTTTACGCGGTTGTTTTCTAGGGAAAATTTGGGAAGTGGGAAAAATGAAAGTTTGTAAGCCCACTTGCCTTGAGCCACCAAAATGGGGTGATCTTTAGCCGGGTTTTGACCACCTCTGGGAAGACAGCTATGCTGTGAAATTGATGCCCACCAGTGCTTTCCTGTACTCTGGAACCATATGTCTTTGCCAGAAGTTAAAAAAAAATCTGGGAGTATGGAACAAACATCTCCCTGGGACTGTGTGTTAAAATGAGCCTGTGAGCAGGCTGAATTGCTTCCTGAGTGTCCACGTGGATCTACATGTGGTGTGGAGGTCGGAGAAATGCAGCAATAAAAGGACTGCTTGCATATGGGCACGGATACCTGTGGATTTGGTTTACCTGAAAAGGAGAACACGAGGGTGACTCGAGTTAAGTTCACCACGTCGCATCAGGAGCCCAACTTGTTGAATAGTGCCGAGAGCCCATGGTCTAAAAGCAAGGTGACCGGTGGATACCCCATGAAGGCTGAGCGAGGTAACTGGCACGGGTCGACCCGAAGCCCACCAGAGGACGATATTGGGGACTGTGAACTGGTGCCTAAGAGTGCTGAGTTTATGCACGGCCTGTCCAGCTTTGATTTTGCCGATGGAGACAGACTTTGAATGGTTCCTATTGGAATGAAGATTTCTTCATAGCGAACAATGATTGTTTCCTCTGAGCACTTGTTTTATATTTCGGGCAATAGATAAAGTGAATAGCTAAATTTTGGCGTATAATGGCACAGAGTAGTTGGCTTACAAACTTTCTGAGTGGGGGAATATTCCATAAGTTTTAGAATTAAGGTCCTGATGTTACTTAATTCCATGTTGGGGTTAAAGAATTTTGATCGGGTGCCAGATTTGCAAATTTGGATTTAGATCATGGATTGTGCCAACCTGGGCGATACACACGTGCGGTTAAATGAAGGGTGGAGTGATCAATGGCTCCTTGAGCATTGCCATTCTAGTTGGGTCTCTTCATTTCTGAACGTGGAAGCAGGGTGCAGCTGCCTCAGCTTGTTCCCTGTTTAGCTGTCAAGGCTCCTTCCCGGCAAGACGTCCGTGAGCCGAAGACACATGGACCTACCCAGAGGAAGCCCAGGCTGTTGGAGTAGCCGTGTAGAGATATGCTGACATATCCACTGCCCACGCTGCTCTGCTTACACATTCACTGCCTCGGCTCTCCTCCTTCAGACAGCAACATGTCATCTGAATTGAAAGATGGAGGAGGACACTGCAATTGGTGTTAGACATGCGGGTTAATGGGTTAATGTCGGACTTGTGGGTTTGGACCACACTGCTTTCGGATGTCTGTTTGATGAACACTTAACCTTTATATATGAGTCTCACTTAGACATGAGTTTCTGTGTCCCTGTTTCTCTACGAGAGCCAGAGTCACAAATAGGATACCTAGCAGTGGGGCAATGGAAAAACTCATCTTAAGATTGAGAGTAACTATATGTTTGACCTTGCCCTCATGGTAATTCTTCTTCCTTGTCTATGTAGAGGTCAGACAAAGCCACCCTTTACTCGGTTGTTTTCTGGTGAAACTATGGGAAGTGGGAAAAATGAAAGTTTGTAAGCCGACTTGCTTTGAGCCACCAAAATGGGGTGATCTTTAGCTGGGTTTACACCACCTATGGGAAGACAGCTATGCAGTGAAATAGATGCCCACCAGTGCTTTCGTGTACTCAGGAACCATAAGACTTGGCCAAGAGTTAAAAAAAAAATCTGGGATTATGGAGAAAACATCTCCCTGGGACTGTGTGTTAAAGAGAGCCTGTGAACAGCCTGAATTGCTTGCTGGGTGTCCACGTGGATCTACATATGGTGTGGAGGTCGGAGAAATGCAGCAATAAAAGGACTGCTTGCGTATGGGCACGGATACCTGTGGATGTGGTTTACCTGAAAAGGAGAACACAAGGGTGACTCGAGTAAAGTTCACCACGTCGCATAAGGAGCCCAACTTGTTGAATAGTGGCGAGAGCCCATGGTCTAAAAGCAAGGTGACCAGTGGACACCCCGTGAAGTCTGAGCGAGGTTGCCGGCACGGGTCGACCAGAAGCCCACCAGAGGGCGATATAGGGGACTGTGAACTGGTGCCTAAGAGTGCTTATTTTATCCACGGCCTGTCCGTCTTTGATTTTGCCGATGGACACAGACTTTGAAAGGTTCCAACTGGAATGAAGATTTCTTCATAGCGAGCAATGATTGTTTCCTCTGAGCACTGGTTTTATACTAATGGGCCATACATAAAGTGAATAGCTAAAATTTGGCCTATATAAGCACAGAGTAGTTGGCTTACAGACTTTCCGTTTGGGGGAACATTCCATAAGTTTTAGAATTAAGGTCCTGATGTTACTTAATTCCATGTTGGGGTTAAAGAATTTTGAACGGGTGCCAGGTTTGCAAATGTGGATTTAGTTCGTGGATTGTGCCAACCTGGGCGATACACACGTGCGGTTAAATGAAGGGCGGAGTGACAATGGCTCCTTGATCATTGCCATTCTAGTTGGGTCTCTTCATTTCTGAATGTGGGAGCAGGGTGCAACTGCCTCAGCTTGTTCCCTGCTTTAGCTGTCAAGGCTCCTTTCCGGCAAGACGTCCCTGAGCCGAAGACACATGTACTTACCCAAAGGAAGCCCGGGTTGTTGGAGTAGCCGTGCAGAGATATGCTGATATATCCACAGACCACGCGGCTCTGCTTACACATTCACTGTCTCGGCTCCCCTCCTTCAGCCTGCAACATGTCGTCTGTTTTGAAAGATGGAGGAGGACATTGCAATTGGTCTTGGACATGTGGGTTAATGGGTTAATGTCGGACTTGTGGGTTTGGACCACACTGCTTTCAGATGTCTCCTTGATGAACACTTAACCTTTATATATGAGTCTCACTTAGACATGAGTTTCTGTGCCCCTGTTTCTCTACGAGAGCCAGAGTCACAAATAGGATACCTAGCAGTGGGGCAATGGAAAAACTCATCTTAAGATGGAGAGTAGCTATTTGTTTGACCTTGCCATTGTGGTAATTCTTCCTTGTCTATCCAGAGGTCAGACAAAGCCACCCTTTACGCGGTTGTTTTCTAGGGAAAATATGGGAAGTGGGAAAAATGAAAGTTTGTAAGCCCACTTGCCTTGAGCCACCAAAATGGGGTGATCTTTAGCCGGGTTTTGACCACCTCTGGGAAGACAGCTATGCAGTGAAATAGATGCCCACCAGTGCTTTGTTGTACTCAGGAACCATAAGTCTTTGCCAGAAGTTAAAAAAATATCTGGGATTAGGGAGAAAACATCCCCTGGGAGTGTGTGTTAAAGAGAGCCTGTGAGCAGGCTGAATTGCTTGCTGGGTGTCCACGTGTATCTACATATGGTGTGGAGGTCGGAGAAATGCAGCAATAAAAGGACTGCTTGCGTATGGGCACGGATACCTGTGGATTTGTTTACCTGAAAAGCAGAACACGAGGGTGACTTGAGTAAAGTTCACCACGTCGCTTCAGGAGCCCAACTTGTTGAATAGTGGCGAGAGCCCATGGTCTAAAAGCAAGGTGACCAGTGGACACCCCATGAAGGCTGAGTGAGGTACTGGCACGAGTCGACCAGAAGCCCACCAGAGGGCGATATTGGGGACTGTGAACTGGTGCCTAAGAGTGCTGACTTTATGCACAGCCAGCCCGGCTTTGATTTTGCCGATTAACACAGACTTTGAAAGGTTCCTATTAGAATGAAGATTTCTTCATGGCGCGCAATTATTGTTTCCTCTGAGCACTGGTTTTATATTAGTGGGCCACAAATAAAGAGAATAGCTAAAATTTGGCGTATAAAGACACAGAGTAGTTGGCTTACAAACATTCTGAGTTGGGGAACATTCCATAAGTTTTAGAATTAAGGTCCTGATGTTACTTAATTCCATGTTGGGGTTAAAGAATTTTGATCGGGTGCCAGGTTTGCAAATTTGGATTTAGTTCATGGATTGTACCAACCTGGGCGATACACACATGCGGTTAAATCAAGGGCGGAGGGATCAATGGCTCCTTGAGCATTGCCATTCTAGTTGGGTCTTTTCATTTCTGAACGTGGGAGCAGGGGGCAGCTGCCTCAGCTTCTTACCTGCTTTAGTTGTCAAGGCTCCTTTCCGGCAAGACGTCCTGAACCGAAGACACATGGACCTACCCAGAGGAAGCCCGGGCTGTTGGAGTAGCCGTGCAGAGATATGCTGACATATTCACTGCCCACGCGGCTCTGCTTACACATTCACTGCCTCGGCTCTCCTCCTTCAGCCGGCAACATGTCGTCTGTTTTGAAAGATGGAGGAGGACATTGCAATTGGTGTTAGACATGCGGGTTAATGGGTAAATGTCGGACTTGTGGGTTTGGACCACACTGCTTTCATTTGTCTGCTTGATGAACACTTAACCTTTAAATATGAGTGTCACTTAGACATGAGTTTCTGTGCCCCTGTTTGTCTATGAGAGCCAGAGTCACAAAGGGGATACCTAGCAGTGGGGCAATGGAAAAACTCATCTTAAGATGGACAGTAGCTATTTGTTTGACCTTGCCCTCATGGTAATTCTTCTTTCTTGTCTATCGAGAGGTCAGACAAAGCCACCCTTTACTCGGTTGTTTTCTGGGGAAACTATGGGAAGTGGTGAAAATGAAAGTTTGTAAGCCCACTTGCTTTGAGCCACCAAAATGGGGTGATCTTTAGCTGGGTTTAGACTACCTCTGGGAAGACAGCTATGCAGAGAAATTGATGCCCACCAGTGCTTTCCTGTACTCTGGAACCACAAGTCTTTGCCAGAAGTTAAAAAAAATCTGGGTTAGGGAGAAAACATCTCCCTGGGACTGTGTGTTAAAGAGAGCCGGTGAGCAGGATGAATTGCTTCCTGAGTGTCCACGTGGATCTACATGTGGTGTGGAGGTCGGAGAAATGCAGCAATAAAAGGACTGCTTGCGTATGGGCAAGATACCTGTGGATTTTGTTTACCTGAGAAGGAGAACACGAGGGTGACTCGAGTAAAGTTCACCACGTCGCATCAGGACCCAACTTGTTGAATAGTGGCGAGAGCCCATGGTCTAAAAGCAAGGTGACCAGTGGACACCCCATGAAGGCTGAGTGAGGTACCGGCACGCGTCGACCAGAAGCCCACCTGAGGGCGATATTGGGGACTGTGAACTGGTGCCTAAGAGTGCTGACTTTATGCACAGCCAGTCCGGCTTTGATTTTGCCGATTAACACAGACTTTGAATGGTTCCTCTTGGAATGAAGATTTCTTCATGGCGAGCAATGATTGTTTCCTCTGAGCACTTGATTTATATTTTGGGCCATAGATAAAGTGAATAGCTAAAATTTGCCGTATAATGGCACAGAGTAGTTGGCTTACAAACTTTCTGAGTGGGGGAACATTCCATAAGTTTTAGAATTAAGGTCCTGATGTTACTTAATTCCATGTTGGGGTTAAAGAATTTTGAACGGGTGCCAGGTTCGCAAATGTGGATTTAGTTCGTGGATTGTGCCAACCTGAGCATACACACGTGCGGTTAAATGAAGGGCAGAGTGATCAATGGCTTCTTGAGCATTGCCATTCTACTTGGGTCTCTTCATTTCTGAACTTGGGAGCAGGGTGCAACTGCCTCAGATTGATCCCTGCTTTAGCTGTCAAGGGTCCTTTCCTGCAAGACGTCCTGAGCCGAAGACAAATGGACCTACCCAGAGGAAGCCCGGGCTATTGGAGTAGCCGTGTAGAGATATGATGACATATCCAATGCCCACGCTGCTCTGCTTACACATTCACTGCCTCGGCTCTCCTCCTTCAGCCAGCAACATATCATCTGTTTTGAAAGATGGAGGAGGACACTGCAATTGGTGTTAGACATGTGGGTTAATTGGTTAATGTCGGACTTGTGGGTATGGACCACACTGCTTTCGGATGTCTGCTTGATGAACACTTATCCTTTATATATGATTCTCACTTAGACATGAGTTTCTGTGCCCCTGTTTGTCTACGAGAGCCAGAGTCACAAATAGGATACCTAGCAATGGGGCAATGGGAAATCTCATCTTAAGATGGAGAGTAGCTATTTGTTTGACCTTGCCCTCATGGTAATTCTTCTTCCTTGTCTATCCAGAGGTCAGATCTAGCCACCCTTTACTCGGTTGTTTTCTGGTGAAACTATGGGAAGGGGGAAAAATGAAAGTTTGTATGCCCACTTGCTTTGAGCCACCAAAATGGGGTGATCTTAAGCTGGGTTTAGACCACCTCTGGGAAAAAAGCTATGTAGTGAAATACATGCCCAACACTGCTTTCGTGTACTCAGGAACCATAAGTCTTTCCCAGAAGTTAAAAAAAAAAATCTGGGAATAGGGACAAAACATCTCCCAGTGACTGTGTGTTAAAGAGAGCCTGTGAGCAGGCTGAATTGCTTGCTGGGTGTCCACGTGGATCTACATATGGTGTGGAGGTCGGAGAAATGCAGCAATAAAAGGACTGCTTGCGTATGGGCATGGATACCTGTGGATTTGGTTTACCTGAAAAGGAGAAATGGGGGTGATTCGACTAAAGTTCATCACGTCGCATCAGTACCCCAGGCTTATTGAACAGTGACGAGAGCCCATGGTCTACAGCAAGGTGACCGGTGGATACCCCGTGAAGGCTGAGCGAGTTCCCCGGCACGGGTCGACCCGAAGATCCCCAGCGTACGATATAGGAGACTATGAACTGGTGCCTAAGAGTGCTGACTTTATGCACGGCATGTCCGGCTTTGATTTTGCCGATTGACACAGACATTGAAAGGTTCCTCTTAGAATGAAGATTTCTTCATGGCGAGCAATAATTGTTTCCTCTGAGCACTTGTTTTATATTTTGGGTCATAGATAAATTGAATAGCTAAAATTTGGCGTATAAAGACACAGAGTAGTTGGCTTACAAACTTTCTGAGTAGGGGAACATTCCATAAGTTTTAGAACTAAGGTCTGATGTAACTTAATTCCATGTTGGGTTTAAAGAATTCTAAACGGGTGCCCCGTTCGCAAATGTGGATTTAGTTCGTGGATTGTGCCAACCTGGGTGATACACACGTGCAGTAAAATGAAGGGCGGAGGGATCAATGGCTTCTTGAGCATTGCCATTCTAGTTGGGTCTCTTCATTTCTGAACTTGGGAGCAGGGTGCAGCTGCCTCAGCTTGTTCCCTGCGTTAGCTGTCAAGGCTCCTTTCCTGCAATAAGTCCCTAAGCCGAAGACACACGGACCTACTCAGAGGAAGCCCGGGCTTTGGAGTAGCCGTGCAGAGATATGCTGACATATCCACTGCCCACGCTGCTCTGCTTACACATTCACTGCCTCGGCTCTCCTCCTTCAGCCAGCAACATGTCGTTTATTTTGAAAGATGGAGGAGGATATTGGAATTGGTGTTAGACATGTGGGTTAATGGGTTAATGTCGGACTTGTGGGTTTGGACCACACTGCTCTCGGATGTCTGCTTGATGAACACTTAACCTTTATTTATGAGTCTCACTTAGACATGAGTTTCTGTGCCCCTGTTTGTCTACGAGAGAAAGAGTCACAAATAGGATAACTAGCAGTGGGGTAATGGAAAAACTCATCTTAAGATGGAGAGTAGCTGTTTGTTTGACTTGCCCTCATGGTAATTCTTCTTCCTTGTCTGTCAAGAGGTCAGACAAAGCCAACCTTTACTCAGTTGTTTTCTGGGGAAACTATGGGAAGTGGGAAAAATGAAAGTTTGTAAGCCCACTTGCTTTGAGCCACCAAAATGGGGTGATCTTATCTGGGATTAGACCACCTCTGGGAAGACAGCTGGGCTGTGAAATAGATGCGCATCAGTGCTTTCGTGTGTTCAGGAACCATAAGTCTTTGCCAGAGGTTAAAAAAAAATTGGGATCTTGATAGTGAGGGGAGAGGAAGCATTGAGGAGCTAGAGGAAAGTTGTGTTTCACCGTTGCTCTCTAGTACCCTGTGCAGGCTTGTCTCTTCCCCAAGACTTTACTTACGGGAATGTCCAGTGTACTGCAAATGGGCTTTGGCTCTCTACCCAGCATTCCCTGCTCATTCACAATGAGATTTTTTTTTGTGCTGGTGTTGCCTGATCCCTTTGATACCTCGTGATCGCACAGGCTGGTATGCTTATTCCATGTGGGCTCTGTTGTTTCTGAGCTACATGGCCGCTTGCTTACCCTTCAGGCCTTTAAGACCTCAGACGCCATATCTTTTGATAGCAGGGCACCATCAGCTTTCTTGACCACATTTGCTTATGCAACCGCTTAGACTTCAGGGAATGTGTCGGGAAGGTGAGCATCATAGAATGCCAATGTAATAGAACAAGGTATTCTTGCAATGAGAGAGTCCTTGAATGGAGGCCCAAAGGCCATCTGCTACCTTAATAGGACACCTATAAAGATATGGACATAGGTGTATTTCCCCATGCTCACAGATAAATATATTTACATCTGTGCGTGCCTTTCTTTAGACCTCTATAACTGGCCCGTGCTTCGTAGGTCGCTCTGCTATTCCCTTTCATTTCCCTCTTGTGCCCACTGCCATGCTCAGTCTTCATTTGGGTTTCAATAAATCCTCTTGGTTCCTTCACCCTTGATCACGCCCTACCAGGATTCCTACATCGCCCTCACCACGGATTTGCATCCACTTGTTGTTCCCTTGTCTCTGGGTTTCTTGACATCACTCCCTTTCCCCCCAACTCCCTCTTTCCCGTGGCCCTCCCCCGAAGCCCTCCCCCGGTCCCCTTTTTCTCTCCTGCAGATTGTGCATCCAGCATCTCTTTTTAGACATACAGTAGAGGTAATAACATGCACAAACACAAGACAGAGCGAAAGCAAGCACCAAAAGAAAGAAAACAGCCAAAATCCAATGACCATCAAAGAAAACACAACTCCTCAAGAAAGGAAAGCTCGTTGTTAGTTCACGGACTGTTTGTTGGCCCTTAGCAGTGTGTTCCAGTCCAGTCTGTGCGGGCACCAAGTCCTGCCCCCAAAGTCCTCCTTTGGTATTCCCTGGGCACCTTGTTGCTCCACCTCCTTGCTCTTCTGCTGCACCCCCTTTGTGCTATGCCTCGGTGTGGCAGGATCCGTTCCTGCATTGTCTCTCCAGTGTTGTCCCTTCTAGGGCTATGGGTCTTTGAGGGACGTCGTGTCTCATCTTGGGCTGGCCATGTGGTCTTCTGTGTGGGAACATCATCCTCAAGCCTGGTGGGCCAGGATGTGCTCCACTCTCCCCTCCTCCCCCTTTGTCTGCTCCGTATTCTCCATCAGATATGTCCCTCTCCCAGAGCTGCAGATTCAGTGCCATCCTATGAAAAAACATATTTGGGCGTGGGAGGGGGGCCTGGTGGGGGAGGATCTGCTCAGATCTTTCGAGGGTCCAGGAGAGGGTGACTGCTCACCTGGGCACAGGCATATGGGGCTCTGAGCTCTGGCTCCAGACACTGGTTGGGAATGTGGCTTTGTTGTTAACCAGTTGTGTTCCTGTTGGTCAGTACCTGTGTCTTTTTGAGTGAGTTTTCTCATCTGGAAAGTAAAGGTATTCCAGGGTCTAGTGTCCCATGTCACTAAGTGATCGAGAGGGGTTAACCCGAACCTGATTCAAACCATGTGGACATGTCAGGCGCATTCTAGATCTGGGGTGGCGATTCAGATTCCAGGACAATGATAATGTCCAAGAGGTGATATAGGTGGCTTTGTATTGAAACGGGAAGCCCACTGTGGAGGTTTTGTCCTTCCGCTGATGGCCACTTCAACTCCTGCTAAAAGAGTTTCACTGGCTCAACAGCCGAGCCGGGAGCCAGTGCCATGAAAACCATGTGGCTAACTGGGACATAGGGCAGAGAGACATTTTTTACCTTGATGGCTTGGGAAGCCCCCCAATCTCCATGCAAACCTTCTGGTGTGAGTACTTTGGAAGCAATCATAGGCTGACAGTAATTCCAATCTTTCCTTTGACCATGTGTCCGTTCTCTTTTTTAAACCTGAGAAGATGGCCCCTGTGTCCTCCAAGATATTTCCTGGCTGGCCCCCAACTTGGACAGTTAGCACGGGAACCTGGGGGCCAGTGAAACAGAGCCCTGAGACATTCCTTCAGCTTCCTCAAGCGTTATTGTCTCTCACTTGGGTTTTTCTAGGCGAGGACGAGGCCCGTCCTCTCTAGTGGAGGTTTGTCCGTCTCTCCTGGAGTTTTCAATGCAATGTTTTTTCCAATGTCTGTCTCTTCTGTAGTAGGCACCTGGATCCTTCCTTCCTCAGGGCTTGGCGGTGCCACAGGTCAGTCTCTCCGTGAGTGGGCCATGATCTCTTTTTCTGAGTCTCTGTTGTGTCTCATGACAATTCCTAGTATTTTAGCTATTTCTTTGTCTCTGTCGTGGTAGGGTCATCTGTGTTGTGATACACCCAATAAGACACTTCTACCAAATCACGAAGATTGTTCCCTTCAAATGCTTCCCATTTCTTTTTCATGTCTGAGGCGGGCTGAGTAATAAAGGCAATACTTATTTCCCTCTTGTTTTCGGGGGCCTCTGGGTCATTGGGGGTACAAAGAACGCAGGCTTCCATCAGCCACTCTAAAAAGGCAGGCAGGCAGGCAGGCAGACAGACATTCGCTTGTAGGCGCCTGAAAATTCTCACTGACCTTAGATAAATGCATAGGTTTCCTAGTTGTCCCGCGGAGGCCCTGCAAGAGAGACTGGTGATACCTGGCTAAGCCCTCGGGGCCTTACTGGGAGTTTGGGTCCCACATTATTCGTGGAGTGGTAAAAAGAGTTTCTCTCCACTGGGGAGTGCCCGCTGGCTGACCATCAGTTCTATTGACTGCTTTCTGGGCCTCTCTCTGGAAGGGCTCCCCTTCCTCTGCTGTGAACAGCACCTGCAGAAGTGGCTGGCACTTGTCTGAGGTGGGCTGCTGCATGTGGAAAAGCTAGTCTAGCAAAGAAATCAGACCTTGTGGTTTCTCAGACGGGGTTTTGTTTATTCCAATTATGCAATCCTGGGGGAAAAAAATGGGACATAGACCCAAAGAGGGACTCTTGGGGTTTCCCCAGGTGTTTGGGCTGCTTGCCTTAAGCAGAGAATGCTGCTGACCAGTGATCCTTCTTGGGGGGTGGAGAGGACATGCCAGCCCTAGTGCACGTGTTGGGGGGTGACTTTAAAAGAAGTGGTATTTCTCTTCCTTTTGCCCCCATGAACTGATAGGCAGGCAGCGGTCACAATGGGTCTTAAGCCAGCTCTCCCGCTCCTGAGTCGTCCTGCAAAGTGGGATAAAGAGGACGGGGATGGGGAGGGGAGGAGAGGGACGGCCTCCACTTTGGTGGCTTTAGGAATTTGGACCGGTTGTCTTTCCTGGTCATGCCATGTTTCGTGAAATCTTGGAGAAAAGAACCCATTCTGTTGGGGGAGGGAGTAAGTCATTTATATATGCTGGCTTACTAGTGGCCCTATCAAGTCACACATCAATTTTATCTAACCCTAACCCTAACCCTAACCCTAACCCTAACCCTAGCCCTAACCCTTACCCTTACCCTTACCCTTACCCTTACCCTTCAGAAGACCCCACCAGAAAGCCAGCCTTTGGTGGTGGTGGTGGTGGTGAGCCCTTTTCAGTATATAATGTCTGGCTCTACATTTTGCCAGGCCTGTTAGATTGACTAAGTGCCCTTTTGGCATAGTGGTTACAAGTTGAGCTGACATCACAAAGGCCAGTAATTTGATACCACCATCAGCCCTGTGGCAGAAACCTGGTGCTTTCTGCTTCCATGGAGTTAGTCTTGGAGAGTCACAGGGACAGAGCTACCCTGTACCATAGGATCCTGTTCAACAGGGTCCCTCAGTATGAGCTAGTATTGACTTGATGGCCATGAGTTTAGAGGGCAATTTTGGCTTCCTTTTAAAATGAACCTCATTCAGTGAACTGACTCTTTCTGGTCAATCCTTTCCTCTGACTCTGGTCTGAATGTAGCACCTCACCTGGGGAGTGAAGAGGTCTGAAGCTTGGAGCTGCCTCCCAATGAAAGAAAGTAAACCATGATAGTTCATAAAGGCACTTGTGTAAATTGTAAACCACCAACCTTGGCTTAATTCATTTTTTAATTGGATAGAAATACTCTAATTATGTTGATGACAAATAAACCAAACATATATATGTGGATACACACATACACACACACACAAATACACACACACAAGACGGATGTTTAGGGGCATCTACCCAGCTCTGTCAGAGAGATTTGTCCCAGGTCTGGGCATAGGAGTCAGTCTTCTTGCATTTCAGTGTCTGGCTCTGTACCTGACCTTAAGCCTCATGACCTTGATCAGATTGCTTAACATCTCTGAGCCCTTTTGGCAACACCGTGTATCAGGGCTGAGAAGGGGCACTGAGTAAGCCCTGACACATGGTGGTGGAGGGACTCAGCCAAAATACAGCATACAAGGGTAATGACAATGGCATTCTCTCCAGTGTGGGCCTCAGAGCAGCTCTGGTTCTAGAAAATCCCACAGAAATAATTTTACCAACCTGGGCCTTCAGCCCTCACGCCAAACTTAACACGTTTCTAATCCACACAATGTTTACAGCTTTGGGTTCTCATCCCTCTCCTTCTTCCAAGAGACCAAGGAGAATGGAGTGTTTGAGCAATATCCAGGCCACATGACCATCTTTCTCAGTTCTTAACTCACCTTTTCCTCTCTCAAGCACAACTTTAATGTTTCCATGAGTGTCCGTGGCTATGATAAAGAATACGTGTTATGGGAGGTAATCAGGGCCTGCGTCTTCCATAAACCATTGCCAAAGACTCTTTACAGATAGGTAATGGTAGGCCCATATGTTTTACTTACCTATTGCTGCATAGTGACTTTCAATCCCACTCAGTGTATTATTTGCTCATAATTTTGTAATTTGAGGAAGGTTTGGCTGGGGCAGCACATCTCCACTCCACGTGGCATTGGCCAAACCAGCTCAAGCAGCGAGACCCGGCAAGATGGGTTTGCTTTGGTTCATAGGTCTAGGGCCTGGGTTCTTGCTGTTGCATTGGCTCCCCAATTTCCCTCCATGTGATCGTATCATGTGCTTGCCTTTAGCTTCCTTACAGCAGGGTGATTTTCAAGATAGATTTTTTTGTCAGGATAGTTGGGCTGTAGGCCCAGTGACAAAATCCCTTAAAGGGATTAAATTGAATGCATAATTTAATACGTGACTGCCAAATATCCCCCAGAGCACACAAGTTGAAACCACAAGACTTCTCCCTAAGAGAGGTTCCTTGTAGCTTTTGATTGTCTTCTAAGTCCCTTTTCCTTTTCCACAATAATGTCTGGGTTGCTTTATCAATCATCTTCTTTCTTTTTATGTAGCACTATCTCTGGCTCTTTAGTCCAAGCCAATGCAGTTCCTTCCCAAAGTTACTGGGTTTCCCTTGCACTGGATTACATGATGCATTCAATTTTATGAAAGCCATGTCCCCACATCTCTTTGAAATGGGTCCCTCTCTGTTTTAGGTTGCAATTCAGCCTATTTAGGCTGTAGCACAGCCTTCTGGAGACTCTTAGAAAACCTTTTGTGTACACGAGACTGTCTACAAGGCACTGGATTACATTCTTTTGTGATCTTAGTACAGGGCATGAAAGCTATCTTCTTGATCTGATCCAACGCAGAAGCCCTGCTCATGCCATTCCTATTATGGGACATTATTTTTTGGCAAGAAAGACTTGGGGTTGAAAAATAGGTTTTGTTAGGCAGATAGGCAGGAATGAGATGTCCATTGACGCATGCCCAGGAGAACCAAGCATAGAACAAAAGCCTAGGTTTTCCCGCTGGTGGGTACGGATGGGCATTAAACCTGGATCAGCCCACCTGGGCCAGGTGATTGCAATTCAGCCAATGGGATCGACCTGGGGTCATTCACCATGCCTCCCCCCGGAAATCCTTGAAAAGGCAGGAGCGAGGGGGAGAAAGGAAAAACTGGGGACAGGAACTGGGTAGAGAACTTGAGAAAGAACATGAGACAGGTCTTTTTTTGGAGGAAAACTTAGGAGAGAGATCTTTGCGTGACCTCGAGTAGTCTCTGCCAGGCTGCATGGTGGGGAGCAATCCTAGGGGTGGCGCGTAAAACCTGAAACTTCTTTTAACTTTCATTAAACTCACTTGGATCACGAGCCAGCCTTTGGCGTGAATTCTTTCTCATGCAGAGCCAAGAACTGAGATGTAACTCTAGCCCGGAGAGAGATCTTACAGTTCATATTTAAGTCCAGCAAGTCCCTGCTCCTTCATAGTTCATATTTTCTGCTAAAAAAAGCACACAACTAAACCCCAAACAGAAGTAACTTCTTTAGCTTTTCTTTACCCTTCTGTAGTTTATAATTATTTGTCTGTTGCCTCCATTGTTAATGACACTGAGAGTTCAGATTCTAGATAAAGCAGAAGAATGTCACTGCCACCCAAAATAGTTGCTCTTAGTGTTAGTTGGTGCCCAATCAATCCCTGCCCATCCACTCACTTGCTGCCATTGAGTCAATTCTGACTCATGGCAGCAGAGTATACTTGCCCTGGTAGGTTTCTGAGACTATACATCTGTACAGTAGAAAGCTTCAGCTTTCTCTCTCAGAGCAGCTGGTAGGATTGAACTGCTGACCTTATGGCTAGCAGGACAATATGTTACCAGGGATCCTTTTCAAGACTGTGCCCTTTCAGAAACAGATCACCAGGCCTGCTTTCCTAGGAACCTGTGGGTGGGTTTGAAGCATCAACCTTTTGGTTAATATGCAAGTGCTTAACAAATGGGCTTTACCGTGGTTTGGAAAGCCTAAGTCACTGGTCTTTTGCCTAAAGAGTCACTTTCAATGGCCCTGGCTTGTTTCATGGGAAGGGCCAGTTCAGGGGCTCCCGGACAGATGGTGGGGTAGGATCCTTATTTAGTAGGGCCATATTGGGTGGGGCGGCAGGGAAGTGTGTGTGTGCTGTATGCGTGTGTAATCTGCATCTTTAACAAATGCCCCCCCCCCACTCAAATGAGAAACACTGGCGCCAATTGTCCCCTGCCTCTCTTGCTGCTGCCTTTTTTGGGATTTTTCTGGCTTTTAGCAGCCCTGGAGGCCCCTCCTATCTAGGCAGGAAAAGGAGCCAATAAATAAGTTCACACTAAGGTGCTAGAGAGTGATAACAGCTAATCCCTTCCAAGGGCAATTGCTCTCAGAAAGAAAGAAAAAAGAGAGAGAGAGAGAGCTCAGGGGGTTGGGGGGAGCAATTTAACTCCAATGAAGAGTGTCTCCTGGAAGAGTCCTACACTTTGTCGCTGCAATGGGAGTCATATATGAACATGTGTGTGTGTGAAACCCCTCGCATCAGTCTCTTCTTCTGCTTTTGTGTAAATTGGACTTTAAACACATTCTCTAGGAAGTGTTTGAATGCCTCTGTTTATGGAAGCTTCTTGACAGAAGGGGGATTTTTGTCTCTTTTGTTCAGTGAGAGAGCCCCAAGGTCTGGCATTTAATAAGTAAGTAGCAAGCTGGTTGAATGAATGAGTGAATGAGTGAATGAGTGAGTGAGGTAAAGAAGCCTTCAGCAGCCTTCCAGGTCGAGACTGGCCCCCTCAGAAGCCTGGCTCTTGTCTAAATTGAGGCACACCTCTCCCCCTTCCCATTTCATGCTTCCCCGTGGTCTGCCTGGAATTGAGCTGAAAAATGATTTTTCATGCATGTCATCCTAATTATATCATTATCCCTCACAGCAAAGCTCTCTGACCACCCTGAAGACCTGTATTTAATGTGAGGAAAGGTGATTTAATGGAGTGGAGAGCGCAGCATAAAACAGAAAACCCTTTCAGAATAGCAGAGCAGGCTGTCCCTCCAAGGGGAAAGGGACAAAAAGGGAAAAGAAAAGAAAAATGGCGAGGGAGGGGGGGCAACTCTCACTCTCCTAATAGGTTGAAATAAGAAGTCATTTTGGTCAACTTCATCAGAAGACAAACCTGAAAGGGGCCCCTTGCCCTCCCCGCCAGCGCATAACTGACTTACCATGCATTTTACCGTGGAGCTGATTATGCGCTGAGTTGTGGCAGACGGGGAGAGTTTATTGACATATGGTCTCCCTTCACACCTTTTGTTACAGCCAGACATCAGGGACTGAGCTGCAGGATATTAAAGGATTTGGAAGCGTTATCAAGGAATGGTACATATTTATCAAAACCAGGGTGATATTACAAAGCTGGGTTGCTGCTACACCTGGGTGTGTTATGTGATTAAAAATAATGACAATGCATCCTCTTGATGGATTTTGCACCTGGGCGAATACTGAGCAGGTCTGCTGGACCACCCTTGGTCGAGAATTCACAGCTAACAACCCCTTTGGTCTCAGAAGAAAATTGTGGCTGCTAGCTCACACTTGGAATCCAGGTAGGGCAATGTTTAAGCACTTCACTGTTAACCGAAAGAGCAACACTTGGAATTCACCAGCTATCCCGAGTGAGAAAGATGTGACCATGTGCTGCCACAAAGATTACAGCCTTGGAAACCTTCCGGGAGGTTCTTTCCTGGCCTACAGGGTTGCTCGAGTCAGAATTGACTTGACTTCCATGGCATTGAGCTGTTTTGAGTTTTGAATGGCTGAATTGGAGACTTCAGGATTGCAGGAAGATTTGAGAACAGCCTGAAATATGCAGGCGACCAGCCTTGCTTGCTGCAAGGGAAGAGGAGTTGAAGCACTTACTGATGAAGTTCAAAGATGATAGTCTTCAGTATGGATTACAACTCGAGGTTAAAAGAACAAGAATCCTCACCACTGAACCAATAAGCAACATGATAAACAGAGAAAAGATTTAAATGATGAAGCATTTCATCTTACTTGGACCCATCCACAACCAACGCTCATAGAAATATCTGTAAAGAAATCACTGGATAAATTGCTTTCAGTGAATTTGCTGCAAAAGGCCTTTTAAACATTTTTTTTGAACCAAGGTGACTTTGTCACCTTAAAACCTCAGGAGTATCCTATCCCAAGGCATGATTATTTTCATGTGGAAGCTGGAAAATGCATAAGGAAGTCCCATGAGAAGAATTGATGCATTTGAAATATGGTCCTGGTGAGGAATATTGAATACACCAAGGAACTTCTAGGAGAACAAACAAATCCATGTTGAAAGAACTACAGCCAGATTGATTCTTAGAAGCGAGGATGGTGACATTTGGCTTCATGTACTTTGGGTGTTATCAGGAGGGACCAGTCCCTGGAGTTGGACAGCATGCTTGGTCAACACAAAAGGAGGACAAACCTCCACAAAATGAGTTGACACAGTGGCTCAAATGTAGGAATGGCTGTGAGAAATGCGCAGGGCAGCGTGTTGTTTTGTTCTGCTGTACATAGAGTGGCCATGAATTGGAACCAAATTGACAGCACCTGGTTACGCAATGGACTAATGGCAAGATCAACCATTCAAAACCACCAGCCACTCCTCAAGAGAAAGATGAGGCTTTTTTACTCCTGTAAAGAGTCACAGTGTCAGAAAGTCACAGAGGGAATTCTACCCTGTCATATAGGGTCACTGTGAATCGGCATCGACTCTACGGACGTGAACGGCAACAACAACAACAACAAACGCACTAATGGTGGCTGGGTACATGTGCAGACACCCATCCACTCGCACTGGAGCTAAGTTAGTGGTTTCAGCAGGAAGCTTACCTCGGTGGTTTCCAGAACTCCCCTGGGCTGAACCAATTTACACCAGGTCTTTCAAATATTCCTGGTACCCCGGGCATCTCTCATTTCCCAGAGTTGGTTGCATGACTTAAGGCCTGATGATCATGGGGCCACATGAAGGACGCCTATGTGCTCCAACCACTGCCTTCCTAGAGAGTGCTGTGGACAATTGCCTTCAAGTCAGCCAGCTGACTCATGCGGACTCCATGTGCTACAGAACTCAATGCCCACTGGTCCTACCCCATTCCTTCAATGGATTGTAGATTTGACCCCTTGTCAGCTGGGGGGTTTTCAGTGGCTGATGGCTTGAAGGAGTTCACCAGGCCTTTCCTCCTAGTCTGTCTGTAGGCAGAAAACATCGCTAAAATCTGTTCAGCATCATAGCAATATGCCAGCCTCCACTAGCAGTTAGGTGGTAGCTGTAACAGGAGGCGCACTGGCCAAGAATCAAACCCAAATTTCCTGCATGGCTAGTGAGAATTCTGCCATGGAACCACCATTTCCTCTCTCCTGGTTTCTAGTGTTTATGTATATAAGATTTCAGTACCTTCTAACAAGCAGTAAGTAAGACTGCACCACGGGTCACCTCTATTTAGCTCTCCCCCAAATTTTTCCACATGAATTATAAAGTGTGTGACAGTTGTAATATGTTTCTCTTTTTAAAAATTGCTGGGTGAACTTAAAACAGCACAAGGAAGTGCCAGCAGAGCAAAATGATACCCACCTGCTTATTTATCTTAAGAGAAGAAAAGTCGTGAATGCATTCACTCAGGTGAAAATATCATTCATGGAAAGAAGTGCCTAATGGTCACCAGGACCCATGGTTAATCCAGGCGTGGTCATCTGATTCCAATCGATCAGACCTAGCTATAAATCACTTATATGTCTGGGTAATTAAAAGCAAATATAAATTTTCAAAAAAAATAACGTTGCATGGGATAGAAAGAGAATACATAACAACATCAGACATAAATATGCCTCAAGACAAACTCATTGTGCACATCCAGAATACATAATGGCTCTTGCTAAGATGCGTTTCCCACTAGACCCTACCCCAAGCCAGTAAAAGCCAGAAACTCTACAGGAAACTGTGGATTGTACTACTCTGAAATGGGAGCTGTGTCTCTAGACCGAATTTGGGGCTGTTCGTGCTGAGGACTCACCAATACCTGCTGCAGTGACAACAGTCCAGGTGAGAATAAGGAAATCTGGATGACAGCCAGGATATAGGAGCACTGAGACCTCGAATTGCTTCTAGGCGAGCATGGCCTAATGGGCTTCCATTTCTGCACCTCTGGCAGGAGGAGTTTGTTCTGGAAAGTAATGGTTTCTAAGGAAGTATTTCTTAAACTTTCACATGCATGCACTTACCCAGGTTCCTGGAAATCGGGCTGGGGGGCAGATTCTGATTTTGTGGGTTCAGGGTGGGGTCTAGGATCCAGCAGTTCTAGAGGCCCTGGTACTCTTGGGCTGTTAACCACAAGGAGAGTAGTCCTAAACCACCAGCCACTCCTTGGGAGAAATATGAGGCTGTAGACCTCGGGCAAGAGTGACAGTCTGGGAAACCCACAAGGGCAGTTCTGCCCTGTCCTGTAGGGTCTATATGAGTCAGCATCAACTTGATGGCATTAGCATGGGAGAAGCTAATGCTGATGTTGCTGTTTCCTTGACCTATCATACTTTGAGTGGCAAAGTCCCAAGGGCCTTCCCGGATGTGATGGCCAAAAACAGTAGTGTTCACCCTTGGTCATACTTTGGAATCCCTTAGGAGCTTTCAAGCCTCCCATTGGCCTGGCCCCATCCCAGACCAATGAAGCAAGGCTTAGTGGAAGCAGGATTCAGGTCACGGTCAGTGAGAAAGCCCCCTTGGCAATGCCAACGTACAGCCAGTGCAGAGTCGAACTGGTCAACGACTCCACATGGTTCCATATACTTTGGTGAAGCCAGCTGTTTGGGCAAGGTTTTCAGAGTTACCACCCATGTAGATTTGTTGGTGATAGTGCATTAAATAGAGCATATGCAGTGCATTGCATGAGTGGCCTATGTCATGCAACCACATCAGGGGGATGTTGAGCCAATTTCTCTGGGAAACCAAGGGTGTTGGCTCCATCCTGAACGTTGGCAGGGTAATGGACTGACACAGAGGAAACTCATTCTCTTTGTGGCGGTGCACTAATGGGTTCTTCACAGAAGGCCAAGTCCATGGCTTCGGATGCAGATGCTCACAGGGCTGAGGGAGCAGGTCAAATCCTAAGTCCGAGGTGGGTGTTTGCATATTTACATGCCCTCACTCCCATCAAGTCCATTCCAACTCACAGGCCCATGGGACTGAGTAAAATGGCCCCCGTGGGTTTCTGAGACTGTGATTCTTTAGAGGAGTAGAAAATCTCCTCTTTCTCCAGAGGAGCGGTTGGTCATTCAAACTGCTGACCTTGAGATTAACAGTCCAACTCCTGACCACTCTTGCCGCCGTCAGAATTCTATTTACATACACAAGTGTATATATATATATATATATATATATATATATATATATATATATATATATATATATATATATATATATATATTTATATATATATCCTTTCCCAAAAGAACTCCACATTTTCAAATCATTCTTGACACTCATGGCCTTTTTTCCTTTATAGCCATGCCTTTGGTTGAAACACAGATATAAGAGAAATATTTATCTACTTATAGGAGTACAAAAGGAGCTTTGGTGGCATAGTGTTTGCATGTTGGGCTGCTAACACCAAAGTCAGCACTTTGAAACCACCAGCCACTCCGTGGGAAGAAGAGTCTGTCTACTCCTATAAAGAGTTACAGTCTCAGAAACTCACAGGGACAGATCTACTCTGCCTCACAGGTTCACTATGAGTCAGCATCACCTCCCTGGCAGTGAGGTAGATTTTGGTTTCATAGAGATACAAGTCAGTCCTGAGCTGCTAAAGACAAGGTTGGCAGTTTGAACCCACCAGCTGCAGAGAAAGAGGAGGCTTTCTATTCCCATAAGGAGCTACAGTTTCTGAAATACCCACAGGGGAAATTTTAACCTCTCCTGTAGGATCAATATGAGTCAGAATCGACTTATCGGTGGTGAGCAAGTGGAGGGGACCCTAAACAGGTTCCGGTGGACCTTAAGAGTTCTACTTATTGTGCATGCTCTGTAAAATGTAAACCAAGATTTTACTTTTGCAAACATTATTTTTTCTAAACACGTCTAACTGTGAAACTATACTCGCATGCGGGTCTTTGAACCTGGTCAGTGGTCTGGGGAAGTGAAGGGCCCTGACATCCTTTGTTGTTGTTAGTGCTGTCCAGTCATTCTGACATCACAGGGACCTTCTTTGCAACACAAGGCAGCACTGCCCGGTTCTTTGCCAGCCTCAGGAGTAGTATGTTGGAGCCCATGGTTTCAGCTACCGTGTCCTCCAGTTCACCAAGGAGTTTCCTCTTTGTGCTGCTTACTAAACCCGTTTCTGAGGAGTCCATTCCAACTCACGGTGACGCCGTGTGGGTCAGCACCACGGGACCCCACAGAGCTTTCAAAGGCTGGTCGTTCAGAAATCAATCAGCAGGCCTTTCTCCTGAGGGGCCTTGGATTTGAACCGCAAACCTTTTAATCAGCAGTGGTTGAGCGTGCTAACTGTTCACATTACCCGGGGACACCCAACCCTTCTTACCCTCATCGCTTCATAGGTGATCCATCTCCAATCCAAGAGGGCAGAGAAGATAGATAATACAGCCTGAGCTGCATATGTCAGGTCCAAACTTTTCAGTGTCATGGAACAAATAGCCAAAAACCTTGATGAAATGGCTGGGAAACCTCAGTCCAAATCATTCCAAAGAAATGAGTAGCGGTGCACTCTTGGGAACTTGTGCTGTGACAGCAGCCACCAGGAAGACCCGGGTAGTCCAGAGCCTTGCCACGCTAAATATGGTCACAGACTAGCAACATCAGGAGCTTGTTAGAAGTGCAAATTCTCAAGCCCTACACAAGGTCCACTGAACCAGCGTGTGCAATTTACCAAGACCACCAATGGATCGGGGTACCTGTGAAAACCAAACCAAACCCATACTCACTGCTGTCCAGTCGAGTCAGACTCAGAGCAGCCCTATGGGCCAGGGTAGAGCTACCACTGTGCATTCCCAAGACTGTAATTCTTTAAAGGAGCAGACAGCTTGTTGTTCTCCTTCAGAATGCCTGCTAATTTAGAACTGCTAGTTTGGTGGTTAGCAGCCCACTGCCTAACCGCTAGGCCACCAGGGCTCCTTTTGTGCTTGTGAGAGGTCAAGCAAATACCATTAGTAACTAGAGAAGAACCTGGAAGAAGAAGAGCAGGGTTGGAACGGTGAGTCAATTTGGTCATTAGCACATTTCTGTGTTCACTTATTCTGTTCCTTCCCTTGTATATTCAGTCAACAATTCTTCTTTGAACATCACCTCTGAGCCAGGATCTGTGATATGCTAATTAAGTTGGTTTAGGAAAGGGGTCTGCCTAAGTGACTCCTGCTTCCTGGCTTTTCCTGCTTCCAGATCCCCTCTCTTTACTTCCTTCCACATTAGAAGCACATCCTTACATGTGCAGCTGATCCCTAGTTCAGGACCGGAAGTTACGTGTTGGCATGCATGCTCATAGCTCGCTCAGTGGGAGTGCAAAAAGTCAATTCCTTCAAGAGCCTAGCACAGTCTGTAAGGTTGGGATGGTGTTAAAAGTGGTGGGGTTGGTGTTAGTTCCCTTTGAGCCCATTCTGCACAGGATGCCTTCATGTGACAGAGTAGAAATGTCCCTATTGGGTTTCCTAGTCTGTCATCGTTACCAAAGGAGCCCCGGGGGGTACTTTAAGGGAAGTGTTGGACTGTCAACTGCAAAGTCAGGGGTTCACACCTACCAGCTGCTCCGCAGGAGACAGATGAGGCCCTCTGCTCCCATGAAGATTTACAGCCTCAGAATCCCATGATTGGGTCGCTATGAGCCAGGGTTGGTTCCATGACAGACCCAAAGCCCACTTTCTATCGAGTTGATTCCAACTCATGGTGATCTTATATACTGTTGTTGCTGTCGGGTGCCATTGAGTGGTTTCTGACCCAAAGTGACCCTATGCACAACAGAACCAAACACTTCCAGGTCCTGCACCATCATCACATTTGTTCTCTGCCTGAGTCCATTGATGCAGCCACGGTGTCAATCCAGCTCATTGAGGGCCTTCCTCTTTTGTGCTGCCCCTCCACTTTACCAAGCAGGATGTCCTTCTCCAGGCAATATGTCCAACATATTTGGGAGGCAAAATCTTGCCATATATGCTGTCAAGGGCACTCTGGCCTGACTTCTTCCAAGTCAGATTAGGTTGTTCGTTTAGTAGTCCATGGCAGGGTAGAATTTTCCCTATAGGTTTCTGAGATATTATGTCTCTATAGGAATAGATAGCTTCATCTTTCTCCCACAGTGAAGCTGGTGGGTTAGAACTGTTGACTTTGCATTTAGTAGCTCTGTGAGTAGCCCGCTATGTCACCAGAGGTCCTTTGCGTTTGATGGCAGTGGGGTGGAATGTTTACAATGGCAAGACCTTTTTCTCATGTGTTGCTACTGACCGCGGTCTAAAGCCCAAGTGCTTAGCCATTGGGCCACCAGGATTCTTCGTGGAAAGGATGTGTTCCTGCCAAAGTTCATGAACACTACACAGCAGTGGGGTTTTGGAACTGCTAGGTAGTTTACCTTAGGGACTGAGGCATCCATTACGCATGGTCAGCAGTCTGAGCCTTTGTCCCATGAACGAGTGGTACACCGCGCATGCTCAAAGGCTCAGGTTCCCAGCCAGGAAGGGGAGGTACACCTGGCTGTGTTCTGCACCTGAATTGGCCCAACAAGGCCAGGTGAATTCAGTTCAGCCAATGAGTTCAACCAGGGTCACCAGCACGCCCCACCTCTGGGAGTGATTTAAAAGGCAGGAGCACAGATCAAACCTCGTGACTTTCAGGGAAGCTTCTAAGGAGATGCACATTTCTGAAGAGCCCTGCAGGTGCCTTTATAAACCTGTAACTTCTTCTAATTCTCATAAAACTCACTTGGATCACAAACTAGGCTTGGAGGTGAATGCTTTCTCGTGTGTAGCCAAGGAGCAAGGTATATCTCTATCCTGAGAGATCTCACAGAACCATTGATTGCCCTGGCATGTTTTGGAGTCCTGATGGTGTCATGGTTATGCTTTGTGCAACAGTTTAAAACCACTAGCCACTCCACAAGGGAAAGATGGGGCTTTCTATTCCTATAAAGAGATACATCCTCAGTAACTCACAGGGGAATTCTACCCTGTCCTATAGGGTTGTTATGAGTCAGCATTGACTCAATGGCAGTGAGTGAGTGCCCTGGCAAGAAAGCCTTGGGTATCTACATTGACTCTCAGTTTCTGGTTAGCTTTTCACCACTTCACCCCATGAACTTGAACTGCAGTGGATGAGGGTTGGGAGCTCTGGCTCTGGGGCTGCTTGCTTGAATTTTCACATCATGGCCCTGCCCGTGATGGGACCTTTGACAGTTGGGCAAATGAGCTCAAGCCCGAGTTTCCTTTTCTGCAGCATAGGCTGAGGAAGGAGATGTCTTCTTTCTTGTGTGCTAACTGACTTTTACCAGTTAGTATGAATTAGATCTTTCCACGAGGAAGATCAGGGAGAAGGGGGAAGGATGAAGCAACTTGGATAGAGGTGAAGGCAGCGTGAGGGGTCAGAGAGAGATGAAAGGACCACCATGTCACCTTTGACTACTCTTAGTGAGGCTGGCTTGGAGTGCAGGAAACGGGGAGAGTGAGGACACGGGCTAAAGGCAGTGTTCATTCATTACTTCTGGGCAGAGTTCAGCCTTTGGCATGTTTGTTGGATGCTGGCGCTGTGTTCATCCAATGAAACTTCAAACTTCTGTCCTCTCATTAACCCTTTGTATCTCCTTTGTTCATGATTTAGAACTTCTATTCTCGGGTTCTCATTAGAGCCCCAGGAAATCAGAAGTCACAAGTCACTTCTGTTTACAGAGAGGCCCCCAGCATGCAAAGGCAGGAGGGTGTGTTAACAGCACACCGGTCCAGTGGCTGGTCACGCCCATGCAGTACATTCTCCATCCCTTAGCTCAACAAAAGGAAAATCACCAAAGAAAAAACATTTTCTTTTTCATGGATATTTACTTTTTCAGTTCCCTCCCCCACCCATAATCTGTGTGAATTACAATAGAACACGCACACACACACATACACACAATTTTCTGCCAGAATGTGTTACTCCAGTACATTCTACCCTCCTCCCTCACTGCCTCCTACCCTTTTTTCTCCTATCTACTCTCTTCCCATGACACCCAATGGACAGGTAGCGGAATTCAAATTAGACCACAGTCTCAAATGTAGTTTAAAGCTCACTCACGCACTGCTATTGTGCCAGTTCTGACTCATAGTTACAGGATACAACTGTCCTTGTGGATTTCTGAAACAACAATTCTTTGTGGGAGTTGAAAGCTGCCCTTCCTACAGGAATGCAGCAGGTGCGTTTGAACTGCCAACCCTGCAGTTAACAGGCCAATGTGAAGGGATGTTGCCACTTTGCCACCAAGGATCCTAGCATGAGGAGAACATTTATTAAATCTTCCATGGTACACAGGCAAGGGGGAGACCTGAACTACAGCTCTCGGGATTCTTGGTGCCTCGCTGTGGACAGTTCCAGCCGCATCGGATCCAGGCTTCCCAAGATTTGCAGAGCCACCAGCATAGTCTTTGCTCCTCTCCAGGATTCACAATTGCTTCCTGGTTGCTCAGGTATGTAGGAGTTTAGTGGTTTTCTAATGCAATCATCCCATTTTGCAAAGAAGATGCTGATGCCCAGACCGGGGAGAAGATTATCTGAGGCCACTGAGAAGGACACCATCACCTCAAGTCCTTCTGAACCCCCACAAGTTTCTGCCAACAGCACTGAGCTCTGGGTTACCTACTCAGTCTTTTGAAGCCTTAGCCAGCTGATGCAGCTGCCAGTTGGATTGATCAGGGTATGTGACCCAGAGCTCCTTAGAACGCGCCCCCCCCTAAATGCAAATTTACTGCCATAGAGTTGATACTGACTCATAATGACCCTATAAGACAGGGTAGAACTTCCCTTGTAGGTTTCTGAGACTAACTTTCAGCCTTTCTCCTGAGAAGTGGCTGGTTGTGTGGTGGTTTAGATCTTGCAGTTAGCAGCCTTTTAGCATGAGAGGTAGGGTCACATTTCTGTTCTGATTATGCTCCATTTTCTGAGATGCCAGTGCCGAGGCTCCCCCCCTGCAGGTAGCAGTGAGATTTTTCTCACTAAACTGCGCTGGATGGGAAACTTGGGGCAAGTAGTGCATCACAGCCAAGGAAGATCTCATTGATAGTGCAGTACTTGAATAAGGCAGGAAGACACAGGAGTGGCCATGTGGTGGTGGGGAAAGTGTTCCAGGTAGGAGACAGTCAGTGCAAAAGGCCTTGTGATTGGGTTCTCCAAGCTTCTTCCTGGAACAGCAAGGAGACCAATGTGAGTGGGACATGACACTCTGTGTAGTGAGGAAAGATGATCACTGTGTGGGCCTCCTGTATGATTGAGAAGCCAAGGGGAATTTTTAAACCCTAAGCCAGATCAATGCTCAAGGAAGCATCAGTCAAGACATCAAATGACACGTTGCATTGGCTAAATGTGCTACACCAGATCTTTTAAAAAGACTGAAGATCAAGGATGTTACTTTGAGGACACTGCCTGATCTTGTGCCAAATCTCGCCTTGGTTGTTAGGTTGGAGTCCATTGTTGCAGCCATGGTGTCAGCCCATCTCCTTGATGGTCAGTCTCTTTTCTTGTGGACCTTCAGTTTTACCAAGCATGATGTCCCTTTCCATGGACTGGTCTTTCCTGATAAAATGTAGTAGCTACCAGGTTGGATGTCATGCCTTTAGAACAGTGGTTCTCAACCTTCCTAATGTTGTGACACTTTCATATAGTTCCTCATATGTGGTGCTCCCCCCAACTATAAAATTATTTTTGTTGCTACTTCATAACTATAATATTGCTACTGTGATGAATCGGATGACCCCTGTGAAAGCATTGTTCGACCCCCCTCCCCATGGGGGTCGCGACCCACAGGTTTAGAATCACTGCTCTGGAACATTTTCATCATAGAAGAGAGTTCGGTTGCACAGCTCTGAGTTAGAGTTTGAGACACGTTATTTGACATTCATTTGCTGATGTGTTTGCAAACCCAGTGGAAACACCCGGGAATGAGCATCTTCTTTAGCCATATTCCTGGATCATTCAAATGCCATCTCCCCTGTGAATGCCTCACTCCATCCTTGGCTTTTCATACTTGCCATATGAAAATGGGATAATATTTCAATACTTAGCATTATATATAACCCAGTATTTGGTAGTCTGCCTCAAACCGATGCGAGTCTCTTTTTCTACTAATATTTAATTTTGATATGTGAAAACATACAAAGCAAAATCTGTTCCATTTCAACCCTTTCTGGACACAATGTTCAGTGACATTGGTCACACTCTTCATATTGAATTAACATTCTTGTTCTTTCTATTCTAGGTGTTTCTTTTTACTTAATCCCTCTGCCACAACCCTCTCACATATATTTTGACTTATCTGTAGCCCATTTAGTTTTGTGCTGATTTTTTAAAGACTGCAATACTCAAGGATGCAATCCTTTAAGAGCTAAATTGTTATTTAGTTTAAAGATGACTTCAGGGGACAGTTTCAATTCAAGGTTTGAAGAGTAACTCAGGGTCATAGTCTCTGGGACTCTTCCAGTTAAGTAAGTCTAGATAATTAAAGAATTTTAAATTATGTTCCACAAGGTTCTCCCTTTCTACCAGCATCCTTAGGAATCATGGTGCTATGGTGCCTGCTAACCTCAAAGTCAATAGTTGAAACCACCAGCCACTCTGCAGCGGAAAGCAAAGGCTTTCTGTTTCCTTAAAGAATAGCAAGCGAGGAAACCACAGGGGGTGTTCTATACTGAGTCAAAATTGACTCCATGGCAGTGAGTTTATGTTGTTATCGAAAAAAGAACACATTTTAATGGGGGCTCTGACAGATAATATAACAATCCATAAATCAATTAGATCAAGCGAGTTTGTACATATGCTGCCACCATCATTTTCTAAACACTATCATTCTACTTGACCCCTTTGATATCAGCTCCTGTTTTTTCCCTCTCTCCTCAACCCTCACACCCGTACTAAATTATATACAAATTAATATCTTTATACACACTGTCTTCTGTGTCCCTCTACCCATATTAATGTTATTCGGCCCCTAGGCTGTGTGTGTGTGTGTTCTAAATCCATCTTTGTTATAAGTTCCCTTTTCCTCCCCTTCCCTACACAGCCACCCTGTGCCCTCATGGTATCTGAGTCAGTTAGAGTTGACCAGAGAAGCACATTCATAAACACTCATGTGTCCTAAAAAAGCTTTATATAGAAGAATAATTGTATATTAAGAAAACATCCCAGCCCAGTCCAGACCACGTCCATAAGTACGAAATTAACCCATATATCCAATAACAGTGTGTAAATTTTTTCAGACTTATGCAACACATGCAATGACACCAAGTGCTGGAAGATCACAGGGTAGTCGGTGGAATGTCTTATGGACCCAGTGGAGGTGGAAAGTGGCATGGGTCTCCACATGACTCCTCCCCGTTCAAGGCTCTGGCTGCCGTCAATGTAGATCCATGTATCTTGTCAGCAGGAATATCAAGTCATGGGTGTCTCTCACCCCCAGGAAAGAATATAGAAGTTGCCAGAATCCTCAAGAGAAGGCCATGCCCACATTGAGACCTCACTGGCTATGGCCTGAGTGACAGTCTGGACTCCACCCCTATGCAAGATGATGGGAGATTAAAAAGCTACCACTGTATCGCTACTCCCATTGCTGTTCCTGAGGATTTTATCTGTCCTGGATTCCGTGCGTGGTTGCTATATTTTTTAATGATTTTTCTTTCAGCATCTATCTGTGGTGTCCCTGATCTGAATGCCCTGATGCAGTATCTGTGAGTCTCCTGTGAGCAGGGACTGTGTTCTCTACATCTGGGTCTTCTTAAAGCTTTGCAAAATGTTGTCATTTGAATAACACTCAATAAATATTTGTTGAAGGAATGGCATTGCAGGTGACAGTCAGTACCTATTCTCCCATCAGTTTTATGGTTGGCAGTCTTTTTCCTCTCAGACATATAGCTGAATCATTACAATGTGAGGGTCTGAGCCTGGTTATATTATTGGGACATGTAGTCAAAAGACAAAATATGTTTGCCTAAAGCACCTTTTGAGTATGATGTTTCAATAAAATGAATTGGACAGATCCTGGCAGCAGACATGTTTCAGCCGCTCACAAGGTATGTGGCTTTGAGTAGTGTACCCTAAGCTCTGAATTCAAGGTAAGTAGTTTCAATGGTCAATATGCATGTGAGAGCTGGACAGTGAGTAAGGAAAACTGAAGAAGAATCAATGCATGTGAATGATGTGCAAACAATACCGAAAGTCGTCTGGGCTGTCAGAAGAACAAGCAAATCCCTCTTGGAGAAAGCACGGCCAGAATGCCCCTTAGAAGTGAGGATGGCAAGTCTTCATCTCACATCCATTGGACATGCTATCAGGAGAGACTGGTTCTTAAGAAAGGACATAATGCTTGTTAAAGTACAGGGGCAGCAAGAGGGAAGAAGACCCTTGATAAGATGGATGTCCACAGTGGCTACAGCAATGGACTCAACATGGACCAACGACTGTGGTGATGACACAAGAGCAGGCAGGGTTTCATTCCGTTGTACAGTTCCGGTCTCTGGTACAAAGGAAAATAACTTGCCCTATCCTGTGGGGTCGAGGCTATTGTGCCTGCTCTGTATTTTGTCCTAAGGTCTTGCAGTGTTGTTCTTTATACAGTGTTGTTGTTATTAGCTGCTTTTCGGTCCATTTTGACTCATAGCGACTCCCATACATTTCAGAGTAGAACTGTTCCATAGGGTTTTTAAGGCTGTGACCTTTTGGAAGCAGATTTTCAGGCCTACCTTCCTTAGGCACCTCTTGGATTCTGGGTGGGATTTAACTGCCGACCTCCTGGGTGCTAGTCAAACACTACCCAGGGAGTCCTCCCACTGAATAGTGTGAGTGTATTCCCACCTAGGGTGCTCCTCTTCCAGTACTTGTTTGGACGGTATTCTCTTTTGATCCATAGGGTTCCATGGACTCATTTTCAGTAGTACATCATCAGGTCTTTCTTCCCAGTGTGTCCTAGCTTGGATGCTCTGGTGAAGCGTGTCCAGAGTGGCTTGCTCTGGTTATAATCGCAGCTGGTGACACCGCTTACAGCAATCAAAGCTATAGACAAATGACAACATGATGACAAACTGACAGATGGGTGGCAGCCTTGGGAAGGAATGATCAACACAACACAACCTGAGTGGAAATCGAGCTATGGAGTCTCTGAGAGTCCAGGCTCTTCGTCCTGGCACAGCCTGGGGCAGGGCCTGGAGCCAGGAACTGTGGCTGCTGGGGTGAGGACCCCCAGCTTCCCCACTTGGCATTCCCTCCCCAAACACAGCTGGCAGCCTGTGGGAATTGTCTTTCCCCTTGCACATGACGGCACTGACGAGCATAACGCAACCCTGCTGGTGGTTAATGACTGGTGACATTTTGAGGCCGCTGCCCACCTTTGGTTGAGGGAATTTGCCAATGTTCGGAAGTTGTTGAGCTCTAACGAAATGCAACCCCTGCAAGCAAGCACTGAGTCAAGTGCACGAGGTGTGGGGCACTCTGACATCCCCGTGTGACCGTGAAAAGCAGGCTGTGGAGCAGTGGTGGCTGCTGAGGCTCCTTTCTCCTGGCAATACTGGTGTGCTGAAATGACGGGCTGATTTGCCATGGAAAGCAGGGTTTCATGGGAACTTGAGGATTAAGAATCCACATGCCTGCAATCAATATTGTATGTTCATCGTATAATTTACTTTGAAAGGGAGACGACACAGTTCTCCGAATTTTTGGGTGAAGTAAACCACTTTTCCAAAGGAGTAAGTGGATTTCTGTGTTTATAAATCATGCCCACCACTTGGGAGTGCAGAGGAGGATATGGGAGGATGGTAAAGAAGAGCAGCAGGAGAGGACCTGAAGACCTCATGTTTCCTCAGGGTCAGGGGCCAGGCGAAACCAAAGTCCCTGGAACACCACTGTCTCTCTGGAATGGTATTAGCACAGCTTGTTATTTGCATACTGTACTGAGTTCATTCTGACTGGCAGCGCCCCTATAGGGAAGAATAAACATGCCCCAATGAGTCTCTGAGACTATAATTCTTTACTCAAATAGAAAGCCTCATCTTTTTTCCATGGAGGAACTGGTGGATTCAGAACTGCTGACCTGGTGGTTAGCAGGCCAACACGGAACCTACTATACCACCAGGACATTTCTGTTTAGCCTAGAGACTTTCAAATGGATAGAACAAGACCCATCCCAACCCTGTTCACAGCTATTAACCCCCCTTTCTGTGAAGTCCCCACTACGTTCTGTAAAGTTCACCACTTTCTCCGTGTGTGTGTGTGTGTGTCTGTGTGTGTGAGAGAGAGCTATAAAAACAGGAACTTTGACCTCTTTTTAGAACTCTTGCAATTCCAGGGCTTGCTCAACAAAGCACGAATCCCCAGTGTCTTCAACCTGACTTGTCCCATGTGGAAATACACATTGGGTTTCCAGACACACTGAGCTAATGAGTGAGTGGACACTATTGTGCTATCTAAACAAACCCTGTGTGACAGGGCTGCACCTGCCTTACTTAATTGAATAACCAGAACCGTTTTCTAAAATAGGTAATATCAACTTAATCTCCCTGCCATCGAGTCACTGCTGATGCATAGCGACCTTGTAGGACAGGGGAGAATTGCCCCCATGGGTTTCTGAGCCTGTAACACTTGACAGGAGTAGAAAGCCTCATCTTTCCCTCACTGAGTGCTGCTGTTTTCGAACTGCTGAGTTTAAGGTTAGGGACACAATGTGTAACCCACTACACCACCAGGAGATGCTTGTGTCAACTTTCTATATACAAAAATGAAATGTTGCCAGGTCCGATGCCATCTTCATGGTCACTGCTGTATGTGAGTCCAAAGTTGTGGGCCAATACATCTCAAGGAGAATCGCCTGCATATCCAATGACACATCCCCGCACCAAACCCGATTCCCTTTTCTACTGATCAGCCATGCTTAATGACTTGGCCAAAGTGAGCAAGCATAAATCCTTCCAGCCTCCCTTGCCAGGCACAGTGTGGTTTCTGAGAGCAGTGTTTCTTCTACAATGGGAGTGCTCATGCTTTTGCCACACTCGGCAGATTCTATGAATATTTTGACTTTTTTTTTAAACTTATTTGATCATAGAGCATGTTTCCCTTTTCCCTTTGTATGAGATGACAAAATTTCACTCACTTCCTAGTCATCCAAGGAAAGAGTAAACTTCCCTGCCCTGCCAGCGAAGGGCTTGGCCAATAGAATAAAAGTGGAAGGAGTTGTGTGCCACTCTCGATCAGAGGTTTTAAGAGAAATGGTCCTTTTGTTGCTTACCTATCCTTCAAGAGGAAGGAAACCTGGTAATATAGTTGTTATGCGTTGTCTCTTAACCTCATGAGTCACACACATGCAAGTCTTTCAATTTCAAAACCTGATTTTTCCCATGCAAAAAGCTGACAGAGATAAGCAACAACTGCTTGTAGGCTGGAAAGATTGCCCGAACATAGTGTACTTTGGGGATTTTTACTGCCAGGAGAAATACAGGCGATGTGGCAGGTGACGGTCCTAGTATCTCTCAGCTGCCAATCAGAGGCAGGTTCTGAGCCTTCAGTCAGGGCCACTGGAGGAAGTGGCTCATGGTGATGCTGCCATAGTCCATCCCAGATCAAGCCCTCTGAGGTGCTGGGTTACAGAGCTTTGGATTGGCACTCAGTGAGGGCTGCTTCAAAGCTCCTTCCTTTCTTAAACTTGCTCCTGCAACCACATTCTTTCTGAAGGTCCTTGGCAGTAAACCGAAATCCCAACCAATTTGCTAAGTCAGGACAAAATGCAAAATTGATGGTGCCGAGAGACATTAAACCACCTACAACCTTTTAGACCATGTCAACAGATCATCTGTAACCTCAACTGCAGAAACATTTCACTAAATCCTCTGTTTCTCCACAAAGATTAGGAATGCCCTTCTATCTTTTCAAAACAGATATTGGTCTGGCACCACTTCGGTTCCAGCTGAGGTAGTGGATTCCCCTGAGCTAAGCTCTAGAGAGGATCACTTAATCTTCATTCAAGATATATGTCATGAGGACTGTAGATCATGCAGGGACTGCACAATCCCTCTGTATCAGCAGCGGCTGCATCACGGCCTGGCCCATTTGGAAGAGAGACGGACCCATGGCAATTATAAGGCAAGATGCTGAGGGTGCTGGGGTGGTCTAGGGATACAGGAAAGGAACTATTGGGCATGGAGGCAATTATGAAGGGTTCTTTTTTCCCATGGACCAAACCCATGCCAGTTGCCATGAAGTTAACTCTGATTCATAGGGACTCCTTTGGGCCAGAGTAGAACGACATTCTGTTGTTTTTTTTTCTATAACTGATTTTGTTGTTGTTGTTTGAAATGCAGCACCAGGCCTTTCTTCAGAGACACTTCTGGCTGGGCTTGAAGCTCCAACCTATGAGTTAGTAGCCCAGTATGTTAACCAACTGCACCACCCAGGGACTCCTCCATGTGACTAAAGAATGACTTAAGGACTTCCCCCACAGACCCAAACCAAAACCAAATCCACTGCCATGGGGTTGACCTCATATATGGCACAATAGACTGGCTCTGCTGATTTTCAGAACTGCACATCTTTACGGGAGCAGAAAACCCTCATCTTTCTCCCAAGAAGTAGCTGGTGGGTTTGAACCATTAACTTTGCCATTAGCAGCAGCCCAACTCTTAACCCAATATACCACCAAGAGTGGTTCAATTTGGAAAAATAGTATGTGATCACCTATCTATGAAGGGAAACCCCTCTCATAGAGTGCACTTACACAAATGAGAAAGAAATGAGTCCCCAAATGCCCGTCTTAATCAACAATCTGGGGAAGGGTGTTCTGGGAAGCAGCTTTCAAATGTGCCTGGAGATTATACAATTAATCAACCTAATCCCTGTTTTAAAGAGCCCTGGTGGTACAATGGCTAAGGACTGGGTGGCTAAACAAAAGGCTGGTAGTTTGAACCTACCCATGGGCTCTAAAGGGGAAAAGACCTGATGAGCTGGTCCCATAACGATCTCAGCCTAGGACACCTTTGGGGGCAGTTCTACTCTGTCCTGTAGGGTCACTATGAGCTGACATCAACTTAAAGACACACAGCACGTTTGACTCTACGTCATTTGTTGATAGAGTTTGTGGAGAGCATTCTGAGTAGAAAACAGACTCAGGGGCATCTGACATCAACCAGCAACAGTCTCTTTCCTTGAGAAAGACTGTGGAAAGGGATGAGGAGGGAGCTTTCAAAAGCGTGTGGAAAAGTGATACGAAAAAATAATGGAATTTTGCCATGAACTTTTTGAAGCTCTCTTCATGAGAGCTAGTCCTCCATGGAGGTTTCTAGAAAAGTGAAACACGAAGGAAGAGGCTGGTAAGTCCCACTGAACAATTCCAGTGGAGAATGGGTCTTGACTCAGAGTACTTGAGCATTCTGGCTTATTCCTTCAAATAGCAAATCAGACTAGACCAGGTTCTGAGAAACAAGGAAGGCAAATAAGACACACCAGGCCCATGATTCAGACTTATGGGGAAAGTCACACAGGAGAGGGAAGGCCTCTTTACCTTGTGTGCCTGACAAGTGTCTCATTTGCCTCATCTAAAACCCAGCCCTGGAAAAAAGGCTAACAGTACCAGCTTCAAACTTGTGTTTGAATCTTGTCTCTGTCACTTATTAACTTAGCCACCTTAAATCCCTTCCTCTAGTTTTCCATCTGTAAATGAGGCACAGTTCCAATCATAGGGCCTTCAGTAAATGGCTATTATTAGCTAGGCATGCACTCCTGTTTTCTAGGCGAGAGTTCTCAGCCAGGTTTTTGTGGGAGCTTGTTCTTCAGGGTATTGTCATAGATGAGTGTGTCACCCAGATTCCTCTCAGGGCCAAGAGAATGATTTCCCCAGCTGCTGAGAGAGCCACTGATAGAAAAGGTCCCAGCTGTCTGGCCCCTTTTAGGATTGCCTCAGCTGATGAGAGCTCATCCAAGGTCTGCTCCTTCCCCAGACTAACCTTCATCCAACGACTTGTCAATGTAGGGGTATAAATGGCATAGTGGAGGCATTTGACCCCCCCTGTAACTTCACAAAAGGCAATGGAGGAAAATCAAGATAAACAGCCCAAGGCTGATTCCTATGAGACAGAGATCACAATGCCTCCACCCTCGTTTCTTTTCACAGTTTCTGACACCAACCATCCCTACCATGACACTCTCTTCTTCTCTGCTGGGTTTGATAATCCTTAAGTGGCAATGGCCACACAGAACTCGCAAACAATACTTATGTTTCTGGGGTTAATTGGGGACCTAGCAGGTGACAATTCAGGATCAGAAATGACTGGGGATATAGTTCTTCAGTCAGGACAGTCTCTTCCCAGTGGTGCCCAGAGGCAGAACTTTTTCTGGTCCTTGGCCTCTGCCCTGCAGCTCCTTGACCTCTGCTCTGCTTGGGACCATGTACAAAGTTCTTTCAGCTCTGCTGATAAGTGCGTTGAGGCAGCCTGCTTTGTCTGGAAGCCTTGGCCCAAAGACACTCAGCTTTCTCATTCTGTGTGCTGGTCAGCTCCCTGTTCTGGGGTCTTGGTGCTGCTGCCTCTGCTTCCATGAGCTATTTATCTGCCCTGTTTTTCATTGTCTCCTGGTGCATCCAGTGTCAGGGATCTCTGTCTCCTGGACAGAGGTGGTGCTCAGAGTAATGATCCTGGGTCCAAAGAGCACACTCCACTGCTGGCTCGTCTTTCTCGGTGCTCTTGAAACTCCACTTTCTGTTTCTGAGTTAACTCACCCAGGATGACCAAACCGACCAATCCCTACATTAGGGCTCTACAGGTCTTACTTGAATGGTCTCACCTCTTCGAGGATGCCATGCACCTTACTGATATTATTAGCATGCTGTCTACTTCCCTCGGTGGCATAGTTCCACCCTGTCATTGGTAGGAGTTACAAAGACTATAGCTATCAAAAGAGATAGTGTCTGGGGTCTTAAAGGCTTGAAGGTGAACAAGCGGCCATCTCGCTCAGAAGCAAATAAGCCCACATGGAAGAAGCACACCGGCCAGTGTGATCACGAGGTGCCCAAGGGACCAGATATAAGGCATCATGCAAAAAAAAAGATATAAGTGTGTGTATGTATGTGTATATATGTGTATATGTATATATGTATGTGTATATATATATTATATTAAATGAAGGGGGAAGTGCAGAGTGGAGACCCAAGGCCCAAGTGTCGGCCAATGGAGATCCCCTCATAGAGGGGCTTAGGAGAGGAGATGGGTTAATTAGGGTGTGAGGTAGTATCGATGAAGAACACAGCTTTCCCCCAGATCCTGGATGCTTCCTCCCCCCAACTACCATGATCCGAATTCTACCTTGCAGGGCTGGATAGGACAGAGGCTGTACACTGGTACATATGAGGGCTGGAGGTACAGGGAATCCAGGGTGGATGATACCTTCAGGACCAAGGGCGTGAGGGACGATGCTGGGAGAGTGGAGGGTGAGTGGGTTGGAAAGGGGGAACTGATTACAAGGAGCCACATGTGACCTCTTCCCTGGGAGAGGGACAGCAGAGAAGGGGGGAAGGGAGACCCCGGATAGGGCAAGATATGACAAAATAACGAGGTATAAATTACCAAGTGCATATGAGGGAGGGGGGAAAGGGGAGGGAGGGGGAGAAAAAAAAAAGGACCTGATGCAAGGGGCTTAAGTGGAGAGCAAATGCCTTGAGAATGATTGGGGCAGGGAATGTATGGATGTGCTTTATACAATTGATGTATGTATATGTATGGATTGTGGTAAGAGTTGTTTGAGTCCCTAATAAAATGTAAAAGAAGAAAAGAGAAAAAAAATGATTAGGGCAAAGACTGTACAGATGTGCTTTATACAATTGATGTATGTATATGTATGAACTGTGAAAAGAATTGTATCAGCCCCAATAAATTGTTAAAAAAAAAGACTATAGCTAGAGGAGAACTAGTAAGCAATTCGCTGCAACGTATTAGGCTACAAAGTCCCAGGCTACTGGTCACCACTTGGCCAGGTCCCAGTTACAGAGCTCCCTGTGATGGCTCCTTTTGCATATCAATGTGGCGAGGCTATGGTGCCCAGTTTTTGGGTCAAACAAGCATTCATCTATTTGCTCTTGTTTTTTAAACATTTTATTAGGGGCTCATACAACTCTTATCACAATCCATACATATACATACATCAATTTTATAAAGCACATCTGTACATTCTTTGCCCTAATCACTCTCAAAGCATTTGCTCTCCACTTAAGCCCTCTGCATCAGGTCCTCTTTTTTTTGTCCCCTCCCTCCCCACTACCCCTCCCTCATGAGCTCTTGATAATCCACAGATTGTTATTTTGTCATCTCTTGCCCTTTCCGGAGTCTCTCTTCCCCCCTTCTCTGCCGTCCATCTCCCAGGGAGGAGGTCACATGTGGATCCTTGTAATCAGTTCCCCCTTTCCAACCCACTCACCCTCCACTCTCCCAGTATCACCCCTCACACCCCTGGTCCTGAGGGTATCATCCACCCTGGATTCCCTGTGCCTCCAGCTCCAATATGCACCAGTGTACAGCCTCTGCCCTATCCAGTCCTGCAAGGTAGAATTTGGATCCTGGTAGTTGGGGAGAGGAAGCATCCAGGATCTGGGGGAAATCTGCGTTCTTCATCGGTACTACATCGCACCCTGACTGACCCATCTCCTCTCCTAAAGCCCTCTATGAGGGGATCTCCAGTGGACGACATTTGGGCCTCTGGTCTCCACTCTGCACTTCCCCCTTCATTCTCTATGGTATATATATATACCCGTATACACACAGAGATATGTATACATATATATATTCTTTTTTTTTTTTTTGCATGATGCCTTATATCTGGTCCCTTTGGCACCTCATGATCGCACCAGCTGGTGTGCTTCTTCCAGGTGGGCTTTATTTCTTCTGAGCTAGATGGCCGCTTGTTCACCTCATCTATTTGCTCTTATGAAGGAGTTGGTCTGAAGCAAAATAGAATACTTTCCATAATGTGGGAAGTGGTAAACCTCTCAGCCAAAGGCCTTCAGCACAGAAAGGTAGTTTCCCTAGGGTGTGTTCTGGCCATTCTTATTCTTGTCTTTTCCCATCACCTAACCTATGGATTTTAAGATGAACACCGACAGAGCTCTTTAGGCTGTTGCCTGACCTATGAATTTGGAACTTGCCATTCCCCTATGTGAGCCAATTCCTAGAAATAAGCCTCACTCTCTGGGGCTCTGGTGTCGTAGTGGGTGGCCCATTGAGCATCCAACAGCAAGGACATCAGTTTGAAAACACCAAGGGCTCCTTGAGGGAAAGATGAAGCTTCGTAATCTCCTGAAGAGTTACAGTCTCCAACACCCAAAAGGTCAGTTCTATACTGTTTTACACAGTCACTTTGAGTCCACCTTGATGGCAATGAGTGGCCGGTGCAGTGGTTAACCATAGGAGCCCTGGTGGATATATCGATATCTCCAGTTTCAGCTATATAACTGGTTTGGTTTCTCTAGGGCACACTGACTATGACACTCTCCATAGGCAGGGCTGAGACCTCTGTTGAGATTTCCCTCCTGTGCCCTTCCTTGATTCCCCCCACAGGTGCTTATTCCCTGAGCATTCCTCAATAAATGTCAGGAATCCAGAGCTAATTCCATCACAGTGTCTCCTTCTTCCAGGGAGTCTGAATGGCTTCCGGGGAGTATGAACTGCAGTCTCCATCCAACTTCCTCCTTCTATTTCTATGATCTGGACCTTATTTGGGGCTCATTTGGTTGTAAACAGGCAAAGAGACCAATACTTGGAAGAGAGAATCCTAGGAAAATGGAAAGGTGGGGAGAACAAGAGGACAGCTGGCTCTGTCGACGGTTCCTCACCACCACTGGCATGTTCCTGTGTTCTTTGTGTCTGTCTCTCAGGGCACATGCTGTAATCTTGCAACATAGACCGTCTCCTCCACGTGGCGGGATATGTGCTTCTGAATTATGCTTCTTAGATGCTGGCCACTTGCAAAAGCGTGACTTTCTTTTTCGTTTTTTGGTTGGAAATGCTCCAGAAAAAGCGTCTAGTTGACCCATCTTATGTGAGTGTCTCCACTGGGCCAATGAAAACAGCCTTGTGACCGTATTGAAATGTGGTGTCTTCCCCAGGGAAATGATGTTTCAGCCAGTGAGGTAGTTCACAGGGACAGATAAGAAAGGGGGTTGGGACAGATTAAAATAATAATGTCTATTTTCAAAGAATAGGGCCTTATTATTTTTCGCATGCCCCCATCTGAACACCCTACCACTGAATATAGGCAGGAGGTAGGGCCCACCTGTCACTCAAGCAGCTAAAAATGTACAGCACTTGCTGTAGCAGCTGCTAATGTGCCCATGTATTAGCACTTAACACCCACCACTCTCATAAATGCCAATGGACTCACAGGAAGCACATGTAACTCCCCACACAGGGAACAGTCATTGAGCAGACAGGGGAGTTGACATCCTCCAGGACCTAATGCCACTTTAACCAATGACACATGAGGATAGGTGGAGCCACACTCCAGTTCCCTCAGCCTTTGGGTGGGACAACTACAAGAGGATTTATACTGTCTCTGGGAACCTACTCAATGACATTTCTTTATCGGCCCCTTCCCTTTGCTCTATCAGTATTACCCTTCTCTACTGGTCCTTCCTGGAGGCACCTCCCAAGGAAACAATAGTCTAGCTGCCATTCCAATTCTAGTGGATTCCAATTCTTGGTGATCGCATTCATGTGAGTCAATCAGAACTGTGCTTTCTGCAGATTCTTTCTCTCCCCTTTTTAAGAGTAGTTTTAAGGACACTGTGAAAGCTTCCCACCGTCCAGTTCCAGAACATTTTCATCGACCCTGCAGCCATTAAGCAGTCATTCCCCATTGCCCCTCCCACCCCACCCTGGGAAACCACCAATCTACTCTATGGCTCTACGGGATTTACCTGTCCAGCATTTTTCCTCTAAATGGACTCACAATACATGGCATTTGGTGTTTGGCATCTTTCACTTCATGTCTTGCGTTCACCTGTGTTACAGAGTCTGTCCGAATCAAAGGCCTTAGTTTTCTTGTGGCAGACTATATGTATATCCCATTCAGTGTAGATCATATTTTCTCTATTCTTCTACTGAGGGGTATTGTTGGCTTATTGTTTACCTTTTGCCCATAGTGATTAGTGCAGCATCCATCTGGGTACTCGTCTTTCATTCTTTTAGATATGCACTTGGGAATGGACTCCCTGGATCAGCTGGCAAGGGTTCATGACCAAGTGGGTTATGTTGGGCTGCTAACCGTAAGGCCAGCATTTTGGACCCTTTAGCTACTGCGAGATAGAAATGCTCTCATAATGATCCACAGCCCCCCAGAACCTCCAGCCGCAGTTCTACTCTGTCCTTTCGGGTTGCTGTGAGTCAGAATCGACTCGATGGCAGTGGTAGTGATGAAGCCAGCGATTTGAGAGTGGAACCAGGGACCGTGGAGAATTCTGGCAGTAGCCATGGTGTCCTCACTACCCAGATGACAGCAGCCACCAGTGAACACAGGAGGCACAAGCAAGGTTCTCGCTGCCTTCATGCTGGCGACCCGGCTGCCCCTGCTTCCTCAAATGCCATTTCCTCAGCTTTACTGGCAACGGGGTGTACTCCCTATTATCATATCACCAACTCTTTCAATGGTCCACCTAGCCAGGTGTGATTCCAGACACTCACTGTGCAGCCACCATCAGCGAAGGTGGCTGCCCACCTCATTTGTACACATGCAAAGAATGTGATAATTCTTGGCACTGGTGTCGTTAGTCATCCTGGTTGGTATATTTACATCCTTGGGGAGCTGGGTCAGTGAGAAAGCACTTCTCAAAGTGCCCATATGATCTGTTTACTGAGAGTGCCAGCCCAAGGATCTGACTTGCCACCCACAGTGAACGCACCTCTGAGGCAAAGGGGAAGGCTTCTTTCTAACTGGGAGACCAGCAGGTCTTCTGCAGACATCACTCCCCTGCAGCACTCTGATCCGAGGCCTTTCATATTCCAAAGAGCAGCATTAAGATTCCCATATGTCACCCAGTCAGACTCACATGTGTGAATTCTCTTTTCAGAGCAAGACAGCCAATGCAGTGAGCTGGGTAAAGGGGCAGTCTCACTCTGAGGAGACTCAGCCAGGAGTGTAGGGACAGGGAGTGAAATGTACAGCTTCCAGCTGCCACCCAAGCCTCCTTAGTGCAGTGGCATGAGAGCAAAGAGATAGTCCTTTGTGACTCTTTGACCTCCTTCCTGGCCTTGGTGGAATTAACACTGCTCAGTGCCAGTCTCTTCTGAATATACGGAAAAGATAGCTCAGAAAAGAATAGAGTTAAATAAGAGCAGGACAGAGTAAGGTGGCTTCATGGTGTTGCATTTGTGTGTCTCAGAGCCCATCCTGGCTCACAGTGACCCTCTGTGACAGAGAAGAACGGTTCCACAGATTTTTCTAGGCAGAATTTTAGGGAAATGTACCTAGCAGCACAGTGGTTGCATGTGCGGCTGTAACAAAGAGACTGGCAGTTTGAACTCACTGATCCCCATTGAGAGAGTGAAGACGTGACTGCCTGCTCCCATGAAGACTGCTAGCCTGTTGTTGTCTGTCCATTTGTGGTGCTGTGGTAAGTTGTGTGTTACTGTGATGCTGGAAGCGACGTGACTGGTATTTCAAATGCCAGCAGGGTTACCTCAAGTGAAGAGGTTCCACTGCCCACTTCAGAGGAAGTAGCCGCTGAAAACCCTAACACTATAGCACAGTGTGCCTTTCCTTCCCGTCACAGGGAGTCAGAATCGCCTCAATGGCACATAACAACCAACAACACCTTTGAGGAGGGAAATCTCCTTCAGTAGGGCTGGGTGAGTTTAAACTGGGTGGCTTCTTGGTTAGCACTTGAGCTCTGAATCATCTCACCACCAGGGCTACCATCTTCATGATGCAGGCAAATAAAACCATCTTGGTCCTGCTCGGTATTGCTAGCTTCAGCATGCTCTTTCTCCCATAAGCATATGTCTGGTGGTTGGACCACAGCAAACCCGGTTGACACTATTTCCTCATCACCCCGTGTGTGTCAGAGTAGAAGTGAACCATGAAGTTATCTTTGATTAAAAACATTTTTATTGTGATTTGGGTGAAGGTTAAAGAGCAGCTCAGCTGTCCATTGAGCAATGCATACACATTTTGTTTCATGTCATTGATAGCAATTCCCACAATATACCATCACTTCCCCCACATCTTCTTGTTTCTTGTCTCCAAGCTGCCTTCATTCTCAACTTTTTTGAACTTCGTTCTTGGGGGAATGCTGTCTTTTGATCTCATGTGATCTATTATTCTACGGTATTTGTATGTCTCTAATGTCATTGTTCCCATTATAGACCTGTCTATTGTTTGGTTGAACATCGAGCCATGATGAGTTCAGTTCCAGACCTGCAGGGTAACTAAGCACCATAGTCTTGCAACTTCACCAGCCTTTATCCAAACAGTAAGCTTGGTGTTTTATCATGATTTTGAGTTTTGCCCCACATTTCCCTTCTACTCTAATCAAGCCCTTCTAATGTGATCTCTTTCATAGCAGTCGATAGTGGGAGCTAGGCACCATCTAGTTCTTCTGGTCTCCAGTGGTGGAGGGTGATCGTTGCTTGAGTCACTAGTCATTGATTCATTGTGCCCAATCAGTTCTCCTCTTCTGCTGTCCTCTGGATGGGGAGAGACCAACTGTTGCCCCTTTCCTGATTGCTCAGGAACTTTGAAAATCCCAGAGACGATGGTCCTGATCCCCCAGGCTCAACAACTCATTCCCTCACAGTTTTTGCATCTGTCTCAGAGATTTTTGACATTGGTCCCTGTATGCTCCACCATATACCTGGATCTATTTAACAACCAAGGTCAATACATTCTACAAACTTTTCAATGGCCAAGGATTCTGAAGAAGATTGCCAGGCTTCTTTTTCACAGCTCCTCTAAGTGGGTTGGGAATGACAACTTTTCCCTTAATAGCAGAGCTCATTAACTGTTTACACCCCTAGATACTTCTTACTCTTAGAAAACTCACTGCCATCGAATCCATACTGACTCACAGCCAACTTATAGGGCAGCGTAGAACTGCCCCTGTGAGTGTCTGAGACTCGAACTCTTTATGGGAGCAGAATGCCTTATCTTTCTCCCACAAAGCAGCTGGTAGTTTCAAACTGCTGATATAGCAATTAGCAGCCCAACTTGTAGCCACTAGGCCACAAAGGCTCTTTTTCTTCTTAGCAAAGAGAGGGAAAATAAGCAAACGGAACATTCCCCTGGTGCTTCCCGTGGATGTTGCGATGGGAGCTGGATCCCGAAGGCCCGGATTGGCTGAAGCTCCATTTACACAGGAACACATGCCTTCCTTGTTAGTATTTGCATTGGGCAAGCCATTTCCTGCGCTGACATTTTGCATCTAGTTAAATGCCAGCAACTCCAGAGAGACGTAGCTTTTACCTGTGGCTCTGCCCTTCTGGACAAGCCTTTGGTGCTCGATGGGGATACTTTCAGTCTATGATCTTACATGTCCTTTTGGATCCCTTCGTCTCTTGTTTTTGTTTTGATTAACACAAACTGGATGAACAGCTTCAGGCTTAATATAGTCGCTGCTGAATATTTCATTGGGAAATGTTGTTAAGAAGGCAGTTGGCATCCATGATCTAAGTGTATGCATAGAGATTTCTTTTCAGATGGTAAAGTGGCTTTGAATAATTATTGTTATTATTAGTGAATCAAAGACATATGTGCCTCAAAATGTGAACATTATGTGTGTGTGTGTGTGTGTGTGTGTGTGCATGTTTTAAAGAGCATATGGCTTGGTGATAGAGAGGGCAAAGTACTGGTGAGGAGCACATGACAGTGTTCAGAGAGATGACAAAGGTTAGTGATGAAACAAAACAGATTCCAAGCTCACATCCTCTGCTCCCTGCCTCAGAGGGAGGTCGCAACAAGGAGCAGAAAAGCCAAGGGCATTTCCTGCCCTCTCACAGCTGGCAAGCGCCACAGAAGGCACGGGGTTTTAATGCCGAGGCTTTGCTGCTGTGAGGCAGGGAGGGGGGCTTGCCATAGTTTCCACACGCTGACATCACAAACATACCGCAAGTGGATGCCGTTAACACACCAAAGTCAATGTTCTCACAGCACCGGAGGCTGACAGCATCATGCCAGTGCACCAGCTTGATGGGCAGGCTCTCTTTGTCCATCCCTGGGGGCTGAGGGCTGGTGGGCGGTATTCTTGTTTTGGCTTCAATAACCTCCATGGTTGGTGGTCCTTGGAGCTCTCTGCATGGCAGCTGCCTTCTTCCCTTGGAGTTAGTTTGCTTCAGTGTTGAATTGAATCCTTTTGTATCAGCCAAGTGATTGGTGTAAGGTACAGCCTCTTTAATGTCACAAAGAAAATCTCTGCCCAGGTGGGATTACATCCACAGTAAAAAAAATCCCACTCCTGTAGAGCTCACTCCAGCTCATCATGGCCCTCTCCAGGGGGGTTCCATGGCTGGGCATCTTTATGGAAGCACACAGCCACAGTTTTTCTCCAGAGAAACAGCTAGTGGGTTCTGAACTACCGACCTTGTTGTCAATAGCCCCCTTCCTAACATGTGCGCCAGAAGCCCTGCTCTGCGGTTTGATGAGAAGCCCTTCTGGCCATTGCTAAGGGCTACATGGCAAAGCCATTTGGTACAAGCAACATTGTCATCAGCAAAGAATGAGTTTAGCTGGCCTCAGTAGGATGCTCAGCAGGGAAGTGATAAACTGCTTGGCTTGGGTTTTATGCAGGAGAACCATGGGAGCTGAGATGTGCAGTCTCTTGATTTGAACCCAGACACTCTATCTCCCAGCCTGAACTCTGACCATCATACTCAACTTTTGGGGGCCAAATGTTTGACTCACTTGAGAGATGTACAGGTGAAAGCGTGCCCCAGAAATATCTCCCTCTCATCCCTGTCATCTCAGAGAGTTCTCCAGATAAGGATTGGTGGTTCATGTGAAGGGACATATTGTAGCATTTCCCTTGCACTCCTCAAAGGCAAGAAAATGACCCACAGCACCTCGAGTTGCCAGCAGTGTCAAAGGGGATGTGCTCCTTGAGACTCAAGCTGAGTCCCCAGGAGATGAGCTCTCAACTGTGGAATTAGCGCTTTTGAAAAGGGGCAAATCTTCCAGCAGTTCTCTCTTCAGAGGCTTGGCTGTACGCTCTGCAGACTTGTGGGCACGCTCACTCTGGTGAACCCAAATTCTTGGGAGAGGCTGATCTGTCCCTAGAAAACTGGCCACATGCAAAAGCATAGAGACCAATATCTGCCTCCTGCTGGAAGGATCTGGAAGGAGAAGGGTGGCTGGAGTCCTCTAGGAAGGAAGTTGAGAGCCAGGAGAGGCAGCAAAGCCACAGTTCCAGCAGGTGGTGTCCTAAGGCCAAGGGAGCTTGCCAAGGATCAAGTGAGTCCTGGAGGTGTCTGCAGCCCATCTTGCTGAGGGCCTCCATTTATTTCATATATCTATGGATAATGGGAAGGGCCCCCAAGGCCCGCTGGCTGACCTCATATGATATGCCGTGAACTGTCCTCCTTGGCATCCTCCAAAGACTCTGAATGCTGCAGCCGCTCCCACCCACTGGCAGCCTTCTTGGACAGGATCTCCTCAACACTGCTGCAACCATGGGCTCACACACAAGGACCATTGTGAGGACGGTGCAGGACCAGGTGGTGCTTCAATCTCTTGTGTGTACTTTTGTTATGAGTCAGGAGCTCACTCAATGGTATCTAACAAGTTATTGTGAGATGACATAAGAAGACTTCGTGGAGGCCCTTCCAAGAGAGGGTTGGAAGATAGCATGGTAAGAGGCCTGGTCAGGAATGTGCTCATTGTTTCAATCCCCTTCTCCCGGAAGCCAACGCTCTAGGGAGGAAAGGCAGGCCCAGAGACAGGGAAGGGCTAGGGAAGAGGGAGCGATAGGAGAGCAATAGAAAAGATAGGTTACTCTCCCTCATTCCCAGTATAGCTAATCAAACCTCAGGTAAAGCCTCTGATTCTGAGGCTGAGGCTTATAATAGGATCAGACTGAACATTTAATCCCTCAAGCTGCCTGGAAAGTGTGGGAGCTGATGAAGATGCCAAGAGATGAAGAAGGAAGGAATCTACTGGTTACAGATGTGAAAGCACTTGTTAGTGAAGCCTTCTCAGTTTCTTATTGCCTTATCAATGTCATCAGTCCACTTAATGTACTCACTTTCCAAACGGCTATTAACCAATTGTACATACCTTGAGTTCTTTCTAGGAGGCAATATTAATATTCTCATTTCCGAGTTGAGGCCACAGAAGTTTGGACAACTTCTGGTTGTTGTTGTTACTGGCAGGTGCTCATCAAGTTGGTTCCAACTCATAGCAACCCCCGTGCATACCGGAAGGGAGCATGGCCCCGTTCTGTGTCCCCTCTCTGGAGGGCACTTGCCTCAAATCTTTAAATTCAAAGCTTCATGTTTTGTCAAATGAAATCATTTCTTCAGTCAATCTCAGAAATCTTTATGTAAAAACGTTGGAAACGCCTTTCACTCAAGGTCTAGGGAGGCTGAGTAAGGTGGGAGGGGCTCCAGGACAGATGGTGGGAATCACTCCTGCAGGTGGGTGGTAGGTTGGCGAGGCCAGTCTGACTTGCCTCCCTGGTGACTGACCTCAACCAGCAATGTGCAGCTGGACACATGGCATGAAGTGACCTCTGGTCTTCGTGGCGGTGGATGCCAGTAGACCGTCAGGTATGGGAGACCCATGAGAAAATAGGTTACTTTTCTCTTTCTCTCCAAGGTTCTCTCTGATCTCTTTATGCTGCCTGAGCCCGCATGCATACTGACAAAGGCAGACATGTGCACACACATGGCAAAGTAAATAGAGACGCCCACATTCACAGACGTATCCATCCACGTGCAAATAGGCACATATGTGCACATGCATGCCAAAGCAGACACAGACATCCATGAATGCACATGTATTCGTGAAAGCCAATTTTCATGGGGAAAAAGATCAGCTCTATCACTGTCAAGTCCACTCCAACTCAAAGCAACTGTAGAACACAGAGGAGAACTGCCCCATTGGGTTTCCAAAGCTGTCATCTTGTCAGACACAGTCAGCCACCACTTTCTCCTGCAGAGCAGCTGGGGTTTTCCAACTGCCGGCCTTTCACTTAGCAGCCGAGCACTTGCTGATTTTCATAGGAGTCTGGAAATCAGTTTCATTGCCTGCTAATCACACCTCCTCTGTGAGTTAGCACAGCCTTGTAAGCTTGGCAGGAGAAAAATCTTCCTTCCCGAGGTAGTTGAGTGGTTTTCCCCTGAGGAAATGGTTCAGAAAAAGATTTCCTTCAAGAAATCAGAACACTCTTGAAGAGAAATTTCCTGCCAAAACATTTGTTTGCTTGACACTGAGAAAAGTGAAGCAGCCCCCTGACTTCCCCCTTGGGTCCTCTTTCTCATCATGACTGCTCTGCTCAGCTACAAGGCTCCAGGTCTTGGGAGCAAGGGTGCCCTTCTATTTGGAACCTCACAGGGCTCCACTGTGAGTCAGGGAAAGACCTGGAAACTTGAGCATCCTGAAACGGGGCCTGCATAGCAATATCATCTGTCATCAGGCTCATCGTTTCTCTCATTTTTTGTAAGATCATTGAGCCCTTGGAGCCCTGAGAAGTTCTCTCAGAGGAAGCCATCCTCCTCCCATGAATTCAAGAGGGACTGCTTAAAGATTGTTGTCTTCTACTTACAGGAATACCAGCAACCAATTGCCATTGAGTCAACTCGGACTCATGGAGAGCCCAAGTGTGTTAGAGAAGTCCGAATTTTCCATGGCTGGGGTGGGTTTTTTTCCAGAGGCATATCACCAGGCCCTTCTTGGTAGGCACCTCTGGGTGAACTCAAACCTTTAACCCATAGTTTGCAGCCTAGCTCATGAACAATACCATCCAAGGACGGTGCAGTTACTTGCTAATGGTACCCTGCAGTAGATGAACCAAGGTCAAGTAACTGCCTGAGAAACATCAACCAGCGGAAAGCAGAGTGAACCCCAGGGTTCTTGGGAAGAGGGCCAGAGAGAGAAAAAGGAGAAAACAGCTTTCTCGGGACATCAGAAAGGAAAGGACTCCACTTTGTGGATGCCATAGAACAATCCCAAGCGAAGCATGGGTGAGAAACAGACCCCACCCAAACCCAGGGGGCTGGATTCTGTCGCCAAGTGTTGAACACCAGACATGGATATGACAGAGCCGCTAGTCGTCCGTGGAAAGAAACTGTTTGCCCATTGTCTGGTAGTTTTGTAGCATTTGAACAACCAGGCCTCTGCTGCCTCTTCTGGCCTGAAATATAATTGCAGCCATAACCGCCCAGCGTTTCAATGGGTAGAACTCCCTGGGGAGGGCTAACTACCCAAATCATTTGGGAGATCATTTTAGGATTGTCCAGGAGATCTTTGGCTGTGTCTATTATATGAACGATGGTGTCTTTGTTTTAAAAAAAGAAACTTTTTATTGTAAGGTGGGTTAAGATTTACAGAGAAAATCAGCTTTGCACGTAACAATTTATACACGTTTTGTTATGTGACATTAATGACAATCCCCTGCAATGTAATATCACTCATGCCATTGAAACTCTGCTTCCTGTTTTCATTCACCCTTCTCCCCTAACCTTGCCCGCCTTTTGAATTTGGCCTTGGGGAAATACTGCCTATTTGCTTTTGAATGGTTGATGGTTCTGAGGAATGTGTGCTCCTCAGTGCTATGATTCATTTTGGTGTAGTTGTTCTTATCAGGTGCCATTGAGCCAGTTGCAACCCACATTGACCCTATGCCAAACAGAAAGAATCACTACCTAGCCCTGAATTATTCTCCTAATTGTTCCCAAGCTTGAGCCCCTTTTTTCAGTCACTGTCAATCCATCTCCTTAAGGGGCTTCCTCTCTTTCACTGTCCCTCTACTTCACCTGGCATGATGTCCTTCTCCTGGGACTAGTCTCTCTTAATAACATGACCAAAGTATGTGAGAGGAAGTCTCACCATCCTTGCCTTTAAGGAGCCCTCTGACCATACTTCTTCTAAGACAGGTCTGTTTGTTCCCTTGGCAGTCCATGTTACTTGCAATATTCTTCACCAGCACCACAATTCAAACACATCAATTCTTCTTCAGCCTTCCTTATTCAATGTCTGACTTTCACATACTTATGAGGCAATTTAAATTACTATGGCTTAGGTAAGGTGCACCTTAGTCCTCAAAGTAACATCCTTGCTTTTTAGCACTCTACAGATGTATTGTGCACCAAATGTATCCATATGCAATGCGTCATTTGATCTCATGATTGCAGCTTCCAAGAGCATTGATTATAGACCTCATCAAGACAAAAATCCGTGACAACTTCAACAAATAAAAAAAAAACAACAAACTTCTCCATTTATCATGGTACCTATTGATCAAGTTGTGAGGATGTGTGTCTCCTTGACATTGAGTTGTAATCCATACTGAGGGCTGCAATCTTTGATTCTCATAAGGTTCACTTTATAAACCTGTCTATTTTTCAGGGGGTTGAATTCAGTTCCAGACCTGAAGGGTGATGAAGGACCACTAGTCTATCTAACCAATAAACCTCATCTTTTATCATTATTATTATTACTATTGGTAGTAGTAGTATGACTTTCAGTTTTCTTACACATTACTCCCCACTCTATCTAGGATCATGTACCATGATCCCTTTCAGAGCAGCTGTTTGTGATAGGCAGGCACCATTTAGTTCTTCTGACCTTAGCATCATAGAGGCTGAGGTACGCATAGTCCATTACTGATTTGGACTAATTGTTGCCAGGCATCTTGATTTTCTTCACTGTTATTTGCTCCAGACAGGGTGCAATAGTTTATTGTGCCAGCCTGGCCGATAAACACAAGTAGGATTAATCGAAGGGCAGAGGGATAAATGGCTTTGTGAGCCTCGCCTTGCTTGTTCTGTGCCTCAATTTAAAGGGGTACACTACCTGTGGGATGCCTAACTTGTGGACTGTGTCGCTGTAAGTTGAGGTCCATTTAATCCCACAGGATTGGAATGTTCGTCTCTGGAGCTGGGGACTGACAGTTGGTGACTTGCCTTGCTGTTTGCTGCCTGGGTATATATAGCCCAGCTCTCTCTACAGAAAGGGACTGGCAACTGGCGGCTCTCAAGCCTTAAAGGACTGCTAGTGTCTCACTGTTTTATAATTTAACTGTTAGTTTCTTGTGTTATCTATCTGTATATAATTTAGTGGTTCATTTCTTGTATTGTATATCTAGCTTTATAAATATATTTATATATAATTACTAGCAATATGGTTTTGTCTCTCTAGAGAACCCTGTCCAACACATAGGATGAGACCAAGAACCGACTTTTAGTTTGCTACTCACTAGCTTTTGAAGACCCCAGTCACTTCCCTGATGGATACAGAACATTGTCTTTGTGAGCTAGTTTTAACCAATTGATCTTGAGGTCTCTCAGAGTTTGTTCCTGATGCCCTATATTTAGGACACGCTCCCTCAAGGGGTTTTGTTATAGCTAAGACATTTTCATAACTATGCCTCCTGGATGCACTATTATATTCATGGACATATTTGTAGTATATGCTAATATGTATATAGAACTATTCTCTGGCAAACCTATATTTATTCATGGGGCTAGTCCCATTCTCCTTCCCACAACTGCTCAGATTTTGTGGTTTTTCTATCTATCTATTTATCTCTCTAGCTATCCTTGTATGTTATTGTTATTATTGGAGTATTTATCTCTGTTGCCTTTAATGCTTGTAGTCTACTGAGAAAGGAGAGTGTTTTGATGTTCCAAATGTTTCCCCATTTTCTGGGTTACATGACACAAACCAATAGAAGAAGAGAAAAGAAAAAAATTTAACCCAAGTAATAACACCAACAATAAAACCAATTTAGTCTTTTGGTTAAGAATTAGTCAGACTTTCCAACTTCTAGGCTAACCCTTGAAAGAAAACGAATGAGATAAAAGACCATAGGCAGGAAGAAAGGAGAGTGGGAGGCAAGGGAATAAAGAAAGAAGGTGGCAGGGTTGTGTGAACAATTAATGTGGACCTTCTTTGATGTGTGTTAAAAATAATATTGACTGGTTTTTTCAATACTCACCAAAATTATTTATGTCAATCAAGAAAACCTCACTACCCTGGAATCAATTCTGACATATAGCAACCCTTTGGACAGAGTATAGAACTGCCCCTGTGGGTTTTCAAGGCTGTAAATCTTTACAGGAGTAGAAAATCTCATCTTTCTCTTGTGGAGTGGGGGTGGGGGGAGTTTTGAACTTCTGATCTTGCAGTTAGAAGTCCAACTCATAATCTACTTCACCAACAGGGCTCCTCCTTTCATCATTAATCTAGACTGTTTGACCTTCTTGGCTTACTGGATTTTATTTTCTCGCTTTGGAAGATGTGGTACCAAAAAACACACCATTTCCTAGCCCCCCCAAAAAATCAAAAGTAAGCAAAAACAAAACAGGAAAAACTAGCAACCCAATCCAAACCAACTAACCTATTTAGCCATATAGATAAAGGATACTTGTAGCCAACATCTGTGTTGGGGGCAATAGGAATGGATGGGGACTGCGGTTAACAGGCACGTGTCAGCTCATCCACAGGGGACATTCAAATTCTAGCTCCAGACTGTTGTTGCCTTGGGGAAATGCAAGGATTTTAAGGCCTGATTTTCTGTTTGTAACTGAGATGCTGAGAATATAAAATTCGATGTGAAATCATCAATTTTTCAAATATTGGATCACATTAGTTAAAATCACTTTTCAGGCTGCTCATCATCATACTAGCACATCATTAGGCTAAAATCATATCAAAGACGTCTGGTTTGTCCCCTGTGCCCTTTAAGGACAACTGAAACATAAGGACGGGAATGTGACATTCATTCTTCCTCTAGTCCCTCACCCTTTGCCTCCATCGGCTCGCGTTCATAGAAGAGGCAGACGGTTTTATTCAACTTCAGCATAATCAGAGTCCTGAGAGTTAAACACAATACATATATAATTTCATACTAGTCGTTTTAATATTAGCCCAAACAAAACCAACAAAAACCCAACCCATTGCTGTTATGTTGGTTCTGGCTCCCGAGGACCCCCTGGGTGCCAGGGAGAAACTACACATCACAGGATTCTCAAGCCTGTGGGCTTCTAGAAGCAGGCCATTAGTTATTTCTTCTGAGGGGTGCAACTGCCCACCTCTTGTTACGTTGAGCCCTTAATCATTTGTGCCACCCAGGGTCTCCCAGTCTTCGTATGTGACCCCGAAATTCCTTGAAATGCTACATACAGGAAGGTAGAGTCTATGCCCTTTCCCCTTAAATTGGGATGTTTCATGACCTCTGTGACCAATAGATTATGGAGAAGATGACACTGTGACATCTAGTTTGGGCAACCCCCTTCCCTCCCCCAAAGTGCTTCACAGCTTCTGAAAAATCCCTTCAAAGACTTCTTCTTGAGTACTCACCCTTAGAATGTCCAGCCTCCACGTGCTTCCTCTCAGGAAACTTCTCAGCACCCAGACACTATGCTGAAAGAAGCCTAAGCCACCTGGAAAGGCCACGTGGAGACACTCCAACCAACAACCCAGCTAAGCATCCAGCTAACGGCCAGCTTCAGCTGCCAGCCCTCTGAGTGCACGTGTAGGCACTGGAGTCACCAGAGGCCCCTGCCCCAGCTCCCATGTGACTGCCAACTCATGGGAGACTCCAAGCACGACCCAGTGGCCTCCCAGCAACCACACGATTATGGTCCTTGTTTGAAGCCACTGCGTTTGGGGAGGGGGCGTTTCTTGCCCAGCCACAGGAATGAGAACCTGCATCTCAACAACATGCAGGTGGGTGAGGGGGCCGTCTCTTGAGCAAGGCAGCCTCCCTTCTTGTCAACTCCTGGGGATTTTTGTTGTTCTTGCCACTGCTGCCCCAATTCCCCAGGAGCTAGAGGAAGGCAGGCAGCAGGCCTCAGGTGGCCAGGAGGCAGGAGCCTCTGTGGGATGCAGTTACAATGGGAGACATACCTTAAAGGCAGGAGCCTGACTTTACCTTTGCCTCCTGGAGATTTGGGATCCAGAACACCTGTCAAATCCCATCTTCTGTCCAACACTGATCATATGTCTGTCTTATGTTTGCACACAGGACGCAGACTTGTGAACACCCAAAGAACAGGGTCTGGCGCCAAGAAACCAGCGCCACAAGGAACTGATGTTTCTCCAGCAATGGGGAGGGGTGGGATGAGAGGAAGAAAGGAGTACAAATCCCTGGATGAAAACAAGGTGGGGAAAGGAAGGAGCAAAGGGAGAGGGTGAAGGAGGGAGACTGTGAGGCTGAAGGGAAAAGGCAGGGAAGGAAAGGAGAAAGGTGGAGGTGGGGAGAGAGGAGCGAAGAAGAAATGGAAGAGTGCGGGAGGGAAGATGGAAGGTGAAGGCAGACAGGAAGACGGGAGCAAAGGGAGGTAAGGAAGAAAAGAGGAAGAGAAGGGCAAGAAGAAAAAAGGAAGGTAGGGAAGAAAGGAAGAAAACGAGAAACCTAATGTCAATGGCACCCTCTATGTTTTTATTTCCTGTTTTTCTGAGGTAGCCTCTTCAGCAGAAGCAAATGGGCTGAATCGCCTCAAACTCCACCTAGGCAGAAAGCACGGGTTTCATTTCGCCAGGGCCTGAGAAAATGTTTGAACTGAGCAGCTTTAACACAGAAACAGTGATTACCCCACGTGGCTGTTGCGCTCTGATGATACCAAGGCAACGGGAATGGGGGCTCATTATTTCACCAGGTGACAAAAAAATTGTATTTTGACGTTTCACCCTGAACGTGGGGAAGGGGGGCGTGGGGGAGGAAGCAGGGGCCCTTTGTGGAGTGTCCTCTTGCTATTGTGATGCCCCTTGGCCTGCCAACAACCTAAGGTTCTGCACGCTGCTAGTGAGGGGCTTGGCTGCAGGCCCTAGCCAAGCATTTCTTATCAGATTTACTGTGACAAGTGATGGGAGAAAAGCAAGATGCTGTTAACAGCGCATCCGTTGAGACCCTACTATTTAGAAATTTGGATTTATATTTTGTCAGAGAGAAGTAGCACTGATGTTAATCTTTGCACTACCATGGAAAAAATCATTCATAATCTTATAACAATAATCCATAGCATTTGTGGAGCTCTGAGAACCAAGGGATGGTCAGAAGCAGTTTTAGACAGATGTCTCATTTCATCTTCAAAGCAACCCAGTGAGGAATAAGAAAAGTTGGCTTATGACTTCCCTTTTGGAAAGTGAGTCTTTGGAAGCACAGAGAGGTCCAGGTTTTCCCAAGGTCACATAGTCAATAAGTTAGCATTTTTAGACTGATGTCTCATTTCATCTTCAAACCAACCCAGTGAGGAATAAGAAAAGTTGGCTTATGACTTCCCTTTTGGAAAGTGAGTCTTTGGAAGCACAGAGAGGTCCAGGTTTGCACAAGGTCACATAGTCAATACGTTAGAGAGCCTGGATTTGAACCTGAGCGGTCTGCTGCCAGAGGTACTTTTTTTGCTCGTGTTTATTAAGGCAACTTGCAGCTCTGGCAAGGATTCAGATAGAATTGAGGATCATTTTTTTAAACAATTTATTAGGGGCTCATACAACTCTTATCACAGTTCTTACATATACATACATCAATTGTATAAAGCACATCCATACATTCCCTACCCCAATCATTCTCAAAGCATTTGCTCTCCACTTAAACCCTTTGCATCAGGTCCTCTTTTTTCTTTTCCCCTCCCTCCCCTTCCCCACTCCCTCATGCGCCCTTGGTAATTTATACATCGTTATTTTGTCATATCTTGCCCTATCCGGAGTCTCCCTTCCCCGGTTCTCTGCTGTCCCTCTCCCAGGGAAGAGGTCACATGTGGATCTTTGTAATCAGTTCCCCCTTTCCAACCCACTCACCCTCCTCTCTCCCAGCATCGCCCCTCACACCCTTGGTCCTGAAGGTATCGTCCACCCTGGATTCCCTGTACCTCCAGCCCTCATATGTACCAGTATACAGCCTCTGCCATATCCAGCCCTAACAGTGCTTCTCTCTATCCTTGTGGAGCCCTGGTGATGGGCTGGGCTGCTAAGTAGTAGGTTAAACAGGCTTTCCCCTCCTGTGAAAAGTTACACTCTCGGGAAACTCACGGGTGCCAGTTCTACCCTGTCCTCCAGGGTTGCTTTGAATCACGCTTTTTTAATGTCTCTCCCTGTTGTTGTTGTTAGTTTGCCATCCAGTTGGTTCTGGTCCATGGAAAACCTATTCACAGCAGAATATAACAATAACAGCTCCTCCTCCATCCACCCAAGTGTTCCTATGCTCAGTCCTCTTGTTGTAGTCACTGTGTCAATCCAGCTCTTCAAGGGCCTTCAACCTTTTTTCACAGCCCTTCCATTTTTCTAAGCATGATGCCTCTCCAGGGACTGGTCTCCACTGACAACATGTCCAAAATCTCACCATCCTTACTTCTAATGGGAATTCTGGCCGTACTTCCAAGACAGATTTTGTTTGTTCTTTTGGCAGTCCATGGTACTGTCAATATTCTTTGCCAGTACCCTGGTTCAAATTCATACAGTTTACCTGGGTCTTCTTCACTCAATGGCAAGCTTTTCACATGCAGATGAGGCAAATGAAAATACCATGGTTTGGATCATGTGCACTTCCTGCTTAAAGTTACATCCTAACTTTTCAACAGTCTAAAGAGGTCTTATGCAGCAGATCTACCCAGTGCAATGTATCTTTTCATCTCTTGACTGCTGCTTCCAGGAGCATTGCTTGTGGATCCAGACAAGACAAAATCCTTGACAACTTCAAATTTTTCTTGATTTATCATCATGTTATCTATTGGTTCAGTTGTGAGGATTTTGGTTTTCTTTGTGTTGAGTTGTATCCCACATTGAAGGCTGCAATCCTTGATCTTCACCAGCAAGTGCTTCAAGTCCCCCATCCTTGTCAGCAAGCCAAACTGTGTCGTCTGCATATAGCAGGTTGTTAATAATATTTCCTCCAAATCTGATTCTGTGTTTTTCTTCATATAATTTGGCTTCTCTGATTATTTGCTCACCATACAGATTGAAAAAGTATAATAAGTGGGTGCAACCTGGATGCACACCTTTCTTGATTCTTAAACCATGCAATCTACCCTTGTTCTATTTGTGCTGCTGCTTCTTAATCCATGTACAAGTTTCACATGAGCAAGACAAAGTGTTCTGGAATTCCCTTCTCAAAACTATCCATGTTTTGTTATGATCCACACAGTCAGATACCTTGGGTGTTAATAAAACATAAGTAAACATCTTTTGGGTATTCACTGCTTTCAGGCAAGATCCATCTGATATCTGATATGCTTTGTTCCACATCCTCTTCTGAATCTGGCTTAAATCTCTGGGAAACCAAACACACTGCCTTGTAGTTGATGACAACTCATCCTGACCCTATAGTATAGGGTAGAACTAACTGCCCCTGTGAGTTTCTGAGAGTGTAACTCATTATGGGAGTAGAAAACCTTGCCTTTCTCCCACGGAGTGACTGGTGGTTTTGAACTGCTGACCTTGGGGTTTGAAATCCAACCTGTAACCACTGTGCCACGATGGCTCTTGAATGCTGAATATGGTAACTTTCTGTCAATGAATTAATGCAACTGTTGTTGTATTAGCTTCAGTACAATTTGACTCACATGTGATGCCAATGATAGTGTTACATAATTTGACCATTCCGTTGGTCTCCCTTCTTTGGTATGTATACACATATGGATCTCTTCCAGTCCGTTAGCCAAGTAGCTGCATTCCAAATTTCCTGACATAGATGAGTGAGTGCTGCCAGTGCATTATCAGCTTGTGGAAACATTTCACTAGATATTCCAGCAATTCCTGGCATCTTGTTTTGGGCTAATGCTTTCCATGCATCTTCAATTTCTTCTTTCCTGACCATTGGTTCTTGCTCATATGTTACCTCCTGAAATGGTTGAATGTTGGTCTATTCTTTTTGATACAGTGACTCCATATGGTTTCCATATTCCTCAGATGTTTCCTTCATCATTCAATATTTTGCCCATAGAATTTTTTAATATTGCACTTCGAGACTTGACATTTTTCTTCAGTTCTTTCAGTTTAAGATATGCTGAATATGATCTGTTTGGGTTTTCTAACTCTAGACCTTTGCACATTTTGTGATAATATTTTACTTTGTATTCTCGAGTTGTCCTTTGAAATTTTCTTTTTAGCTCTTTACTTCATCATTTCTTCCATTTGCCTTAGCTACTCTCTGATTAAGAGTAAGTTTCAGAGTCTCTTCTGACAAGCACTTGTATCTTTTCTTTATTTCCTTTTTTTAAAAATGACACTGTGCTTTATTCAGAGATGTTCTCAAAATTTGGTGGGTTATTATCAAGGTTGTATATTGACTCTCGTGTACTTGTTTGCATTTTCTTGAACTTCAACTTGAGCTCACATATGAACAATTGCTGATCTGTTCCACAATCAGCCCCTGGACTGGTTTCAGTTGCTGATATTGAGCTTCTTTTATTGTCTCTTCGCACAGGTGTAGTCAATGTAAATTGTGTGTATTCCATCTGGAGAAGTCCACTTTTATGGTCACCTTTTTTGTTGTTGATCACATGTTTGAAGAAATCATTAATCATGCAAAATTCTAACATACAATCAAGATAAATTGTTAATTATTGGTGATTGGAGTGCAAATGTTGGAACCAAAGAGGAAAGAACAGAAGTTGGAAAATATAGTATATGCTATCAGCAATTTATTGGTCTTGCAAACTCTGTCATGCGATCTCCAGCTTGGTTTCTATCACCAAGACCATATTTTTCAACTACTGATCTTTCCTCTTTGTTTTCAACTTTTGCATTCCAATAGCATTTTGATAGCAAGTCTGACAAATTTGGGACTGAATATGGTGGTAGAATTATTCAATTTCTGCATCACCAGCTTTGGGTGGTTGGTGCATAAATTTGAACAATAGTTGTATTGATTGGTTCTCCTTGAAGGGGGCTAGATAGCATCCTATCAAAGATAGCATTGTACATTAAAATAGATCTGAAAATGTCCTTTTGATGATGAATGCAATGTTGTTTCTCTTGATTGTGTCATTTCCAGCAGAGTAAACCATAAGATTTTCTGTTTCAAAATGGTCAATATCAGTCCATTTCAGCTAACTAATGCTTACAATATCAATCTTTATGTATTCCATTTCATTTTTAATGACTTCCAATGTCCCTAGATTCATATTTCATACATCCCAAGTTTCAATTATTAATGACGATTTGAACTGTTTCTCCTCATTTTGAGTTGTGCCCCATCAGCAAATGAAGGTCCTGATGGCTATACTCGATTTGCATCATTATGGTCGACTTGCCTATGAAAAGTCAACTCTTCCTCTTCCTCAGCCGTATTTTGAGTACTTTCCAAGTTGAAGAGCTCATCTTCTGGCACACGTTCTGACAATGTTCTTCTGTTGTTCATGGGGGGTCTAGTAACTGACAGTGTTGCTGCTATCCATAGGGTTTTCAATGGCTCATTCTTCCCATGTGGACAGCCAATTCCTTCTTCATTGTCTGTTCTTTGTCTGGAAGCTCTTTGGGTGACCCTGCTGGTATATGAAATGCCAATCACATAACTCCCAGTATCACACAAAACAAAAGTCACCACAGTACCACAAAATGCCAGACAAGTGATGGACCTCTATTCTTAGTGAGGCGTGGCCTGGTGGGAGGAGTGGGCCCTTAGGTGGTTCTGATCCACTTACTGGAACAAATACTGTTAGTTCTTATTTCATAAATGTGAAATGCATAAAAGAGACCCCCCAAAATATCCTCCAATTCAGACTTTCTGCCTTTTAAAAAAGGATAACCCACTCTGATTCAAAGTCATTGAGGTGTTTTGTTTTCCCCTCCCTCTGAGGCTACAGAGACTAGATTAATCACAGCTGAGGTGGAGCGACTGAAATGACTTAAAGCACCAGCTAGACTGGCTGTCAGAACCAGCTACAGTCAACAGCTACAGACTGACAGAGCTGCTCAGCCAAGATCTGAGGGTTCTCAACTCCCACTTCTACTGATGGGCACAGCCAGTGGCCTCTGGGAGTTGACTGGAACCCAGCAGCCAGCTGTGAGGAGCAAGCTAATTCATCTCAGCCTGGCCCAGGTCATCAAGTCACTGAAGGAGTATCAGGAAAGAGGGAAGAAATTTGGGGTCCCACATTTGGCCACAGACAAAAGTTGTTCTGTGTTCAGACAGTAGTTCTGGGCCTGAGTTTGGGGCAGGTGTGATGAAGGAAAGTCAGCTCCCTCCCTGCATCTGGGAACAGATGGTGGGGCTGCCCTGGAAACAGCAGGCCAGTCAGCTGGAGCAAAAAAGGCTTGGACTCTAAAGCCCTGGCAGGGCAGACTGAAGCTACCTGGACTGTTTTTTCTTAACCCAATGGCTCCTGCTACCCTCACCACCCCCAACTAGGTAAAAGAGAAGAAAGATGCATTTTCTTTACAGAGGCAACTTTCTAGAAAGGAGACCAGCCCACCAGCTGTGAAAGGTCCCCTTAAACCATTTTACTTTGAGCAGGAGGAAGAAATGTTGAGATTCCCAGAGCCACGTGGAATTGTGGATCCTCTAGTTTAGGTTCCAGTGATGCAAGATAGATTTTTCTAGAGAAAGTCAAAATTCCTGTTTTCTGAAAAACCTCCTGAGTTTTTCAAAGGCGATTCAATAACATTGGATAGAAGCCAGGTAGGCCAAAGAGCCTTGATGGCACAGTGGGTTATGTGTTGGGCAGCTAACTAGAAGGTCAGTAATTTGAAACCACCAGTCACACTGGGGGAGCGGGGGGTGGGGGATAGTATGGGGGGCTGTGCAGAGATGAGACTTTAGTCCATATAGAATTTCAGCCTCGAAAACCCACAGGGGCAGTTCTACTCGGTCTTACAGAGTCACTGTGAATTGGAATCTTCTAGATGGCAGTGAAAAAGCAGGCCAACCAGAGTCCACACAGGTCCTCATTTGGCCATGGGAGTCCCCAGTCTGTGACCCTCACAGAATCGACCTTTGTGTATCGATGTTAAAAGTGAGATCCAGAGAAGGGAGCGCCTGTCCCCTTGAGGAACACCGAGTTGACCTTCCAGTCTCCAATCTGTAGCAGATACTCCCGGTGCTCCTTCTCTTCACTCCCAAATTCCTGATTCCGTGTACTCGTCTCAGTCACCAAGGGCCAGCTCTGAAGGTCCCTTTGCTGGTGCTGGCTGAATGTGCTGAGGAACATATGCCCCTGGGAACAGCCCTGACCAGGCCCCTCACTCCTTGGATGGCAAAACTCTGAGAGGCGTGTGCTACACCTACCCCTGGAGACTTCCTAAGTGATTAAGCAGCAGGTTCCCAGGTTTGTAATTGGATTCAAAATCTATTTGTTATCGGTGGCCTTCCCTCCACTCGCTCACAAAGCCACTTCATTACCTGCATGCTCAGAGTGTCCTAAATAAGCTCATTGCCTTTAAGTCTTTGGCCAGGGTCTGCTTGAGTGAGAACCCAAACTAAGCCCAGGTCTGAATCGTTATGTGTCCTTCCTGCCATCCAGTTGATGCCGACTCATGGCGACTCTATAGGATAGGGTAGAACTGCACCTGTGAGTTTCTGAGACTGGAACTCTTTTTTTTTTAAACATTTTATTAGGGGCTCATACAACTCTTATTACAATCCATACATATACATACATCAATTGTATAAAGCATTTCTGTACATTCTTTGCCCTAATCACTCTCAAAGCATTTGCTCTCCACTTAAACCCTTTGCATTAGGTCCTCTTTTTTTTACCCTCCCTCCGCTCCCCACTCCCTCATGAGCCCTTGATAATCCACAGATTGTTATTTTGTCATATCTTGCCCTCTCCGGAGTCTCCCTCCCCCCTTCTCTGCCGTCTGTCTCCCAGGGAGGAGGTTACATGTGGATCCTTGTAATCTGTTCCCCGTTTCCAACCCACTCACCCTCCACTCTCTCAGTATCGCCCCTCACACTCCTGGTCCTGAAGGTATCATCCACCGTGGATTCCCTGTGCCTCCAGCTCCTATATGTACCAGTGCACAACCTCTGCCCTATCCAGTCCTGCAAGGTAGAATACGGATCATGGTAGTTGGTGGGAGGAAGCATCCAGGATCTGGGGGAAAGCTGTGTTTTTCATCGGTACTACATCGCACCCCCCTGACTGACCCATCTCCTCTCCTAAACCCCTCTGTGAGGGGATCTCCAGTGGCCAGCAAATGGGCTTTGGGTCGCCACTCTGCACTTCCCCCTTAATTCACTATTATGTATATATATATATATATATACCATATATATGGTATATATATATTTTTTGCATAATGCCTTATACTGGTCCCTTTGGCACCTTGTGATCGCACAGGCTGGTGTGCTTCTTCCATGTGGGCTTTTTGCTTCTGAGCTAGATGGCCGCTTGTTCACCTTCAAGCCTTTAAGACCCCAGACACTATCTCTTTTGATAGCCGGGCACCATCAGCTTTCTTCGCCACATTTGCTTATGCACCCGTTTGTCTTCGGCAATCATATCATGGAGGTGTGCAGCCAATGCTGGGATTTTTTGTTCTTTGATGCCTGATAACTGATCCCTTTGGGACCTCGTGATCACACAGGCTTGTGTGCTCTTCCATGTGGGCTTTGTTGCTTCTGAGCTAGATGGCCGCTTGTTTATCTTCAAGTCTTTAAGATCCCAGACAGTATCTCTTTTGATAACCATGCACCACCAGCTTTCTTCACCACATTTACTTGTTCACCAGCTTTGGCTTCAGCAGTTGTGTCGGAAAGATGAGCATTGTAGAGTGTCAATTTAATAAAAGAAAGTATTCATGCATTGAGGGAGTGCTTGAGTAAAGGTCCAAGGTCCTGCCGCCACCTTAATACTAAACCTATAAATATAGACACATAGATCTATTTCTCTCTCTCTCTCTCTCTCTCTCTCTCTCTCTCTCTATATATATATATATATATATATATATATATATATATATATATATATATATATATATATATATATATTTGCATGCACATGTCTTTGTCTAGACCTCTGTAAATGCACTTTGACTCCTAGCTCTTTCCTCCATCTCCCTTGACTTTCCTCCTCTCCCACTACCATGCTCTGTCCCCACCTGGGTTACAGCTATACCTCTTCTTTACGTAACCTTACCCTTGATCATTCCCTACCAGGCCTGCCACTTCGCCCACACTACCATTTTGAGTCCCATGTTGTTCCCTTGTCCCTGTGTTTGTTAACACCACTTCCTTACCCCCCTGCACCTCCAACTATCCCAAGTGCCCCCAGAACTGTCGGTCCTGTTGTTTTTCCTGCAGATAGTTCATCCAGCCTTTCTTATTTAGATAGACCTGTGGAGACACTAACATGCACGAAAACAAGACAGAGGAAAACAAAGCAACAGTATAGAACCAGGCAACAAAACAACAAAAACACTGACAAAGAACAAAACAAAACACATCAAGAAAGAAGAGCTTGTAGTTAGTTCAAGGATCATTTGTTGGACCTTAGGAGTGTTTTCCAATCCAGTCTGTTGAGGCACCACAACCTGGTCCCAAAGTCCACTTTCAGCATTCCCTGGGCACCTTGCCACTCCATTCCCTTGATGTTCCACTGCACCCCACCACACTTTGCCTCGGTGTGGTGGAATCAGGTTAGGTGCAATTCGCACACTGTGTCTCCAGTGCTGTCCCCTGTATCACCCTTGGTCACTGAGGGGCATCATGTCTCATAGTGGGGCCAGCCATGTTGTTCTTTTTGTGGACTGGCTGCTCTGAGACTGGAACTCTTTAGGGGAGTAGAAAGCCTCATCTTTCTCCCTTGGAGTGGCTGGGGATTTCAAATTTGCCATTTCAGACATTGCGTTTAGCAGCCCAACACATAACCCCTATACCCCTCCATAGCTACAGAAAACAATAAAGAAACAAAATCCAACAACACTCATTGCCATTGGGTGCATAACAATCCTATCGAGAGAAAATACTCCGGCTTCCTGGGTTTCTAAGGCTGTAACTCTTTGTAAAAATAAAAGTGTGTTATGTTTTCAGTGAAAGTTTACATAACCGATTAGATTTTCATTTAACAAATTCTCTACTTGTTTAGTGACATTAGTTACTTTTTTCAATAAAAAGGAAAGTAGAAAATTAAAAAAAGAACAAATGAAAAACGTGTTAAGAGTAAAGACAAATGATAAGATGTTAATTTTTAACCTAATCATATCTGCAACAATACACTTTCTGATGTACTGACGGTGAGCAGGGTTTAATCCCATCCCTGGTGAATGGTCCCAGGGGATTTAATGGAGGCTCATTCTCTGTGGAATCTCTGCCAATGCATTTTGAGTTTTTATACTCATCTAAGGCTATAACTCTTTATGGGAGAAGAAAGCCTCATCTTTCTCCAAAGGAGCGACTGGTGAATTCTAACTGCTGACCTTGCAGTTAATAGCCCAACACATAACCCATTATGCCACCAGAAGAGAGATTTGTCTCTGGGTGCCTTCCAATGCAAGCACTACAATTATGCAAGGAGGATATTTTTTTCTGTACTGGAGCCAGGTCAAGTCAGAACCAGTGTGTCCATGGTTTGCAGCGAAGTAAGAGGAAGAAGAGGGTAGACTGTCTATAACTTCTCATAGCCCAGGGAAATGCTAGGCCTGGAAGGGGGCATGCTGGCTCAACCATATTCAGAAAATCTGCACACTAACCTCCCTGGCTCAAATAATGACCAGCACCATGTCTCTGAATATCACCTGAAAGCAAAATAGTGAAAGCACCATTTCCATTTCATAATACTTTTATTAAAAGTAAAGTTCAATTCAGTGATGTGAAGAAGCTGGGAAAATTATCTTTTCATTTCTTTCTTTTTCTTTCCCTCCCTTTCCCCTTCTTCTCCACAAACCTGAGAGGCAGAAGGAATAAAGGCTGCATGGCACCAGCTGGAGGACACCGTGGGGTCAGGGTCACCATTTAACTCATGCTTCTCCAGTTTGGAGGGGCAACTGGATGTCCTCATTTGTGAATTTGCTTATTAATCTTTTTGAGTTAACAAGGTCATGTTAAAAAAGGATTGTTGGTGTTTTTGTTAGGAACCTTCTAGTCCAGTCGAACTCATAGTGACTCAATGCATCAGTGCAGAGCTCTCTAGACCAATGGTTCTCAACCTTTGGGACCCTTGCACAGGGTGACTGTAACAAAATTACAGTTATGAAGCAGCAATGAGAATATTTTTATGGTTGTGGAGGTCACCACAACATGAGGAACTGTATGAAAGGGTTGTGGCATTAGGAAGTTTGAGAACCACTGCTCTAGGCTTCTCTATGCTGTAATCTTTACAAGAATGAGTTGCCTGGTTTTTCTTCCAAGAACAGAGCCACTGGTGGGTTTAAACCTTCAACCTTTTGGATAGCAGCTGAGCACTTAACCATTGTGCCTCCAGGGCTCTTTGATAAACTCTATTAGAGGGTCTTAACCATTGCAACCCCATGGATCCTTTTGGCATTTAGGAAAGGCTATGGAACACCTGCCCACTCCCCAGAATAATATTTCCAAATACCTCCAATGAAATACAGAATCACAAAGGCACAAATTGTATTGAAATGCAGTGATAAAAATAAAAGACATTGGATTTGTGGCAAATATACATGTTAATAAATACATTAAATATGATCTGATGGCGGGTCTACTAAACCAAACCCACACCATTGAGTTGATCCTGACTCACTGTGACCCTATATAAAATTCCTCAGGCTAAATCTTTACAGGAGCAGATCATCTCACCTTCCTCTCAGAGAACAACTGGTGTCTTTGAACTGCCAACCTTGAGGTTACCTGCCCAATGGCTCACCCACAGCGTCACCGTGAGTTCTAGATAGTGATGAGCATGAACTGTACTCAATGATGGCTGCAACGACTAGCATGGGGTGTGAAAGCATGTAGAATTTCTCTCGGTGGTAATCGCATGGCTATTCAGAACACAGCTGTGGACATGCTAAACTGCCCTGCAAGCTTAGGGAAACTAACTCAACCAGGATTGTCCCTCATCCAATTTGACATTGCTCCCCAGCCTGCTGGGGCTCAGTGGCTCAGTGTTAGGGTCCCTTGTCTAGATACCAGGGCTGGCATGGAGAAAGTCATTCCTCTGCAGCCTTCTAGTGTGTGGGGGAAGATATTAGTGTTAAGCCTTGGCAGGAAATTGCTGGATTTTCCTGGCAGCCACATTCTTAATAACCATTTACTGGATATTTATTATATTCTGAGGGTAAATTGGTGGTTCAGTTGTAGAATTCTCCTTTTCCATGTGGGAGATCTGGGTTTGAGTCCAAGACAATGCAACTCATGTGCATCCAACACTCATTTGTCAGGGGGATGCTTGGTTATTGCTGTGGTACTGAACTGATTTCTGTGTTTCTATGATACTGAGATTGTGAAGCTTGGTTGGGTGCGGCTATGAGACTGAACCTGTTTCTGTGATGTGTCCAGACTAAGATGAGCGATGAAGAAGAGCCTGGCATTCTACTTCTGAAAACCAGTTAATGAAAACCCCTGTGAATCACAATGTGATGCACAATCAAAGAGATGGTGCAGGACCAGGGAGAATATTGCTCATGGAGTCACTGGGAGCTGGTTGTCACAGTGAGTTGGACTGGAGGCTGACTCAACAGCAGCTAACAACCATTGTGTTCCAGGCACTTGATTTGTTTTAAAAATCTAGCTCAGCCTTCTGGTACAGGGAAGTGATTAATCATGCCTACTTTATAGCACACCGTGAACCCTGATCAATGTCAGGCCCTGCTTGTGTTTTGTCCCTCCTTTTCCACATTCACATCACTTCCATTCCCCTCTTCAGACTAATACCCCCTGCTGGGTGCTTGGTGTGTGTGTGTCCTTATAGGCATACAGCCATGTGCACTAGACCATGCTGCCATGTGCACTAGACCATGCTGCTTGGTGAATGGGCTTTCAGCTTCCATGAATGGTACTGCAATATAAATCTCATTCAGTTTCTGACCTTTTCAACTCCTTGCAATGTCATTAAGAGTTATTGCCATGCTGCATATCAATTGCATGTGCTGCTGCGTGCCACTTGGTCATGAGCAATCATCATCTTTCTTTTGTTTCCTTCTTCAGTTGTCTGTTGATTGGCATCCAATTCGGCTCCAACTCTTCTCTACTGCAGGTATCAGTGTGGTGACCATTCTTGTAAAAATGCCCCAAGGGCCCTGTGAATTGGATAAAAAGCTTGGCCTATATACCCAGGAATTATGCGTTGGGCTGCTAACCCCAAGGTGAGCAGTTCCAACCCACCAGCTATTCCATGGAGCAAAGAGAGGCTGTCTGCTGTCATAAGAATTTAGTTTTGTAAACCTAAAGCAGCAATTCTACTGTGCCTTGTAGGGTTGCTAATGAGGAAGAATCAACTGGGGTTTTGTTTATTTTTCTACATCCAGGAGAGAGCTTTGATGGGGGAGATATTAAGTGCTTGGCTGCTAACCCAAAGGTCAGTAGTTTGAAGCCGTCTTCCACACACTGGGGGATAAAGGCATGGCTGTCTACTTCCCAATAGAAGCCTTGAAAACATCATGGGACCATTCAGCTTTGTTTGATAGGGTCACGAGGAATGAAAGTCAACTCAGTGACTGCACTTCTTTGGTTGTACGCCCAGGAGGGGCTCACTAGGTCCTAGGGTCCATTCAATGGGCTTTCACTAAGCTCTGCTAGATTGATGTGCAGCAAACCTGCATCATTAGCCATGTTTCTCTGCTTTCCCCGGATCTCCAATGACACTTGGTATGTTTGTCTTTCTAACTTTTGCCCGTTTGATGGTTTTAAAAGGCCAAGCACAATAAACTCATCTATCCCAGGAACTTTATGGTTCTGTAGCAGATTCTTAGGGTTGCCATGCCACATTCTTTGACCCATCTCTGACACCATCTCACTGCCTTCCATTCAATACCGACTCATAGCGATCCTGTGGGGCAGTGTACAATTGCACCCTGCGAGTTTCAAACACTACAACTCTTTATTGGAGTAGAAAACCCCATCTTTCTTCCTTGGAGCTAGTAGTTTTGAACTGCTGACCTTGAAGTTAGCAAACCAACTTGTAACCACTGCACTTCCAGGGCTCCTCCTGATATCCATCATAGCAGTGGCGAACGGCTCTATGTAAGTGCAGGGTCCTGCTGAAATGGTGTCTTATCACAACTGTGCAGCAGGCAGCTCTCCATGTCCTTCTGCCTCGAAGCCTTTTCAAAGGCATGGAAAGCCAAACCCAGGAAGGTAGGAGAGGTCACCGTACTAGGAGGAATGCTCAACACCACTACAGGCGAAGAAGAGCCCAGCCTCCTGTTTCTGGTAGGCAATTCTAGGACAGAACCCATGTTCCTCAGAAGTCCTGGGGGGAATCAAGCCCCTGTATCCTACATTAAAAGCCTCAACACCCCGTTCCCATTGTGATTGCTTCTCCCCCTAACTCAGTCTTGCGTCCGCTTTCCTATTCCCACTCCCTGCCATCAGATCTCAAATAGACTCCCTGCACCCAGGCCTGAGGAATAAGCTCGGCATGCAAGGACACTCAATCCAATACACACACATTACTCTGAATCTCCAAAACAACCATGTGGGCTACGTGTGTAATCCCCAGTTCACAGATGAGAAATGGATTGAAAAACAGTGACACACCCAAGATCACACAGGCCAGGTTTCAAGTCTGTGTCTATCAGTTATTCTTTTATTCAAGTATGCCAGAGAAGACTGGGTCTTAACACTTGAGGAATCTTCTTGGAAGAATAAGGCAAACTACAGAAAACACAAAATGAATATCGCTTTTGTTCGTTTACCCATTTGCAAAGGACATAATACCTATAGTGCTTAGAATAGTATTCAAAGTATCTATTACTACCCCCTCAAAGCTTACATACTAGTCACCAAACTCAAATACAATGCTATCAAGGTGATTACAACTTATAGCAACCCCATATAGGGCTTCCAAGAGTGTAAATCTTTACAGAAGCAGAGAGCTTCACTTTTCTCCTCCTGAGTGACTGGTGCATTTGAACTACTGAGCAGCCCATTGCTAAATGATTAGTTCCATAATCATTACGCTTACTTAACTCTACATTCTTTTAATTATTTCTCTATCAGTCCAAATTGCATCTGGCTACATGGGAAAAAACAAACCAACTCTAGTGGTCTAATCACAAAAGCTTCATTTTTCTTATATTAACACCAAAAATACCAAACCAGTTGCCACTGAATTGATTCTGATTTACAGTTACCCCATATGATTCAGGTAGAACTGTGCTCCATGAGGTTTTCAAGGGCTGAATTTTTAAATGTAGATTGCCAGGTTTTTCTTCCAAGGCATCTTTGGCTTAGCAGTGAATTGTGTTAACCCTTTGCACCACACAGGGGTTTTGTCTTATACAATAGTAAGTCTTGAAATAGGTAGCCTAGGTCTGGCGTATTTGCTCAGGGACTCATCTTGGATATAGGAAAATGCATGCTTTTTGGTCTGCCAAACTCATGTAACCTATGTGACTCTCCCATCTTTCAATATTCTGACTAGGGAGCATGACAGCAGAAGAGCCAAGGACAAAAATGAAATGGGTTATGCCAGACAAGTGTTTTGCCTTAAACAACAACAAAAACTTTCTTGGGAGTCCTACTCAGTATCTTTCACCTACACATATTTGGCCCAAACTGGGTCAAATGCTTATGCATAGCTGCAAGGGAGCCTAGGAGTGAGCGATTTAAGTAGGTACATTATCACCCTAAACAAAATTGAGCTTCTATTAGTAGTAAGAATGAGAAAAATGGATACTGTTTAGGCATATAGCAGGGTTGGGTAGAATTCTATTTTGTGTCTTAATTTACATTTTGAATGAACTCAGAAAAAGTCATAGAGAGTAGAACAAAGGGATGGATGTGCATCCAGCCACCTCAACTACTCATTTCTTTTCATGCTCTCCCTCTAGCTTCCCTGAATAGTTCTTGGTTACACATTGGGCTGCTAATTGCACGGTCGGTATTTTGAAATCACCGGCTGCTCTTCGGGAGAAAGATGGGACTGTACTCTGTAAAGAGGTACATTCTCAGAACCTCACAGGTACAATTTTACCCATGTCCTGTAGGGTCGATATGAGTTAGCATTGATTCAATGGCAGTGAGCTTGGTTTGGATAGATCTGTGGAATCTTAGGATGGAATAGTTTGAATACACACAAAAAAATTCAGTGTTATCATAACCCTCTAAATAATTACCCTCTAAAGCCACAAAGATCAACTGTGTCCAGCATGGTGACAGTTTAGCATTTGCCATGGGGACATTGCTCATATCCCAGTGTTGTTAATCAACAAAATCTCACGCACTGCCTCTTATAGTGACCCTATGCACAATAGAATAAAAGCCTTTCTAGTCCTGTGACATCCTCACAATGGTTATATTTTAGCCTAATGTTACAGCCACTGTGTTGATCCATCTCATTCAGGGTTTACCTGTTTTTTGATGATGCTCTACCAAGTATTTTTTCCTTTTCTAGGGACTAATTTCTCCTGATACCATGTTCAAAGTATATGAAATGAAGTTTTACCATCCTCACTTCTAAAATACATTCTGGCTGTACTTCTTCCGGGACAGACCTCTTTGTTCTGCTGGGCATTCATGGTATATTCAATATTATTTGCAACATCATATTTTAAAGGCATCATATTTTCTTCAGTCTTCCTTATTTATGGTCCATCTTTCACATGCATATGTCACACATTACCATCAAGTCTATTCTTATTCATAGTGACCATATAGGGTTTCCAAGGCTGTAAATCTTTACAGGGTCAAATAGCTTCCTCTTTCTTCTGTGGAGCAGCAAGTGGGTTGAACCACCAAACTTGCTCTTAGTCATTCAACCCATACCAGACACTGAAATTAAGACTCCTTTCACATGCATCGAAGGTGATTAAAAATATCAAGGCTAAAAGCAGGCATAACTTGCTAATCCCCAGAGTAAAGCATTTGCTCTTTCACATTTTAAAGAGGTCTTTTACAACAGATTTTTCCAATGAAATACGTTGATTTATTGACTGCTGCTTCTGTGAGTATTGATTGTGGGTCCAAGTAAAATAGAGTTTAGCTACATTTCTCTATTTGTAATGATGTTGTGGGTTTATATTTGTCAAGTTGAGAAGACATTTGTATTCTTAGTGTTGAAGACTAATATATACTGAAGGTGTACTATATGAGCTTTATCAGTAAGTACTTCAAGGCCTATTGACTTTCAGCCAGCAAGATTGGGTCATCTGCATAACACAGGTTGTTAATGATTCTTCCTCCAATCCAGATGCCGCAACTTCTTCATACAGAGCAGCTTCTCAGATTATTTGAATAAGTATATTGTGATAGATAGGTAGGTTTATAGTGCCAACCTGGCCCATAAGCACATGTGGGATTAATAAGTTTGCAGTTTGATTAGTGGGCAAAGAGATAAATGGCTCAGCAAGCCACACCTATCTCTCAGTTGCTCTCTGGTGACCAGACCAGTGTGTGGCTGCCTTACCTAGTTCTTCAGTTTGCTGCCTGGCTGTACTGCCATATTTACTGTTGCATGGAAGTGAGTTAAACTGAGTCCTCTGTACTGCTATGTGGACTAATTAGCTGTTATATTCCTTCGTGTTCTATCTATCTATCAAATCATAAATGTCCTGTTTTTGTTTCTCTAGAGAACCCTGTCTAACACATATGGTGAAAGGATATAACCACAACACACACTCTCCTGATTTTAAACCACGCACTATCCCCTTGTTCTATTCGAACCACTTCCTGTTGGATTATGTACAGGTACCACAGGAGCACAATTAAATGTACGGGAATTCCCATTGTTCTCATATGTATTCCTATGCTACCCAAAGTTTGTTATGATACACAGTAAAATCCTCTGCATAGTCAATAGTACATAAGTAAGCATTTTCCTTGTATCCTCTGCTTTCAGCCAAGGTCCATCTGAAATCAGCATTGATATACCTTGCCTCATGCCCTCTTTTAATACAGCCTGGATTTCTGGCAGCTTCCTGTTGACATATTGCTATAACTACTTTTAAAGTTATCGTCAACAAAATTGTATTTGCATGTCATATTAATGTTATTGTAAATTAATTTGCAGATTTTGTTGCGTCATATTTCTTTAGAATGGACACAAATATTAATCACTTCCAGTTGGTTGGCCAGATAGCTATCTTCCAAATTTCTTGACATGGACTATCACTGCATGAGCGTGTTGAAATATTTCCATTCCTATCCCTTTCTTGCTTTGCACTAATGCTTACATTGCAGCTTCAACTTCCTCTTGGCCTTTTGAACTAGTAGAACCTCAACTAATTCTTGGGTACAGAGACTCTGTACACTCCTTCCATATTCTTTGGATTCTCCCTGCATCATTCAATAGTTTGATAAATAATCCTTGAACATTTTAATCCAAGAATTGGATTTTTTTCTTCTGTTCTTTCAATTTATGATATGCTGACTGTACTCATTCCTTTTGCTTTCCTAATTCCAGGTCTTTACACGTTACGTTACAATATAATTCTTTACTTTATCTTCTCAAGCTGGCCTTTCAAGTTTTTCTGTTCAACTCTTTTATTTCATCATTTCTTCCATTTGCTTTAGCTGCTTTAGGTTCAAGAGCAAGTTTCACAGTCTCCTCTGATATCCACTGTAGTATTTTCTTTCTTTACTGTATTATAATGATCTTTTTGAGGAGCCCCCAATAAAATGATTTATGATAAATAAATAAATAGCCACAGATGACATGACAAAAAAAAAAAAGATTGATGACCTTGATGCTATTTCACAAGTCTTCTGGTAGCTGATCATTAATGTTCAATATGTCCAAACCATTCTTGAGATAGGCTCTAAATTCAGGTGAGATATTGTGATAGTAAGGTTTGGTGTCAATATAGCTTGACCAGGATCTTCAGAAGGTGCAGGTCACAGTCTCCTTGGGGGTGTGACCTATTTCATAGCTATAACTAGACTGTGGAGAATGGGCTCACTCTTTTTCTTCCTGATGAAAAGACCCTGGACCCTACGTCTGGCTTCTTGGGATGGCAATCACCATGAGACCTGCTGACCCTAAGAGCTGTCTGTGGCCTGCCAACTGCCTGTTCACTTTGGATTCTCCCAACTCTGCCTCCACCAACCTGTGGTTTTCCTGTTTCTTGGGCTATTCCTCCAACAGCTTCATGAGTCTGGAAGGGCCTCTAGTTTGCATCTGATTTATGGGCTGGAGTTGGACTGGGGTTTCTTGTTGTGTGGACTTCTTAATGTAAAATTCTTTATTGATATGAATTTCCTTCTTCTACATGTATCAATATCACTGGTTTGTTTCTCTAGAAACCCCAGCCGACCACAGATATAATATAGGCTGTATTTGGGCTCTTTTGCGTTCTTACTTTAATTTTCTTCAGGTTTGACTTGAACTTGCATATTAGTAATTGATAGTCTGTTACATAGTTAACCCCTGGTCTTATTTTGTCTCAATGATATTGAGCTTCTCTATCATGTCTTCCCACAGATTTAGTCAATTCCATTCCTGTGTATTCCACATGTATATATGCCGCTCCTGTTGTTGAATAAAGGTGTTTGCAATGAGGAAGTTATTGCTCTAGCAGAATTCTTTCATGCAGTCTTCAGCTTCTTTTCGATCCCCAAAGTCATAGTTTCTAATTACTCTTCCTTCCTTTTTGTTTCCATGTGTGCATTCCAATTGTCAACAATTATTAATGCATTTTCAGTACATGTGTGATCAATTTCAGAATAAAGAAGTTGGTACAATTCTTCATTGGCTTTAGTGGTTTGTAAGAAAATTTGAATAATGGTTCTATTAACCGGCCTTCCTTGTGTATGAAGATAGATATTATTCTGTCACAGGCAGCACTGCACTTCAAGATAGATCTAGAAATGCTCTTTTTGAGGATGAAAGAGACATTCTTTTGAATTTGTCATTGTCAGCGTAGTCATTCTTATCATTTTAAGATTCAAAGGGACTATTTCAACTCACCAATGCCTAGGATATTGATCTTTATAGGTCAGATTCCGTTTTTTATGATTTCCAATTTTCCTAGATTCTTATTTTGCACGTTTCATGTTCTGATTATTAATGAATGGTTGCAATGATTTTTCTCATTTTGAATTATAATCCATCAGCAAATTAAGGTGCCAGAAAGCTTTAGTACACTTTGTTGCTAGATGCCTTCATGTCAGTTCTGTCTCATAATAATGCCTACACAACAGAATGAAACATTGCCTGGTCCTGCCCCATACTCAAAATTTTTGTTATGTTTGAGCCCATTGTTGTAGGAATTGTCTCGATCCATTTGATCGGGTGTCTTCCTCTTTTTGCAACCCCTCCACTGTAATGTGTATGATGTCCTCCAGGGACTGGTCTGTCCTGATAATATCTGCAAAGTACAGGAGATGAAGTCTCGCCATCCTATCTGCCAAGGAACATTTAGCTGCACTTCTTCTCAGACAGATTTGTTTGTTCTTCTCTCCACCCATGGTACTTTCAGTATTTTTTTGTCAGTACCTTAATTCAAATGCACCAGTTCTCCTTCAGTCGTTCTCATTCAATGTTCAAATTTCACATGCATAAGATGTGGCGGAAAATACCATGCCTTGGGCTAGGCGCAACTTAATCCTACGTGAAATTCTTGATCTTCAGTACTTTAAAGTGGTTATGTGCAGTAGATTTGCCTAATGCAATATGTTATTTGGTTTCTTGATTGTTGTTTCCATGAGCATTAGTTGTGAATCTAAGCAACACGAAATCCTTGATAACTTCAATATTTTCTCCATTTATTATGATGTTATCTACAGCTCCTGTTGTGAGGTTTTGAGTTATCATTAAGGTGGACTCTACTTTGAGGAAGCTCTCTTTCTCGGTGATATTTTGATTGTTTTGCAATCTGAGGGGCTCATTTTCTGGCATTATATCAGACAATATTTTACTGCTATGCATAAAGTTTTCAATGGTGAATCCCTCAGAAGTGGACTGATTGTTTTGTCGTCCTGTCAGTTCTTAGTCTGGAAGCTGTGTTGAAATCTGTTCACCGTGGGTGATCCTGCCTGGTATTTGAAGTACTAGTGGACTAACTCCCAGCATCACAGCAAAGCACAAGCTACCACAGTGCAGCAAATTGACAGATGGGGCGCGGGAGGGGAGTTGTCATTGTTAGACACTGTTAATTTGGCTCTAACTCATAGCACCCACAGCCTGTTTCCTCACAGTTAATGTTGGAGACCGTTTTTGCAGCCAGTATGTCAATTCATCCCATTGAGGACATTCTTCTTTTTTTCACCACTCCACTTTACCAAGTATGATATCCTTCTCTAGGGACTATGCTCAGCTGTTAACATGTCCAAAGTATGTGATATGGAGTCTTGCCATTCTCACGTCTAGGAAGCATTCTGGCTCTACTTCCGCCAAGGAAGATTTGTTCCTTCTTCTGAAAGTCCATGGAATATTCAGTATTCTTCACCAGCATCATAATTCAAAGATATCAACTTTTGTTTTATCTTTCATAATTATTGTCCATTTCAAGTACATATGAGGTGATTGAAAATGCCATAGTATGATAGTTATATAATTTTATGTCAGTTTGAAGATATGTAAAAGTGTAAGGTTGGTATCCAATCTGTCAATCACACCATAGCCTGATGGTGCCTCTTTGTGGCCATGGCCTTCTCATAAGGAGGGCCCTGGGAACCTCCCCTTCTTTTTGCATTCACCTGACTGCTTCCTGCCCACGTTGAGAGCTGCCAGAGTCTTGCCATGCTTCCATCGACCTTGGGTCCACACGACATTGCAATCACTGGCCTTTGACATCCCTGCATTCTGCATCATTGCATGTAACTGTGTAAGTTGGAAAGGAACTTATGGGCTAGTGTTGGACTTATGGACTTGAGTTGGACTGGCCTGGGATATTTCCTTGAAATAGAAATACTATAATGACTTCTTGATTGAAAACTATTTATTGCACATATATGAGTGTCACTTGATTTGTGTCTCTAGTCAGCCTGGCTTACATCCAGTTCACTGCCATCAAGTTGATTCCAACCCTTAGCAACTCTATAGGACAGGGGAGAGATATCCCTGTGGGTTTCCAATTACGGAACTTTTTATGGGAGCAGAACTGCTGATCTTGTGTTGAGCAACCCAACTGGGTTGGTTCTGACGCATTATGTTTGTAACCACTATACCACTAGGGCTCAGCTGTGCCTTATTCCTCAAAGTGACATCTTTTAACACTAGAAATTGGTCTTCAGCAAGATCTACCAGTGTACTCGGTCATATGACTTATTTTCTTTTTACACTGTTTTGATTGTGATGTGAGGGAAAATCTACAGAGTATATTGATTTTCCTTACAATTCATGCAATGGTTTATGATATTGATTGCAATACCTACAATGCAATACTACTTTTTCTATTCCCTCCCTTTTTTTGCCGTTTCCATTGGTCTTTCGTTCCCATTCCTTCCTGCCTTCTGAGTAACTCCCTGACAAATGCTGGGCTCTGAATAGTACATCGTTGACAGTATAGGTCTCCTATTTGGGGGCTGAAAGTTGAGCCATGGAGGTGAGGTCATATCCTAATGTTAGTCTTCTTATTTTGAGTTCTACATTTTCCCCAGTTGATCCAGGGCCTACTACTGTGAGCACTTTCAGAGCAATCTGCAGTGAGAACCCTATGCTATCTTGGTCTTCTGGACTCAGCGCTGTGGAGCCTGGGCTTCATGTGGTCAGTGAATCCCTTTCATCTTCTTTAGATGCTATCTGTGTAATTCTGTATTTTGAATTTCTCTTCAATTTTTTCAGCTAGTGAAATGCACATGCTTTTCATTTTTGCTGTCCTAATTCCAGGTCTTTGCACCTTTTAATATAATTCTTTATTCCATCTTTTTGAATTCCCCTTTGAAATTTTATGTTCAGCTTCTTTATTCAGCGTCTTTACTTCATCAACTATTTCTATATTTCTCTCTCTCTTTTTCGTACTTCATCATTTCTTTCATTGGCTTCAGCTACTCCACATTCAAGGTGACATCCGTTTTGTCTTTTCTTTAGTTTCTATCTTTTTAATTATCTTTGAATTTCTTTATTTATGATGTTCTTGATATTATTGCAGAACTCGTATCATCTCAGGTGATTTGTGTTCAATGTGTCAACTTTCTTCTTGAAGTATCCTCTAATTTAGATGAGATATACTCAAATTCATACTTTGACTCTTGGGTTCTTGTTTTAATTTTATTTGAATTCGAGTTGAATTTGCCATTGATGGTTTTTTCCACAGTTGGTCTCCAGTCTCGTGACTGATGATATTAAACTTCTTTATACCGTAAATACTTGAGTATAAGCCTAGTTTTATTCAGCACATTTTTTATGCTGAAAAAGCACCCCAGCTTTGGGGGGTAAAATTAGTTGCCTTGGGTTATACTCGAGTATGTATAGTAGTTTATTTCAACAGATATAGTTGATTTAATTCCTGTGTATTTCTATCCAATATACATGATCCATGTCTATGGTTACTATTTACATCCCTGAAAAATAAATCTTCAATCAATAAGCCACCCTTATTGGAAAATTCTATCATGAGATCTCCCATGTGGCTTCCATCCCCATGGCCATATTTTCTAACTAGTGATCCTCCTCCTTAGTTTCCAAATTTTGCATTCAAGTCATCAGTAATCTTGATTGCATGTTTCATCAATTTCAGACTGAAAAGGTTGGTAAAAATCCTCAATGGCTTTATTGTTAGCATTAGTGGTTGGTGTGTCAATTTGAATAATAACTTTATTAATTATTCATCCTTGTAGGTGTAATATATCCTAAACCTAACAATGGTGAACATTGGAATCGATGTTGAAACATTCTCTTTTTTAACATGAAAGTCATCCATTCCTTTCAAATTTGTTACTCTGGTATGTAAACCATATTATTGAGACATTCAAAATGGCCAATACCAGTCTATTTCAGTTCAATAACACCTAGAGTGTTTGAGCTTTATGTGTTACATTTTTTCATGACTTCCAATTTTTCTAGATCCATATTTCATGCATCCCATCTTCTTGTTAGTGGTTATTGCAGTACTGCTGTTTCTTCTCATTTTGAGTCATTGCCCCATCAAGAAATATAGGTCCTGAAAACTTTATATCACTAAGGTCAACTCTACTTTGAGGAGACAGCTCTTCCCCAATTTTATTTTGAGTGTCTTCCAACTTGAGGGGTTCATCATCCTGCACTATATGAAACAATATTCCACTGCTATCAATGTGCTCCACAAACACCACTATTTTTTTCAGATGTAGATTGGCAGGTTATTCTTTCTAGTCTATTTAGCTTGTAAGCTTTTCTGAAAATTTTCCACCACAGGTAACTATGCTTGGGTTTGAAATACCAGTGGTATATCTCACAGGATCATGGTGACTTTCAAGTTATGATAGTTCAAGAACCTGACATGTCTGACAACTTGGCATGCTAGCCTAATTCCGAATGGCCAGCACATCTCTCTTCTTGCTTTCTCTAGTTTCTGTAGACCACTGTACCTAAGCATGCATGGATTAGGAGGTTGTGGAGTTAATTCTTGCTTCCTGGTGTAACCCTTAACCAATAACCCATAGGAGTTGTTGGACAAATAGCCACACTCCCTCACATTCTGGGCAGAATAACTAGTAGATTTTCTACAGTGTCTCCAGTAAGATTAACCTCCAGTTGCTCACAATTTTAAATTGTTTGATAATGTACTTTTCATTGGCTGCCTTCTTTCCCTTTTCTGTTTCCCATTTCCTTATTGATATCTCCCCCAAAAATGGCTTAATTAAAACCTTTGTCTCAGGATCTAATCCTATGGGGAACCCAAACTCAATCACACAAGACATTTGTCAAATCATGGACTTAGTGGTTATATCTATTATATGTGTAGGTCATGGAAGAGGAGGATTAATACCATCACTTTGAATAGTCATTCGGAGTGCCAACTGGGTCCCCAGTATAAATCCTGGACATCAAAACTCACTGTTTCCTGTATCACAACACTTCCTTTTAGACTTCTGTCATTCAAAAAACTCAACAAATAGCTTGCTGTCTCACTTCAAATTTTGTAGTGTGCAAATATGGCTATGTTTTCATTGTGTGTTTAGCCTTGGACAAATCAGCTTTGACCAGGAAGGTGAAGTCATGTGGAAAAACAAACCAAAAACACTAGCAGCTGTGTGTTGTGGAAGAAAACGCTGTGGATGAAGTGCAATTTTTAGGGAACAGAGACCAGCAAGATAAACCAATAAGTGCCCACTGTTCTGATGTTAAGGAGAACGCTGGTGAGGCAGTAATTAAGCACTTAAGGGCTAATCAATCAGCAGTTCAAACCCACCATCTTCCCCAAGGAAGAGTTACGATGTGGAAGTCTGACCCCCTTAAGATTTACATTTATTACCACTACCAACTGATCTGAGAGGGATAGCATTAGGGAATCCTGGATAGCATTCCAAACGAGCTCTAATGGCAGAGTGGATTCCTCATTGAGCTCCTAACCACAAAGTAAGTGGTACTACCCTATCAGTTGCTCCATGTGAGAAATATGAGTTTGTCTGCTCTGGTAAAGATTTAAGCCTTGGAAAATCAAAGGGTGAAGTTCTATTCTATCTTGTAGGGTCTCTATGTGTCAGCTTCAACACAATGATAATGAGTTTGCTTTGGAATTTTGGGATAGAATAGGAGAAATATGTGCAGCAAAGTTTAAACTTATTTTAAAAGTTCAGGGGTATTGCTCAGAGAGAGGTTCTTGGAACCCACAAGACTGTTGTCCTTAGGCACCTTCATATCTGGAACTGAACTCACTCCCTTGGCTCAATCTTCAGCCAAACAATAGGTAGATCTACAAGGTAAAAAGTAACACTAATCAACTATTTGAATCAAAAGGATATAATTTATTCAAAGATAAAGTTCAGAAGGGTCAGGAAAGAAGGTGGAATGGAAACAGGAAATACAAAGAGGAAGTGCGATAAGTGATATTACGTTGAGCAGATTGCAGTCAATATCATGAAGCAAAATATGTGTGAACTGTCAAATGGAAAACGGATGCATTCTGTAAACCTTCACCCAACTCACACTAAAGAGATTTTTGTTCAGCCTTGGAAACCCATGAGGCAATACTATTCTGTCCTATAGGGTACTCATGAGTTTAAATCAACTCAGTGGCAATTGGATATTGAAGCTGATGCTTTCTGCCGATTCTAAAAAATAGGGTTATTAGCAATTATTGTGGAAATAGCATGAATGAGACTATGTAAATGTGGTCGGTTACAGATAAATTCTTGTAAATGTTAAAGGATAAGTGATTGAGGATGGACTTACCCAAAAAGAGAAAATTATTGCAAGATTTTGTTCAAGGGATAAAATAAAAATAGGCTTCCTGTGGATAAGACTTAAGCCTATAGATATGGAATTTAAGGAACTGGTATTCCATGATGGTCACCTTCCCGACACAATCACTCAAGACAAAAAGTAGGTGTATAAACAAATGAGGTGAAGAAAGCTTATGGAGCCTAGCTATCAAAAGATAAAGAGTCTAGGGTTTTAAAGACTAGAAGGTTAACAAGTGGCCATCTAACTCAGAACCAATAAAGTGCACATGAAAGAAGCACACCAGCCTGTGTGATCACAAGATGTAGAAGGGATCAGGGATCAGGCATCAAAGAACAAAAAAATCATATCATTGTGAATGAGGGTGGGGGGTACAGTTAGGGGATCCAAGATCTATCTGTAGGCAACTGGACAACCCCTTACAGAAGGGTCGCTGGGAGGAGATGAGCCAGTCAGGATGCAGTGTAGCAACGATGAAACATATAACTTTCCTCTCGTTCCTAAATTCTACCGCGCCCACTATCATGATCCCAATTCTACCTTAAAAACCTGGCTAGACCAGAGAATATACACTGGTCCATATAGGAACTGGAAACACAGGGAAACCAGGACAGATGACCCCTTCAAGACCAATGCTGAGAGTAGCAATAACAGGAGGATGGAGGAAAGGTGGGGTAGAAAGAGGGATCTGATTACAAGGATCTACATATAACCTCCTCCATGAGGGAGGGACAACAAAAAAGTGGGTGAAGGTAGATGTCAGACAGTGTAAGATAGGACAGAATAATAATTTATAAATTATCAAGGGTCCATGAGGGGGAAGGGGGAAGGAGGGGAAATGAGGAGCTACTACCAAGGGCTCAAGTAGAAAGCAAATGTTTTGAGAATGATGATGGCAACAAATGTACACAGTGGATGTATGTATAGATTGTGATAAGAGTTGTAGGAGCCCCCAATAAAATGATTCTTTTTAAAAACCTCAAAGAGCAAAACACACTATGGTTTATTGTACATCAATGATACTTCAATAAAATTACATAAAAGAGGGGAAAAAGAAATGGTATTTAAGGTAAAGAAAGTATTCCCTTTGAAGACCATATTGCAAATATATATTTAGGCAGGCAATTAGATAAAGATATTTTAAGTCTGGGCTTCTATACCTGCCATCTGTCTGTTATGAAAAGTATAATTAACAACTAGAATCTCTCATACAAAATCAACTCAATATGTTCTTTCTGGTCTGACCTCCGTGGTGTTCTACTCTGCTTTGATGGAGCTCATCATATCATGACTCTATAACAAGATTGAGCAGTTATTTGCATTCTTATGTGGAAGGTAAATCTGTTTGGCCATTCTGTTAGACTAGTTCATTTTCTTTCCTACCATCCCATCTGCCATTTTAATTCAAAACAAGGAGAAAAGCATGTATGTGCCTTTTGAGGAAGGAGAAGATTTTGGTGTGGAAGAAATTCTCTTCTAGACTGCAAGGTAAGTATTTACCCCTCTAGCCCTGTTGGAGGAGGGTAAAACGAAGAGAGACAAGGCAAAGAGAACAACATAGTTAGTTTCATGCCTCCTCCTTACTTGATCTGGGGATTGAGGGGAATATCAGTGACTATGGACCTGTTGTGCTCCCCATTTGGAAGCATGAAGAATAGAGGCTGCCAGGCAGAGCAGCCCTATGGGAAGTCACTGAAGACAAACATATAGAGAGTGCCATCAAGTCTACTGTGATCCATGGAGACCTTATATGAAATGGAATGGAGTGCTGTCTGATCTTGCACCATTGTCACACATTCCTGAATGTTGAAGTCCATTGTTGCAGCGATTAGGTCAATCTGCCTCAATAAGGATCTTCCATGTCCCTCTATTTCATCAAATATGATGTCTTCCTCTAGCAATTGTCCACTGATAGTGTGTCCAAAACACATTAGTCAGTCAGTGTTCTCTTGTGATCCATAAGGTTTTCTTTCAGTAATTTTTGGAAGTGGACTGTCAGGCCCCTCTTCCTTGTCTGTCTTAGTCTAGAAGGTTCACTGAAACCTGTCCACCATGGGCAATCCTGCTGGTATTTGAAATCCTGGGAACAGAGCTTCCAACATCATAACAATACAAAAACCATTATAGTACAACCAACTGACAGATGAGTGGAGGATATCTATCTATCTATCTATCTATCTATCTATCTATCTATCTATCTATATATGGAGAGAGAGAGAGAGAAAAACTGGCAATGCAGTCTGATTAGGCAATATTCTGATGATCTGCTGCTAACAGAAAATATCCCCACAAATAACATCTTAAAGTAATGATAATATCAATTTTGCTCACAAATCTGCAATCTGGGCAGAGCTCAGTGAGGACACTAGTTTTGGCTTCATCAAGCATTAGCTGGGGTAGCTCAAAGGACAGAGGCTGCAGCTCTCTTAAGACTCACTCCCTCACACGACTGATACTTCTATTGGTTGGAGCTCAAGAAGAACCCTATATGTGACATTTTCATTTGGCCTGGTCTTCCTTGCAACATCCTGACAGGGTCCCAATGGTGAACAACCCAATACGACCAGGTGGAAGTCACAGAGCAACACTTCTGCCATAGTCAAAGGCCTGCCAAGATGCAAGGAAGAGGGAAAGCAGGCCCTGTTTCTGGAAAAGGGAACACAAACTCATCTTGTAAGAAGAGAATGTGCGATGTGAAACATTAGGACAGTCATCTTTGAAGGACACAACCTGCCACGAGCCAAGATACAGAGACAGATTTCTACGAAAGCGAAAGGGCAGGACTTAGACTTAAAGATAAAGCCACAGACTTCATAGGACAAGAGCAATGGGGAGACAAGCAAAGGAAAGCTCTAGGACGCAAGCCTAACATTGCTAAAGATAGGGACAATGTCAGGACTGAACTGGAAGCAAGCAGACACCTGTGCAAGGCAGACCCCGTGAAGTTGTGAGTGCCTTCAAAGCTAAGTCAAAGTACCTTGTGGCGTGAGAAGGGAAGGAGCAGGAGAAGAAATTAATGGGTAGGTTCATGGATTTTTTAAGTCTGGGGACAGAGCATCAGGAATAGCTGGGATCTGGCACTCAGTTACCATCAGAGTTTGAAACTTTTCCTTTCAGTGCTGTTTCCTTTTGAGTTTCACGCAGGCTTCCTGATGACAGCTGTAGGTTTTATCTAGAAGCTCAGGAATTCTATTAGAGAGAGGCTCATTCCCTTTCTAATCATTGGTGGTACTATCAGGTAAGCATTGGATTGCTAACTGCAAGGTTGGCAGTGCTACCCTACCAGCTACCTCATAGGGAAAAAGATGGAACTTTCTGCTCACATAAATATTTACAGTCTGAGAAACCCCACAGGGACCTTTTATGATTCAAAATAGACTCATTGGCAATGGGGCAATTGTTTCTGGGGCATTTTTTAGGGTTAGATATCATTAACCTAGCATGAGTCTCATACTGAGTCTGACCCAGTCCCTTTGGACAGAGGAAAGTCATGCCCTGACTACCCAGGCCTGGAGCTGGCAGATTGGGTCAATGCCAGCAGAAGCATGGAGATGGAGCATGGTGGAAGAGTGATCCCAAAGATACAAGCCATGTGCTGTGCGTGGAAGAAGGGCAAATGAATGCTGCATTAATTAACCAGTCATTGACAAAATGAGGTTGCATAACAAATGGCTCCAAAACCCAGCAGTTCAACAAACAGCCCAACCCCTTCCCTCCCACACACACAGTTCTTAAAATTCAGGATCAGGGAGATTAACTGGAACTTTGAACTTGGCACTTTGGGGCAGTAGAGATCTTGGTGTGACTGAAAGCCCAGAAGAAGCCTAATTTGGGGGAGGTGAGATAATAGGAATGGAGTTTTCAGTGAGCATTTCCTTGAGAGCCTTCAAGCAAAAGCGATTTTTCTATATTCATGTTTTAGAAGTAGATCTCTACCCATTGGGTAAAGCTTTGGGTATTGGATTGGTGTCAGTATGCAGGGAAAAAATAAATGGGCTTTTTATGGATTAGGAGCCTGTGGTAGTCACCTAATCTTGTGTCAAGTTAAGGATTAGGAGTGTAGGCGTGGAGTCTAGGCTGCCAATCTGGAGATAGTCAGTGAAATTTTTATGTGGGCATAGCCTTCTCCTGAGAACTCTGAGAAATCTGGTACTTCCTCCTTGGAGGTGGAAGACACCTCTCTCTCTCTCTCTCTCTGCTACTCCTTGGGAGACATTGCAGAAGGCAAGCCAAATGGATGCGACCAGACCTCTGAAACCAAAGAAGCCTCAGAGAGATCGCTGCCAGCACTGAGATGCTTACAATGCCACTGGATTCACAAGACTTTCCACCCATTGGCCTGTGATTATCCTGCATTCAGCATCACTGCACATGTTTTATGGGTCTGAAAAGGAATTTATAGATTGGTATCAGACATATGGGCTAATATCAGACTTATGGATTTGATCTGCACTGGGCTGGGATGTTTGCTTAATGTACAATTACTGTTTGATATAAAACTATCTCTCTGGATTTATAAGGTAGAATTAGACCAGAACATGTACTCTGGTACAGACAGGAGCTGGAAATACAGGGAATCCACGACAGATGATCCCTTCAGGACCAGTGGTGAGAGTGGCAATACCAGGAGGGTGGAGGGAAGGTGGGGTAGAAAGGGTGAACTGATTACAAGAATCTACATAAAACCTCTGCCCTGGGGGATGGACAACAGAAAAGTGGGGGAAGTGAGATGTTTGACATGTAAGAGATGACAAAATAATTTGTATATTAAGGATTTATGAGGGAGGGAGGGGGAGGATGGAAGTGGGGAAATGAGGAGGTGATACCAAGGGCTCAAGTAGAAAGCAAATGTTTTGAGAATGATGAGGGCAACACATGTACAAATGTACTTGACACACAATGGGTGGATGGATGGATGGATGGATGGATGGATGGATGGATGGATGGATGGATGGATGGAATGACTGTGATAAGAGTTGTATGAGCCCCCAATAAAATTATCAAGGGTTCATAAGGAGGGGGGTGTGGGGAGGGAGGAGAAAAATGAGGAGCAGGTGCCAGGGGCTTATGTGGAGAGCAAATGTTTGACAATGATGAGGGCAATGAATGTATAAATGTGCTTTATAATGGATGAATGGATGGATTGTGATAAGAGTTGTATGAATCCCTAATATAATGATTAAATAATAGGGAAATGATTTTTAAAAACCACCAACTCTCTGTCATACACATGAGTCTCCCTCGAGTTATCTCTAGCATACCCAGACTAATACACAGATCGCCCCTGTCCTATAGGGCCGCTATGAGTTGGCATGGACTTGAGGGCAGTGGGTTTGTTAGGACTTTGGAGTTCAGCAGGCCTTTGTTGGTGTGTTTGAGTCCATTTTTGTAGCTGTTGTGTGCAGGTCAGTGGCTCATCTTCCAGCACTCTATAGGACCATATTTTGTTGTGACCCATAAGGCTTTCATTTGTTAATATTTGGAAGTAGATCACCAGGTCTTTCTTCCTAGTCTGCCTTTAGCTAGAGCAGTGGTTCTCAATCTGTGGGTTGTGACCCCTTTTGGGGTCCAGTGACCTTTTAACACGAGTCTCCTGATTCATGGCAGTAGCAAAATTACAGTTATGAAGTAGCAAGGAAAATGATTTTATGGTTGGGGGTCACCACAACATGAGGAATTGTATTAAAGGAAGGTTGAGCACCACAGGGCTCGAGGTTCCACTGAAGCCTGCCCATCATTGCTGACCCTTCTGGGGATTGTCATATTGGTGGCACGGCTTCCAATTTCACAGCAACACTCTTGCTACCACTGCACCACGAACTGATAGACAGGTGGTGGACTGTTCTTAAAAGCCACCTGATTTACGATGCTTTGTTTTGACAGCCCTGGAAAATGGATACAGAATCTAGTTTCATAGTCAATGCAAGACACACCTTGGGGCAGTAGGGATGGCATGAAGTGAATAGATTCAAAGTGTATTTTAGGGAGAGGAAGGATGACAGTTAATGCCTGGGGGCTGTGCAAGAAGGAAGGAAGCAGAGACGCCAATGATATTAAGTGCCTGAGTTAAGACAGGAATTTCCAGGGAAGCTGGTGGGTCATAACGGGAGAATTTCACACTCCCCGGGGACAGGGGGAGCATCGATTAGTTCATATGTCTGCGCATCTTCTCAGACAATAGAGGCTTTGTCATCCTCAAATGAAGCATGCAGTTGGAGCTCAGAGAGGGCATGCAGTGAAAATGAGGACTGGGTTGGTTGAGATGGGTGGACCAGGGCCACTAGTCTATTCTGAGGAGCTTCAGCAAACCTGCCCAGTGTCTCTTGGAGAGTGGGCATGTCTCATGGCCACAGAGGGCCTTTTAATATTTCACCTCCCACTGCAGCAGCGAAAGGCTCTATCAGCTCATCCTGGAAAGGAAACATACTACCTGCCATCAGGTTCATTTCTTCCAAAAGGATGGAAGAATACAAATGAAAGACTACAGTTTGAAGGGGTCTAAGGCAGACTATCAGGCTCATTAAAGCTTCATTTATTAAAACTTCATTATTCAGAGACATTCTCCCAGTAGGATGTATGCTGGGGTGGGGGTGGGCATGAGGAGGAAGGCTTGGAGCAGGGTAGGGGAACAACCCCACACCACCAAAAAATACCTTCCCACGAAGCAATTCCAGTGGGCACAGATTAGATAGAAGTTTCATCCTCTGGTCACTTGATGTTTGTCCCTCTCTTTTATCTGAATGCTCTTTCCACATTGCTCAGATGAAGCATCAAATTTGTATTAAAATGCAAGTTAGGAAGCATCATCCCCAACCAAACCTGTTCATCAAAATGGTAGTGCTCTCTCCGGGTGGTGCTTGTTTGTCAACAAGCTGAAGCAGTTGACCTGGGGCTCTGTGAGGCCCAGGAGCATGAGTTAATTAATATCCGACCCATAATGCCTTGCTGGGTTTATGCCAACAAAGCCCTGTCACTCCTTACCTTTGGATTTACTCACTCCTTGAAACAGGCTTTTATTTACACACAGTTTGACCTCATGATGGTGTTCATCAGATGTGGATCTTACTTATTTGCATTGTTCTGTGACAGTTGCAAAATTCGTTAGTGGCTCAGGGATCAATCCTCTGTGGACTTCCCCGAAGCTAGATGAAGCAAGCTGGTAATCGCTGATTCATCCTCCCTCCTTAGCAATGCTTGCTAGTCAGGATAACATAGTGCTCATTAAAGAAACTGCCTGTATCAGTTTAAATTTGTGACCTGGGCGGGAGGGAGGGTCATGATCACAAGTGACAGAAACTGACACTTGACTAACTTAGGGAAAAAGGCCTAATGGTGGATAAATGGTGGGAAGACAAGAAAATGTGGCAAATGCCTGGGCAATCTCAGGGCTGTGAAGCAGGTACTGGCGAAACACTCCTCCTGAGGCCAAAGCGTGCCCTCTGTAGTACATTAAATCACATTCACACACACCCATTCATGTTCACATGGAACCTGAGGCTATGGCCTTACTTGGAGAGGAGGTCTTGGCAGATGTGCTTAGTTAAGGATTTCAAGAGCTCCATCTTTCTGGGTTTAGATTTCAGATGGATGCTACATGCACTGATTGGTGTGTTCTTATAAGAAGAGGAGTGGGCACAAAGAGACCCCGTGTGAAGACACTGGCAGAGATTGGATCAGTGCATCTATAAGCCAAGAAATATCAAGGATTAGCAGCAGTGACCAGAAGCAGAGAGAGGCTACTTTGATTCTCCTTCAGAGCTCTCAGAAGGAATGAATCTTGCCCACACCTTAATTTTAACCCTTTGCCCTTCAGAAAAGTGAGAGAACAAATGCCTGCTGTTTAAGTCACTCGATTGGTAGCCATTTGTTACAGCTACCCAAAAGAACCATTATGGATTGATCTGTAGCCCCCTCAAAATATGTGAGAAATTTGAACCTTGGTGGACATGATCCTGTTTGAAAAGAAGGGAGTTCTTTTGTAATATAAATGAAGCCGTATGGCCACTGGAGATCCCCTCATAGAGGGGTTTAGAAGAGGAGATGGGTGAGTCAGAGGGGCGATGCTGGGAGAGTGGAGGGTGAGTGGGTTGGAAAGGGGGAACTGATTATGAGGATCCACATGTGACCTCCTCCTTGGGAGATGGACAGCAGAGAAGGCGGGGAAGGGAGACTCGGTATAGGGCAAGATATGACAAAATAACAATGTATAAATTACCAAGGGTACATGAGGGAGGGGGGGAGCGGGGAGGGAGAGGGAAAAAAAAAAGAGGACCTGATGCAAAGGGCTTAAGTGGAGAGCAAATGCTTTGAAAATGATTGGGGCAGGGAATGTGCGGATGTGCTTTATACAATTGATGTATGTATATGTATGGATTGTGATAAGAGTTGGTTGTATGAGCCCCTAATAAAATGTTAAAAAAATGAGGCCATATGAGAATAGGCTTGAGCCTAAACCTAAACACTTCTGAGTTAAAGGCCAGGATAGACCCAGTAACACACAGTACGGGGAGAAAGATAGCGAGGAATGCCAAGGAATTTTCTGGTATCCACAAAGAAGGACCCTGACCTAGAGTCGCACCCCAATTTGAACTTGTAAGCTCCAAAGCAGGGGGAAAAGTGTTTTAAGGCTACTGACTTGTTGGATAATTTTTGGTTAAGGAGATTAAGACACGAACTTAAGACATCCTCCAATCCTTCCGCTGGCTTCGTTCCATTTTTCTCACATTCAAGAGTCCTCCCAGAGGATTCAGTCAGGTTGTTGTTGTTGTTGTTCAGTGTCATAGGGAGGGTTTGGATTCATTGTGACCATACATACTACATAATCATACACTGCCCGGTATTGTACCATTCTCACAGTTGTTCTTAAGTTTGAGCTCATTGTTGCAGCCACTGTGTCAATCCCATTTGTTGAGGGCCTTCCTCTTTTCCATTGTCCCTCTACTTTCCAGAACACGATGTCCTGCTCCAGGGACTGATTACTCCGTACAACATGTCAAAGTTAAGGCAAAGTCTCCTTATCCTTGCCCTGAGGAACATGCTGGCTGTACTTCATCCAAGTTAGATGGGTTTGTTCTTTTGGCAGTCCATGGTACATTCATTACTCTTTTACATCACTACTAATCAAATATATCTATTCTTCTTTGGTCTTCCTTATTCAGTGTTCAACTTTCACATGAATATGAGACAGTTGAAAATACCATGGCCTGGGTCAACCCGCCCCAGTCTTCAAAGTAATCTCTTGCTTTTCAACACTTTAAAGAGGTCTCGTGTAGCAGATTTGACTACTGAAATGTATCATTTGTTCTCTTCTCTGCTGCTTCCATGAGAATTGATTGTGGATTCAAGCAAGACAAAATCCTTGACAATTTCGATCTTTCCTCCATTTATCATGATGTTATCAATAGGTCCAGTTGTGAGGGTCTGGGCTTTCTTTACATTGAGTCATAATCCAAACTGAAGGCTTTAATCCTTCATCTTCATCAGCAAGTGAATCAAGTCCTTCTCATTTTCAGCAAAATTGTGTCATCTGTATAATGCAGGTTGTTAATAAGCCTTCCTCCAAACTGATGCTCCATCAGGCACTGCCCCTTAATGAGTTTAGGTCATGAAGGGTAGTCCTCCATAGGCACATTGATTATTACCCTACCCCCCTCACATAATAAATTCAGAGAGAGAACATTTCCCCAAAGCAATGGAAAGCTTACTAGAGAAGTGGAGGGTGCTCAAAGCCAAAGGTGACACAAACTGGAAATCAGTACTAGTTTTCAATACCTGCAGTCATCTAATAGTTCACTGCACTATCTAAGGAAAGGTGAGGAGAACTGGGGAAATTCCATTAAAAAAAGACAATGCAGGGTATGTAAGTCCGTCATTCCTCTGGAGAAGAAAAACACATAGTTGGGTTGTAGAGCTTTGTTTGCTAATCAACCAAATGTAGTTGTAAGGCAGGGGTGTGTGTGCACGCGTGTGTGTGCGTGCGTGCGTGCGTGCGTGTGTGTGTGTGTGTGTGTGTTGAAGGGAGGGGCTTGCCATTCTATTTCATAGCCAGGAGAAAGATGAGCCTCTTCCCATATCTTTTGCTCTGTGGCAAGTTACTGATCTACAAGGAATTTTTATTTGACAAGGACATTGCCGAGAAAAAAATGGGAAGCTTATGTTCATCTCTGCTGAGAGGTGGAGTCAAAGAGATGGGCTTTATGACAGACACCCTGATCGTGCAACCAAACTATGAAATGGCCTCATACATTCAACACACATTTGCTGCACCTCCCCAGTGTGCTGCCCACATATTACCAGGCAGAGTGTTTTATGGGCAGCATTTTAGAGTTAGGCAGGCAGAGGGAGTGTCTTTGTGGGTGTTGCCTTTACCAGTCCTTGGATTGTTCTGGGACAGGCATGTCTTTTTCCTCTAAAGTAACTGATCGCGTGTAAAGAAGGAATCTCCTCAGTAAGACGGGTTAAACCAAACCCAACCTATGACAATCATCTCAATTGGAACACATAGCGACCTTATACAAATACCCATAGGGTTTCCAAGTTTGTAACTCTTTTGGGGGGCCAACTACCATGTCCTTCTCTTTCAGAACCACTACAGAGTTGACCGTTGTGTTAGCAGCTGAATGCTTAATCACTGTGCCCATTTTGTTTGCTGAGCCGCCCTCAAAACACTGAACAGGTTTTCTGGGTACCAAGTGTGTCCACTTCTATGTCTGACATAGGGTGTTTGCTGAGCCGCCCTCAAAACACAGAACAGGTTTTCTGGGTACCAAGTATGTCCACTTCTATATCTGGCATAGGGTCTTTTCCCCAAGTTGATAGGAGGTGCAAATCAGTTACTAGGGCTTTGGCAGAGTCAGTATGGAAACTGGGAGGGTGTGTGAAATTTGAACCAGAGTAGAACAATTCCAAGACACTTCCTAGGGATTCCTGGCATATAATATGCAAATGATAGTCAAGATATATAACTGTGTCTCTGTTCTTGGTTCTGTCAGTACCTGGTGTGGCCACAAAGGAGAAACCGGGTCTCCTGCTATTTTGAGCATCTAGTGTGAATGACAGGAGATAAGTCACATGCTAATGAACCCTGGTGGTGTAGTAGTTAAGCACCATGGTGCCCGGCTATCAAAGGATATAGCGTCTGGGGTCTTAAAGGCTGGAAGATAAACAGGGGGCCATCTAGCTAAGAAACAACAAAGCCCACATGGAAAAAGCACACCAGCCTACCCCGACAAAGCGGGTGCATAAAAACATACGAGCATGTTTTCTTGATGTGCACTCACCCTTTATATACACCTCTCTTATACATATGTGTTTCTGTGGATTTGTTTCTCGAATGCACCCAGACTAACATAAGCTGCGTGGAACGCATTTAAGAAGCCTAGACAAGGGCAGGGCAGGATATTCGGAGGGACTGGATCCAGAATTAGAGAGGAAGGAGCCCTGGTGGCAAAACGGGCTGCTAGCTCCCTGTCCCAAGGGGGACAATGAGACTGCTGGCTCCCATGAAGATTTACAGTCTTGAAAACTCCATATAGGGTCACTGTGGTTGGAATCCACTGGACGGCAGTGACCTTTTGGGATTGAAGGTGGAAGCCACCAATGACTTCCTGCCATTCAGCCAAGGAGCCTCCGGAGAGTGTGTGAACTTCTGGAATGCAGTAAACAACCTCTGCACATCTGCTTTTTGTGCTGCCCAAGTCATGCCCTTGGCCTTTGCTTAAACATATTCATCCAGAAGTGAACCATCACATCTGCTCCCTCGGGAAGCTGGGGGCTGAGCTCTCTGGTTCCACTCTGCCAGCATTTCTGGTCCGGGTACCTCCCCTCTGCCCCGGCACAGGCAATGTGCTTTTGGAAGCAGTGCTCCCTGGGTAGTGGGTGTGATTTGCCTCCTCTGGCCTAACATGATGAATGCTGAGAGGGGGTGGATACTAGGGGGTTAAACTCCCTGAACTTTACCTAGCCCAGGGGAAAACTTATTATTTAAAGTAAGTTTTAGACAAAATCTTTAGAAAGATAAATTGTTAACTTTATGTACACAATCACTCCCCAACACATAGGCTCAACCTCATAGGCTGTGTATGACCTTGAGCAGGTGCTCAGTCACAATGGGTTTCTATCAGGATTGAGAGTTCAGCTCTCTCAACTCTCCAACTGGTTATTAGTACCATAGTCTCGTTTCTATTTATGTATTTACTTTGTTTTTAGAGGGAAAAGACTCCCAATTCAACTATATTTTATTAGGAACTCCTTTGCTAAGTTTTACACAAGAAAAAGGCCCAAACCGCTGTTCTGGATGAAGGAGAGCATCCGCATGAGGCCACAATGGTGTCAGAAGGACCCACAGCCACAGTTACTTAAATAAAATGACACCCATTCTGTCCTGCTGACTCTGACTCATAGTGACTCTGTGTAGGGATCCTGAAGTTGCTACCTTTACAGGGAGCAATAACCTCATCTTTTTCCTGTGGAATGACTAGTGGCTTTAAACCAGCGACCTTGCTCTTAATAGTCCAACACTATCCAGCATTACCACCTGGGCTCCTGAAAATTTAAATAAGACATAGAAAACAAACAACTTTGTCACAAAATTGTGACTGAAGACAGATCAATTCATGGAGTTTCAGGAGGGCCTGTGAGAGCATGAGCGGGACCTTCATTACGATGTGCACACTACCGTATATTGTTGAGTCTGGCCCGGGGAGTGGACGCAAGCACACTGCCTGAGGGACAAACTTTCCACTGCCAGTCAGCAGTAGGAAAGAACTCAATGGTGGCTGAATCTGTGGCCCCTCAAAATGGATGTAGGGTCTCCACATAGACTCTAACTGTGAGCCACAGCCTATTGCTCAAAATTTAAGCTCAAATACGACTTAAACGCCAAACATTCTGTTTCCTTAAAATAGGGTACTGCCAGGATCAGCTAGAAGTCTGCATGACCTATCAGATCTCAACGCCAATCTCAAATCACTTCACATGATCCATTCTACCAGTCATGTCAAGGACAACTAGAGGTCTATATGAGCGAGCCCATATCGCCTCCTCACTTACCCATTCCAGAGGCTGTGCCTGTATAACCTATCGACTAACACATTCCCATATGCCGTGGTTATGAAACCAACCATCATGCTGGAATAAGGACCAATCACGATGCAAGGGTCAGGGTCAATGGGAAAGCAAAATAGGGGCTGAGGGGAGCCAAGAGGGGTCCCTTCACTCAATCCCTAAACCTGATCTAATGTCACTAGACTGGGGTCTTCCTCACATCTCAAGGGCACCCGATTCATGATTGAAGTGAATTGTGCTTATTCAATCATTGTTCCGCTTGCTGTCCTGCTGTGCTGCATCCTCTTCTTGCTTTTTTGTGCATGGCTCCCTCTGTTGTGGTGACAAATGGCTCGAGAGGGATTTGACATAGGGAGAAAGCCCACCCACATCAACTGTCACCAGAAGCAGACACTAAGTCCATTTCTCTCACCTCACAGAACTATGCACACCAGACACTGGTAGGGCTGCCTGGGAGGGGAACCCTTAGTGCAGTGGTTCTCAACCTGTGGGTTGCGACCCCTTTGGGAGTCATATGACCCTTTCACAGGGCTCACCCAATTCATAACTGTAGCAAAATTACAGTAATGAAGTAGCAAGAAAATCATTTAATGGTTGGTGGAGGGGGGCATCACCACAACAAGAGGACCTGTATTAGGAAGGTTGAGAACCACTGCCCGAGTGTGTTTAGAACTTTGCTGCCCTCAAGGTCATCAGACATTCTTGAAGGCAGAGCCACTGCAGGAAGCCCTTCTGGGAAATGCCCTGAAGACAGTTCTCAACCAAATCCACCCTCACCCTCCGAGATCCTAATCATAGGACGCATGGAAATGCTCCCTGCCACTTCAAAGGCTGCAAGTCCATGGGAGCAGAAAGCCTCCTCTTTCTCCCTTGGAGTGGTGGCTGGTGAGTTCAAACTGCTCACTTTCTGGCAAACATAACCCACAGACCAGCTCCCCCTGAGCTCAGTTTGGTTTGCCGCACAGCACACATTGTTTGGAACCTTCTGAAATAGCTATGCATATGTGCAGGTTGGGGGGATTTCGCACAAGATGCAGTTTTCGACCCTCTCTTGGCAAAAATAATTTTTGCAAAAGGCTTGTATTCTCTTCTGGATCTGAGTAGCAGCTACTCTCATGAAGTCATAGCACATACATTCATGCTACAGTCCTCCCAACTCCCTAATGTCTTACGCCGAGTCTGCTCCATGCTTTTCTGTGTCCTACATGGCAGCTGTAGGCACCCAAGGCATGGGCTCTGCAGCCTGGGTCCAAATATCTCCTTCCCACTTCCTCACTGTGTGGTCCTAGGCTCATGACTTTATCATCCTGTGCCACTGATTTTTCATCTGTAAAATGAGGCCAGAATAGAGTCCACACATAGGCTTGTTAAGTGGAATAATTGAATTAGTATACACAAAAAGCTTAGAATGGTGCTTGGCATCTTGCAAATACTATTAGGTGGTTTAGCATAGGGACTGGGTCATCCATTACATATGCTCAGGTTCAAACTTCCGGCCAGGAAGGGGTGGTACACCAAGGTGGGCATTTCACCTGGATTGGCCCATCTGGGCCAGGTGAATTCAATCCAGCCATTGGGGTTGACCATGACCGTCAACCATGCCTCCCTATGGAGGAATTGAAAAGGCAGGATCTTGACCGCTCCGATGTCTCCCTTCGCCCACTTTTCTGTTGTCCGTCCCCCAGGGAGGAGGTCACATGTAGATACTTGTAATCAGTTCCCTCTTTCCAATCCACCTTCCCACAACCCTCTCAGTATCACCACTCACAAATTATCAAGGTTTCTTGATGGATGGGGTAGCGGGGAGGGAGGGGAAAAATGAGGACTTGATGCCAGGGGCTTAAGTGGAGAGCAAATGTTTTGAGAATAACGAGGGCAATGAATGTACAAATGTGCTTTACATAATTGATGTATATATGGATTGTGATAAGAGTTGTATGAGCCCCTAATAAAACGATTTTTTAAAAAAGAAAAAAGGCAGGATCCCGGAGCCCACTGAGTGACTTTCTCTCCAGCAGCTTCTAGGTAGGCTGTGCCCCGTGTGGGGCCCTGAGGTGCCTGTGTAAACCTGAAACTTCTTCTCTCAAAAAACTCACTTAGATCACAATCCAGGCTTCGAAGTGAATTCTTTCTCGCGCGAAGCCAAGGCCTGAGTATATCTCTCCCAGGAGAGATCTAACAATAGTATCTCTTATTATAGCATTAGGAGCCCAGGTGGTGTAGTGGACTGTGCATTAAGCTGCTAATCGCAAGGTCGGGGGTTTGAACTGACTAGCCCGTCCGTGGGAGAAATATGAGGTTGTCTATTTCTGTAAGGCAGTGGTTCTCAACCTTCATAATGCCCCCACCCTTTAATACAGTTCATGTTGTGGACACCTGCAACCATAAAATTATTTTCATTGCTACTTCATAACTGTAATTTTGGTATTATTATGAATTGGTTGACCCCTGTGAAAGGGTTATTTGATCCCCAGAGGGGTCGCGACCCACAGGTTGAGAACCGCTACTGTAAGGATTTAAAGTCTCAAAACCCCAAAGGGGCAGTTCTTTGTCCTATTGGGCCGGTATGAGTGGGAGTCAATAAAATGGTAGTTAGGTTTTTTCTGCATCAGTATCAGATTCTGGTGGCAATCTCAGTCATCTTGCATTGTGGTCTGGTTTGAACTCTGGTAGATCTGTGGGAAATGACTGCCCTGGTTTGAGGTGAGGGCCATGGTGCTTCAGTGGTAGATCTCTCATTGTCTTTCACCGGGAAGACCCGGGTTCGATTTGCAGCCAATGTGCCCCAGACTGTCAGTGAAAGTTTGTGTGTTGCTATGACACTGAGCAGGCTTCAGTGATGTTTCCAGACTGAAATAGAATAAGGACGAAAGACCTGATTATCTCCATCCACACATCGACCTATGGCCCGCCACGGTTGGCTTCCCCTCCCAGCCCTGGTGATAGCACAGACTGGCATAGTTTGCTCCGCTTCCCATGAGGTGCCCATGAGAGGCTGACTCGACAACCACGGTCAAGATCAACAGCTTGAACTCCTTTCTGGGTCTACAGAAACAAGAACAACCTTCTGATATGAGGTCGCATTGCTATTTGGGACTGGGAGAATGCCTTTGTGACAAGGATTGTGCTCTGGATCCCAAAGGCGACTTTTAAACACAGCCACATAGCAACTCCGGAAAGTGCCATAGTAGAAGCCAGGTTTAAAAAAAAAAAAAAAGTTCTACTGACTTGCTCAAAGGAGGCCAGAAGGGATGGGGGTGGGGTGGGGTGGGGTGGGAGACTCCTCTAAAAATGAACAAATTTGTTTCCTTACATATTTGTCATGTCTTTTGGTCCTGAAATATAGGGGGGGGGGAAGCAGACGAGAAGAGAAAACGGCGACTGACAGTCATCTTGTTGGTATTCCCACAGCATCCCCTCCTTAGGCACTTGCTGCCATCTCATCCAACTCCACTCAGTATATTTTCACCCAACAATGATGCAGAAATGTCTGTGTACTCCAGTTTTATTGTAGTCGGGCAGCGTTTACGGGTTTGACTTTCAACTCAGCATGGCAGGACGTCTAGAAGCAATTATAACCAGCACCTGCTCTGTCTGTGCGGTGGGCAGGCAGTGACGGATCCCCAGCTTCCGGAACACTTGTGCCCCCTCCCAGCTCAGGATAATGACGGTGACACTCGGCCTCCTTGTTGTCTGGGGGAGCTCTAGGAGCTCTCCTCTGAAACCTCATATTATTGGCATTTCTTTGAGTGAACACATCAAATTAGTGACTGTAAAGGAAGGTGTAGGAGATGATTATTGGTGACAAGACAAGCCTCAACCACCTCCAGAGAGCATGTCTCCTAAGTGCAAAGTAAGGAGAGGGAGGAAACAATTGACCACAAATGGAATAGGCTCTGAGTCTCACCACACAATGTATGTGCATGGTCACTTAGGCGCCAACATTATGACTGGAGGACGGATATGGTTTGTGCAGCCGTGATTGCCATCCAGAACGTGCCATGCTATTGTGAAAAACGATTTTTTTATTCTGAGCAAATCTCTGCTTCCACTTGCTTTAATGCTTCGCCAGAGAGCCAGGGACTCTGGGAGGGGTGGGGACGCACAGGGCTGGGCTGACCTCAGGAACTCATGGGTAAAGGGCTTTTTCTCACTTGGAAGCAGGCTGGGTTCACAGCTGTTCTTTCTGGTAAAGCTTGTTTCTGAACCTTGCCACGTCTGAGTCCGAAGAGGGAAATGAAGGTGACAAATGCTGCGAGGAGCCCTGGGCACATCTTGGCTATGGTCCTGCTTAAGTCTGTTTCATTTGAATCCCAGTTTTACCTTTACTCCTTTCTGGGTTCCGAAGCATCAGATGGGTGCCAAACGCTTCCACGGACAACTAAAGCTGAACAAGGTGCAGGCAGATGAAGAGCAACGGGAGGTTGGTGTTTGGGAGACTGAATACTTGGGCTTCCTAGGCCAGTCCAGCTGGTGGTTAGAGCCCTGTTTCAGATTCCACTGAAATCTCCTAGTGTCCAAGGACCAAGTGGCTCCTAAGTCCAGAATTTCTGTTACATGTCTCACCAAGGAGAAGCTGGGCCAAACTGCATTGAAGAATAAAGCAGGAGCTTGGCTTGTGAATCCACTCTCTGATTCTGAAATTTCAAAAGCTCCGTGCACAGACATTTCAACACTGAAAGCACAGCAGGGAAAATCAAAGACTTGGGCTTCCTCCTTGCCCCTCTTTTAGGGCTTTTATGGTTTTCCAAGGCGCCTCCCAGAGCCGAGTGTTGTATAGGTCATGTTTAAAAATGTCGTAGTTCTGAGGGACTTGCTGTTCTGCTTTCTTTTGCAAGGAGACCCGGTTTCTTGTCATGTGGCCAAACACAGAGCACAGATGACTGTGGGCCCCCTCCCTTTCCCCTGACCTTTGCTCTCTTCTCTGGATACCCTACTGACCTGTTCTCCCTTACAAGATCTGAACTGCTCATACACTTCGTTAAATTCTCATCCTAGCGAGAAGCATCTGAGCATCTTATTAGAGCCTGTATGAGTTCTGTTCTGGATGCCTATTTGTGTAACTTCAGGTCTCTGGCATGGAAACGTCCCATGCCCACAGACCCACACAGGTAATATAAACTCCAACAGTAGTTTAAGGTTTAAGGTGGTCACAGGGAACACTGGGGCCCATGTCTCCTGGTGAACCACACAGGCTGTCTAAAGGGGCTAGTTCCATCTCAATGTAGCCATGCAGGAATGTAGACCGGTTAGGTAGCAAGACAAGGGGTTGTTCCTCTCCATGCTTAGGGGGCCCCCTACGGGAGGTTGGAAGCCAATGCGGGCTAAGCCCAAGCCAGGAGAGCTTAATTGACGCCTCCCAGCTGAAAGCCCTTAAAAGGCTGGAATCTGGAGACCACCACCCCTTCCCTTCAGCTGCTTCTCTGCCTTCCACTCAGCAGGGCTGGGTGTGCAGTGTCATGAGGGTGCCCGTGTTCAGTTTAGTGTAACGCCGGAACCTTCTTCTCTCATGTACATAAACCCACTCGGATTACCAACCAGGCTTTGGTGTGAATTTCTTTCCAGTGTGTAGCCAAGGACCGAGACATTTCCCACCCGAGAAACCTAACAGACCCAGACTTACAATAAACCCATATTTTTATTTATAAGGCAAGAGGTGACCAGGTCTAGACAATAATGGTGAAGAGGGCCCTGGGTTTGAGAAAGATTCTGAAGTAGAATCCATAACCCTTAGAAATGTATTGGCCTTAGGGGCGGGGCATAGAGGGCTGGATTGAGAAAGTCTCTGGCATCCAGTTCTGACTTGACTTCTGGATCCTGAATCCTTCAGGGCCATGACCTTGCCCTCCAGCCAGACCTTCCAATAGCCATCTTCTCAGAGCCTTGTTAAGTTCTCATAATACATTACACCTGCCATCCTGTGAGCAGCTACCAAACCCAGGCACTTTTTTCAAAGACAAGCTCGCTCTCTCTACCCCTAAGAGCAGGTAGTTTGGGGATGATGGATATGAGATACCACAGAAAACAAATCTGTTATCTTCCATGGTGCACAAAACATGCTGTCACAACCAGGACTCGTGACAATCCCTCAGTTTCCTAAATTGCTTCACTGCTACTTTTTAATTAAGCCTCATTAGATTGTCATATCTTGATAAGAGGGATGACCCTGAACTAGATGCATAAATTAAAGCTTTCCTCATCCTGTGCTTTTATATGAATGTGTTAATTATTTTTGTCATTAGGGAGAATAATGGAGGGATGGAGCAATACCAAACGGAGTTTGACAAAGTGTTGGTGTTTGCTGCGGCAAATGTGGTGCGTGTCAGTGTCAGATACAATCCGTCACCCAGTGAGTCTGCAATTAACACCAAGGGACAAAGGTAGGATTCCCTGTAATAAATAGCCTTCCTCCCAGATGCTTATGGGGACCCAGCAGGACCCACTGTTGTGTTGTCGCAGTTGTACACGGGCCCTTAGAGGAGACAGAGCTGGTGTTTGAAACGAGTCTTGTTTGCCCCCAGTTGGAGCTCATCCACCCCAGGACGGTCCTATCCACTGCCAGGGACTCGCAGCTCCCCCTCCACAGTATGCAGCCAGCTCTCCAGCTCCCAGATGCTCCCCCGTATGCAGGGCCTGGGGCAGGACGTGGGGTGAGCAGTGGGCACTGGGCAACCTGGGGTCCCATCCAACCTGGCCCAGGGCGTGCACAGTCCCACCTTGCAGGCCTCCTGGAGCGTGGTCTCTTTCCTCCTACAGTTGGCCCTCAGCTCGCCCCAGAGCTGCTGCAGTTCCTGTAGCCTCGCCTAGAAGGTCTCTGAGGCCCAGTGGCCCCCCTGTAGGCCCCTCTGAACCTCCTCCAGCCACAGTGGGCACACAGACCTCCTCCAGCCACCAGCCTTGTGGGTGTTGGTTTTGGCACTAGCTTGTAAGCTTCGTTCCCCCTCTATGTAATGGGCACAACAATGGATTTTTTTATTTCAAGGAGAGAAACCATATACAGTCCTGAGTGGGGTCCATCTTTTGTAGATGGGAATAGAGACACTTAAAAAAGAAGGGAAAAAAAAGGATTGACCTCCAGTCCCTTCACCGGCAGGGACAAATGCTCTGGTCTCACTGTGTCCCCTAAAAACATCATGTCAAAACGTTTTCTTTTAAATTATGGACATCACTGCATTATAGTTACGACAGCCAAAGGTGGAAGCCGCCTTTGAGTCCGTGGACAGATGGATGGACCAAGTCAGTGAGTTCGAGTTCTAGAACGGAGTGGTGTCCTTTCATTAAAATAGGGGGATAAATGTCAGGTCACAAATGAACCTTGAAAAGACATGCTGGGAATGAAATAAATAAAATTCCCAACTCACTGCCATCCAGTCAACTCTGACTCATGGTAACCCTAATGGGCAGAGTGGAACTGCCCCCACGGGTTCCGGGGATGGTAACTCTTTTACAGACATAGAAAGCTTCATCTTTCTCGCAAGGCGCAGCTGGTGGACTTGCACTGCCGGTCTTGCAGATCACAGTCCAATTCGTAACCACTACGCCAGCAGGGCTGCTGGTAATGACATAAGCCAGACACAAAAGAACAGGTGTAGGACCGAGCCAAGTAGAGAAAGGGTGAGCACAGGCAAAGGCACAGAGGCAGGCAGATCGGAGATATACGGGTTCACGGTGGCACCCTTGGGCGGGTTAGTGCCCTGTGACCCCACTACCCATTTATTTATTATTATTATTACTTTTCCTTTCCCCGCCTCTTTTTTATCTGTCTACCATGTGTATCCCTGAATTTGGTCTGGTCCCTGCCATATTACCTGGTCCTCACCCCAGGAATGTTCATACAGTAGCTTTTCCCCTATGTCCCTTTTGCATTTTTTTTAAAGCTTACCTCCGTGGACTCAATGTGTACTTGTCCTTTTGTGCTTGGTTTACTTCGCTTAGCATGCTTTCCTCCAGTTCTTCCCATGCAGTGATGTGCTTCAAACTTTCATCACTACTTTTTAGCGATGCGTAGTACTCCATTGTATGTATGTACCACAGTTTTTTTCCCCCCACTGAAAAAGAAGTCATTATTCTGATCCCACCAGCTGTACCATCTGTTATGCGCCTTCCTCCTTGGCAATCCGGTCTTTCTTGAGTGGTCCCATGAAAGCTTTTTTCTCTTCCACGGTCTGGAAACGGCCATGGCCCAACTTGGAGGTGGTGTCAATGAACTTGAGGTCGATCTTCTCCAGGGCACGGCGCTTGGTCTGCAACAGCAGGGACTTGTGCAGAGTCAGCACTCGCTTCTTGGTGCCCACCATGCCGCCCTTCAGCATGACAAAGTCATTGATCACTTCCCCATAGTGGACAAAGTCGCCCAGGGGGTTGATGCTCTTGTCAGAGAGATCATAGTCGGTGGAGGCGTTGTTCTTGATAAGCTTGCCGTCCTTGACGAGGTAGCCCTGGCCAATCTTATAGATCTTCTTGTTGATCTCTGTGCAGTGGTGGTAGCCTTTCTGCCCAGCGCGGGCCATCGAGAAGGCCACACGGGCGGGATGCCAGGCCCTGATACAAGCCACCTTGCGCAACCCTCGGTGGATCTTTCGGGGCAGCTTCTTGGTGTACCAACGACTGGTGACCCCTTTGTAGCCTTTGCCCTTGGTCACCCCCGTGATGTCGATCATTTCATCCTGGCCGAACACCTGGTTCACTGGCACCAGCTTCTCTTGGGCCCAGTCCAGCTTCTCAGCCACGGAGCCCCCCGTTCACCTGAATCTCCGTCAGGTGCGCCTTCTCCTGGTGCAGGGGGAGCAGGCGCGTCTGGGTGTGGGTGATGGCGCGCATGACCGGGCAGGACTTCTTCATGCTGCTAAAGTCTTTCTCGAGCTGCTTCTTACCCTTGTCATCCTGCCACTTGCAGTACTTGGTGAAAGCCTTCTTCTTCGACTAGTGCCAGTTCTTGTAGAACCGCCGCTTGCACTCGTCGTCACTGATGTGTTCCGCAAAGACCGTCTTGAAGGTCCGGAGGCCGCGAGGTGTCTCCACATAGCCCACGATGCCCACCACCACCATGGGAGGGGTCTCCATGATGGTCACGGCCTCCACCACTTCCTTCTTGTTCACCTTGGAGCCTGGCCTGTCGACCTCGCGCACAATGTGAGTCATGCCGGCCTTGTAGCCCAGGAAGGCCGTCAGGTGGACCGGCTTGGAGGCGTCATCCTTGGGGAAGCTCTTCACCTTCCCGCCGTGCCAGCTGCGGCGCTTCCGAGGCAGGAAGCCCAGAGACCCATGCTGGGGCGCCAAGAACTTCCGGTGTGACATTACATCGTTGATCCCCGCTGGTAGAGGTACCCCAGCTTTTTAATCCAATTGTCAGGTGATGGAAATTTGGGTTGTTTCCAATTCCTTGCAATTGTGAACTGTGCCAATGAACTTTGGAGCACAGATGTCTGACCTTGGTTTGTTTCTTGCCCAGTAAGGTGGGGGGGGGGGTTGCTGGGTCATATGGTAACTCTATTTCCATCTGTTTTAGATATCACCAGTAGACCTCTTTCTTACACACATATGAGTCTCCCTGGATTTGTTTCACGTATGATGTGTCTGTGTCATTGTGTGGTCGTGGTCTCTTTTAAGACTTGATCGATGTTTTCTTTACATTGTTTGTCCTGAAGGTCTCTTTTGTACCCTAAAACAGGAGTCAAGGAGATGCATGGGACTTGATTGCTGAAGGGGTGCAGGAGTGAAGAAATGGACCCAAAGGGTGTCCATACCACTTCTGGGCTCTGCTCTGGAGCTGTTGCCAGCTGTCCATAAACTGTTGGCACCTGTGGCCGAGGCTGCGGGCTGACCCCAGGCTTCTCTGGCAGAGGAGGGCTGCCTTCTGCTCCAGGATATGGGGGATGTCCGGAGGCTGAGGAAGGGGATCAGGTTGTGCTCAAGAGGCCCCTGGCATGGGAGTATACTGGCTCAGCTCTTCCTCTGCAGGGTCCCACAGAAGAGGTCCCCTGGCCTGGCCCCGATGCTAGACCCAGTGGCATACCTGCCCCTGAACTTGGAGGAGGCCCATCTCCTGCTCCAAGGCCTCGTGTCTGTGCAGCAGCCTCTCCATGCTCTCCAGATCCTTCCCAAGGTCCAGGACTCTAGCAAGGGCACCCTGTGGAGGACGGGCACATTACAGGCTTGGCCTCTGCCCTTCTGCCCAGGGTTCTCTTTGATCCTTTCTTCCTGGCTGGTCTTGGCCTTGGCCTCGGGCAGGTGACAGAGTCTGATTAGTGTCTGCACAGTGACATTGCGGGTGTTGGGGACAAGGCTGCTGGATGGAAAACCAGTACCTAGCAGGGGTCCCAGGTCTTCCTGTCAATTCCCTTCCTGCCTCCCTTCCATGGGGTCTCTGTCTCATAGGCCAGGTGTTTCTGAAACCGCATCAGCTTCTCTTTGTGGTCCCCAAGAGGGACAGGCTATTCCAGCTGCTGGCCCCACCCCTGGATCCAGTCGCCGTCCTGTGTGATGGTGGGGACATGAGTGCCCTGATGTTCATACTGCCTTGGCCCCAAGCGGTGACCCCATCTACCCCTCGGGCTGTGCCAAGGAGTGAAATGCTGACCAGGCTCAGGGACAGCACAATAATTTTTCTTTCACCCAAGATGACAGGGCCCAGGCCCATTAGTATTCAGATCTAGGAAGTGGCTGGGCAGGGGCCATGGGTGGGTTCTCATGTGGAGGGTGCCCCTCACCCACCCCTGGGGCCCTGTCTACTCTGCCCATCAGGATGACAGGTGTCCACACGGGTCTGAGAATCAAGGGCCCTGGGCTCCAGTCCTAGCTTTGCCCCTGGAAAAGCCATTAAACTCTCCACATCCCGTTCCACCGCAGGCCGCCCCTTGGCCCCTAGTGGGGCTGAAGGTCACTTGTAAAGGTAAAATGGGGTTCAGGTGGGGTGCCCTCTGACATGGCTAGCAGCCATGAGAAAGCCGGCAGTAATCAGAGAGGTGTGAAGCTTGTGTCGCTGACCTTCTCCCAGGGCTTCCACTCAAGCCGGCCGCTCTCGTATCGTGTCCAGCAGGCCCTGAACCCAGGGGCCTGGCAGCACCCTGGCCTGCTCTCTCAGCGCAGCCTCCTGCGTAGTGGGAGGTGGGAGGTGGGAGGTGGACCCAGCCCTGAGTACCGAGTGTACCCCTGCTGGGGCTGGCTCACAGCCCATAGCCCTCACTATAAGTCTCTAACTCTCACTAACAGCTCTGCAGTTGAGGGTTGGCCAGGCTCCTGGGCAGAAGGAAGCAGGGGCCATGTGATATGGGCAGATCCAAATGCCCTCTGTGGTCCCCAGAGTGTGGCCTAACCCATCCCCATGCACTTCTGGGTGCATGGGAACCTCGGCTTGGTCACCAGCCCTGGATTGGAGCCCCTGGCTCCTTGGTAATCCCTCACCCACCAGCACAGGTTCGGTGTGCATACACACCTCACCCGTGTGCCCCCAACAGTCTGGATACCCCGGCCTTATCAGGGTCACGCCCATGACTGTCCCGGCCATCACCTCCCTGTCCTGTGTACTCAGCACCTCTGGAAGGTGCCATGCTTCTGGATCAGCCGCTCCACCTCTTCCACAGAGCCCTCCAGGGCACTGGCTTCCTGGGAGACCTGGGGCAGCCATGGAGGTGACACAGAGGTGTGGGGGGGGGGATCAGGGGCACAGATGGTGGTTCAAAGGGAACCCTAGACAGCAACATCTGCCAGAACCTTGGTTTACAGCCTGGGCTCTCTGGGGGTGCATCAAGGGGCCTGCGGCTGGGGGTGGGGAGGTGGGTGCTGAGCAGGAGGGGAAGGAACCTGAGGAAGATGAGCACTCCAACCTGGGGGCCATTAGGAACATGCCAACTTCTGACGAGGTGGGGAGGAGCCCCATCAATTTCCAACCAAACCGTGTAGGGATTGGCTGGCCGGGGCCAGGTGTGGGGAGGAGATGGCCCTGAGTGACCTGAGGCTCAGGTGTCCCCTTGGCCACTTGGGAAGACACACTATCTAGCTCCGTATCAGAATAGCAGCCAGTGATCCAGGAAGCAAGGGGGATTGGGGTGGTACTACAGGAGGACTGGAGGTCCTGGGGTCAGTGTGTCTGTGTGTGGTGAGGGGAGCTGTCTCCTGGGCCTGCAGGATCTTGTCCAGATGCCACAATGTCTGAGGAAGAGCTGCTTGCGGTGCATGGCCTGCCGTCTCCCTTGCTTCCGTTCCCAGGCCTGAAAGACCTGCTCCCAAGCATCCTGCATGGCGCATAGCCTTTCCTGGACCTGGGCATGGGCATGGACACAACCGAAGGTGGTGCTGAGGGAAGCTCCAGAGAAAAGGTGCCTGACTGTTCCACCCAAGGGGAGGGTATTGTTTGTGTTTCCACAGGGAAAGAGGGACCAGATATAAAGCCAGTGCCAGATGAATGCAGTGTGCCCGCACGGAGTGGGGAGCCAGTGGAGGGGCCTGAGGGCTGGACTCCAATACCAGCTATGTGGACAACTGCCCCTGCCCCAAGAAGAATTTACTTCAGAGGACAGCACTGAAGCTGCATCTAGGAGAGAGGGGCATGTTTGATCAGAGCAAATGGGAGCAAAGAAGGGGGAGGAAGAGAGAGTGGAGCACATCCTGGCCCATCAAGCCTGGAGGACGATATCCCGGCTCTGAACAGCCAATGGACAGAGTGGACAATGTGGCTGATCCCACTATGAGACACACCGTCCATTGATGGCCCAGGGCCCTAAGTGGGACAACACTGGAAACTCAGGGTTAGAACTGGCCCATACTGATCCTATGACACTGAGGCAAACCTCTAAAAGTGTGTGGCAGAGCAACCGTGGGAGCAGAGCAGGGAGCCCCTGAGGTAGTACAAAGGACAGACTCTGGGGCCAAAGCATGGTACCCCATTGGACCTGACTGAAGGACACACCTAGAGATTAAAAATCAGACCTTCATCTATGAATAGGTTTTTCTTTCTTTAAAATTTTTTTCTTTTATTTTATTCTTAAAAAAGCATTTTATTAGGGACTCATACAACTCTTATCACAATCCATACTTACATCAGTTGTATAAAGAACATCTGTACATTCTTTGCCCTCATCATTTTCAAAGCATTTGCCTTCCAAAATTAATTTATTCTTCTATGGGTAATTGGTTTCCTTTTTGTTGTCATTGCTGTGTTCTCACTCATTGCCTATCTTGCAATGCCTTGATTTTTGGTGCATATTATTATCTCTACAGACCTATCTAGATACGATAGACTGCATGAATAGTTTGGAGGAGAAAACAAGGGGACCAATAGTTCCGGGGGAATAGGGGAGTGGGAGAGAAGGGGGCAAAGGGGTAGTGCTGACCAACCCAGGGACAGGGGAGCAATAAGTTATCCAAAATCAGTAGCAAGGAGGGTGTGAGTGGTCTGGTAGGGATTCAGCAAGGGCAAGGTAACCGAGAGAAATTACTGAAACCCAAATGAAGGCTGAGCATGATAGTGGGACAAGAGGAAAGTAAAAGGAAATAGAGGAGAGAACTAGGTGACAAAGGGTATTTATAGAGGTCCAAAGACTGTAATGTACATATGTAAATATATTTATATGAGTGTAGGAAAACAGATCTATGTGCATATATTTATAGGTTTAGTACTAAGGCAGCAGATGGACATTGGGCCTCCACTCAAGCACTTACTCAATGCAAGAGCACGTTGTTCTATTAAATTGGCATTCCAGGATTCACACCTTCCCGACACGATTGCTGAAGAAAAATGTGTGCATAAGCAAATGTGGTGAAGGAAGTTGACGGTGCCCGGCTATCAAAAGATATAGCGTCTGGGGTGTTAAAGGCTTGAAGATAAATAAGCGGCCATCTAGCTGAGAAGTATCAAAGCCCACATGGAAGAAGACCACCAGCCTGGCTGACCACGAGGTGTAGAAGGGACCAGTTATCAGACATCAAAGAACTAAAAATCGTATCAGTGGGTGCCCACCTTCCTGATACGATCAGTGAAGACAAACGTGTGCATAAGCAAATGTGGTGAAGAAAGCTGATGGTGCCTGGCTGTCAAAAGATATAGCATCTGGGATCTTTAAGGCTCAAAGATAAACAAGTGGCCACCTAGTTCAGAAGCAACAAAGCCCACATGGAAGAAACACACCAGCCTGTGTGACCACGAGCTGTCGAAGGGATCATGAGGTATCAAGAATCAAAGAACAAAAAATCATATAATTGAAAATGTGGGTGAGTGCAGAGTGGAGACTCAAAGCCCATTGGTAGCCAACCGGACACCCTTTACTGAAGGGTTGTAGGGAGGAGATGATCCAGTCAGGGTGCAGAGTAGCAACGATGAAACATATAACTTTCCTCTAGTTCTAAAATGCTTCCTCCCCCCACTCTCATGATCCCAATTCTACCTTACAAATCTGGCTAGATAAGAGGGTGTACATAGGTACAGATAGGAACTGGAAACACAGGGAACGCAGGACAGATGACTCCTTCAGGACCAGTGGTGAGAGTGGCGATGCCTGGAGGGTGGAGAGAATGTGGGGTGGAAAGGGGAAATTGATTACAAGAATCTACAAATAGCCTCCTCCCTGGGGGAGGGACAGCAGAGAAGAAGGAAGGGGGAGACTTTGGACAGTGCAACATATGATAAAATAATATTAATTTATGAATGATGAAGGTTTCGTGAGGTAGGGGGGAATGGGGAGGGAGGGGGAAAATGAACAGCAGATATTAAGGGCTCAAGTAGAAGGCAAATGTTTTGAGAATGATGGTGGCAACAAATGTACATATGTTCTTTAAAAAAAAAAACCCTTTTATTATTTAAGCTTAATTTATTCCCAAGCCATGAGTTTTTGCTTCTTCAGTTTCTTCTGGGAAATCTTTTTCTTCAGTGCAACCTCCTCTTCTGGCTTGGGAACGATTTGTTCCTTCTCAGTCAGGATCATTTCAATGTGGCAGGGGGAGCTCCTGTGTGGATTAATCTAGCCAAGAGCTCTGTAAGTCCGGTGGTGCATCTTGGGGGCTTTGTTCACCTGGATGTGCTCGATGACCTGAGAATCCACATCTAAACCCTTAAGTTCAGCATGACTTTCTGCATTTTTAAGCATGTGAACCAAAAATTCAGCACTCTTTTTGGGCTACCAACTCTGGGTCCCACCCCACTGTTTGGCCTGGGCACATCTACCAACACCATCATTGTCCCGTCGGAAAGGCACACACTGCTTATGCAGAGTGACGTCTTTCAAGTATTTGGTGGCTTTCCAGATGTCCATGCCTTTGATGGCCCGGGCAGTTTCACGGGTGCTTTTGAAGTGGACCCGGAGATTCGACCCTCTGTATTTTCAGGATTTTGTAGGGTTTTCTGGATCAAATGAGTAGCGAACCATTTTAGCAGGTCACCTCAGGCCGCTACAGTTAGAGGAAGAGCCTGTACATATGTTCTTGACACAATGCATGTATGTATGAATTGTGATAAGAATTGCACGAGCCCCCAATAAAATGATTAAAAAAATAGAAAAGAAAGGTGCTTGGCCCTGTGGGGCCAGGGTGCGGTGGTCCAGTGGGCTGGGGGAGGGCCAGAAAGGGGAGCCGACCTCCACGGCGGACGGCCCTGTAGCCTGGAGCACCTGCTGTCCCCGCTGGGTGGCGCACTGGTGCAGCTCCTTCTGGGCCTCCAGCTTGGCCCGCAGCTCTTGGTGGACACTGAAGCTTTGGGCTCCACTGCCGGGGTCTTGGGGCTCCTCCACCACCTGCAAATCTCACTGCACACTGGCTGCCCAGGAGGCATAGTCTTGCACCTGGAGCCTGGGAGAGCACGGGAGAGCACGGGGTGAGGGGACCTGGTACCAAGGTAGCGTCACAGCCGGCCTGAGTCCACCACCACTCATGTCCAAACCTCCATGTCTCTGCCGCTCAATCCCACAGCCTTACCAAGTGTCTACTCGGCCTCAGCTCTGCCCGCCACCCCTCCTTCCCACCCAGTTCTCCAGGGCCAATGAAGTCCCTCATGGGCCGCTTGATAGCTTTGCCCACCCATCCACAACTTTTCCAGACCCCCACTTAGAGGTAGCCTTTGGTGGCCTTGTGTGAGAGCCGAGGGACTCAGGACTCTTGTCCCTTCACTGCCTCACTGTGCAGATGGAGGTTTTTGGTGGTTTTTTTAAAATTTAAATTTATTTATTTTATTGGGGGCTCTTACAACTCTTGTTACAATCCATACACCAATTGTATCTGACATAGTCATACGTATATTGCCATCATTCTTTTCTAGACATTTACTTTCTATTGAGCCCTTGGGATCAGCTCCTCTTTTTTTCCTCCTCCCCCAAACATGGTTCCTTGATAGATTATAGATTGTTATTATTTTCATATCTCACATCGACCATTGTCTCTTTTATCCTCAGCTTTCTGTTGCTCCTCTCCCTGCGAGGGGTGTGTGGTTATATGTCATTCATTGCTATCGGTTCCCGTTCCTCCCATCCTCTACCTCCCTTCCCCCTACCCTTTTGGTATCTCTATTCCCATTCCTGTTCCTGGGTTCCATGTGTCGTGAGTTTTATCTCTTGCTAATACCTATTCACTCTAGTCCAGAGTGGGAAGCGGCACTGGGGTGATGATAGTGGGGGGTGAGGAGACCTCAAGTTTTCAGAGGCAGATTGTGTGATTCATTGGTGCGATCCATGTCTCTTCAGGGGGGCCTCCACCCAGTGGGACACAGCATCTGGGAGGCTTGTGGCTTTCTCCTGAGACAGCATGGTGGCCAAGGGCCCGAGCATTGAGTGTGGGACTCTGGGCCTGGGGTGGCAGCACTTGCAGAAGCCACCCCCTCCCCCAGGCACCCACCTGGATACGGACGAGCACGTGAGACAGTTGGCTGTGAACTTTGAGGGTGGCCTCAGCGTCTCAGAGCAGGTGGGGTCTGGCCTGAGTCAGCTCCCACAGCTCCAACCAGGCAGCCCTGCCCCCAGGCGGGGGTCAGCAGTTATCCCAGCATGCTCATTCCTCCCCCTCAGCTTCTGTCTGGTCAACCCTTCAGCTTCCTGGCTGGGTTTAGAATTTGTCCTAAGCTCCCAACGGGCCACCGTCCTGAGATCTTGCTCGGCGCTTTAGGCCTTTCTGCAAACTCTCCTCCCAGGAGCCCATTATCACTAGCAGTTTACCCCTTGCTCTAACGATGCTCTAGGAGGCCTGCTTGGGAAGTGTTGGGCTGTTGCCTGGTTCAGTCCCACTAACTGCTCCTCAGGATAAATAAGAGGTTCCCTGCTCCTGGAAAGATTTACTGACTTGCAAACCCTCTGGAGGATCCCCATGAGTCAGCAGGTGGGGTCATTCTAAAGCCCAGCACACGGCAGGTAGCCACGTTGTGTGCCACCCAGGCATGCTGTGTGTTTGGAGGAGACTGCACACCCTTCAAAGGTAGAAGCTGCACCCCTCCATGGTTCTTGCATGCAGCAAATGCCGGGCCCCTGAACTCCGGGCCAGCCTCTGGGCTAGGATCATGGGCAAATCGGGATCTCGCCTAAGCTCCATCTGGGCTGGAAACGCAGTAGCTTGTACTGTGACCTGGGTCAGCCTGGGGCTGTGCAGGGCATCGTCAGCCCAGCTCAACTCTTCCCAGAACGCCCCTGCAGGTGCAGTGAGCCCGTGGCTTGGGAAAGTGACCCTGCTAAGTGGGCTTTGTGACCGGGCTCCCTGATCCACCGACCCAGCTTTGCCTACTCCACAGGCCGCAGACAGCAGGGGCTGCCCTGGGTTCCCTGAACTCGGGCCCTCTCCAGAGACAGTGGTTTGGCAGAGCCGCAGCACAGCAAGGGTCTCCCTGGAAGCCTCTTCATCCCATGCCCAGCACCTCCTCCCAAACTCACCCCTGCTCCAGGTTGCTGGTACTCACTGTAGGTCCTGTCACCACTGCTGGGCCCTGGGGGCAGTGCTGGGCCGCCACTCCAGCAGGCTCTCCGCTAGTGGGGCAGGCTGCCCCATGGTGGCCACCCATCTTCACTTGGTGCCGAAACATTGCAAACTTGGTTAAGAGGAGCTGAGAAGAGAGGAGAGGGGTCACAGGGGGCCCTGGCTGGTGGGCTGTGAGACACCTCAGTGAGTGACTGGGCAGGGCAGGACTGAACAGCCACAGAACTTGCCCCTCTACGCAGAGAGGGGAATAGGAAGCCACAGCTGTCCTCAGTCCAGACTGATGTTCCCCATCAGCCCCTTGTGCATGCAGCCCCCCTCCACTACCCGTCTTCATTCGGCTCCAGGGCACCTTCCTTGCCCCTAGCCCCTTCCTCACTAGGGTGTGCTCATAATCCTCTCTCCTCTGGCCACCTGCTGCTGGCTGCTCAGCCAGCTCTGCAAGTCCTCGGCTTCCCTCAGGAAGCCCTGCAGTGCCAGCATCCTCTTCAGATCCTGGCCCCTGTGGTGACAGCCTGAGTCCCCCAACAGTTAGTGTACATGTGTCCACACTCTGGAGGTCAAGGGACCCAATCAAAGGGGCTGCCTGAAGGACAAGGTTGTTCATGGTCTTTGCCCAGGCTGCTCCTCTGGATTCAAGAAGCAAACCCAGGGCATGGGGAGTTGGGGCTGGCGAGGGTGTGGCTGTGGGGAAGGGCAAAAGTTTGTGGGAAGAGGAAACAGTGAAGGACTCATCTTTTCCTGACAATGTCAACATGGCCTCTGTCACGGTTCTCTTCAAGGCAGGGGTAGCATCTAGGGGAATAAGCAACCCCAGCCAGGTTTCTGGTACCCACGGATGCAGTGACCCTCACTGTTGGGCTGCCAACTCCCGCAGTGTCTGCAGCTGCTTCCAGAGCTTCCCCTGCATCACACCCAGCTGCTCTGAGACCTCAGTTACAAGGATCTACGTATAACTTCCTCCCTGGGGGATGGACAACGGAAAAGTGGGTGAAGGGAGACAAAATATGTAAGATCTGACAAATTATCAAGGGTTCATGAGTGAGGGGGGAACAGGGAGGGCGGAGAAAAATGAGGACATGATGCCAGGGCCTTAAGTGGAGAGCAAATGTTTTGAGAATGATGAGGGCAATGAATGTACGGATGTGCTTTACACAACTGATGTATGTATGGATTGTGATAAGAGTTGTATGTGCCCCTAATAAAATGATTTTTAAAAATTAAATCATTATAATTTCTAAGGACAATGCCATTTGTATTTCAAAGCAACATTCACGAAAGCTATTTTTTCACCTTCACTATCTTCTATTTAGTTTTAGATAGTGAAAAAACAATTCTTATGCCTTTTTATGAGATGTAATGCAAGTAGACATAAATTTATGCATAATTAAAAATTTCAATGAACAAAATATTTTGTTAAAGAATTTGACCTTTTGTGAAAATCATCGAAAGCATATAGCATTTTATTGAAGGGTTGGGAATGTTTTCCTCTATTTTTTTCTAGTATTTGGTCTGAGGTTCTTACGGCATATTCTGATTGTTGTCATGTAAGAGAATGTACATTCCATATAAGAGAAAACTTTCCTTATAATATTTTCCTATCCATTGCTTCCTGCTGAATCTCTCATTTGTTCTTTTATCATTATTTTTTCCTATAAAAAACCCAGGCTGCTTAATTTTATTCTTATTGATCATTTATATAAGTTAGGAAAATATTTATTATATATACATTTTAATTAAAAATCTTTTATTGGAGACTCTTACAACTTTTGTTGCAATCCATATTGATTGCATCAGGCATTTTGTACATATGTTGCCTTCATTCATTTATAGACATTTCTTTCTTTTTCTTTTTTAAAATCATTTTATTGGGGCTCATACAACTCATCACAATCCATACATACACCAATTGTGTAAAGCACACTTATACATTCGTTGCCTTCATCATTCTCAAAATTTGCTTTCCTCTTGGGTTCCTGGAATCAGCTCATTTCCCCTTTCCCTTCTCCCCCTCTCACCCTGCTCCTCTTCCTTCATGAACCCTTAATAATTTATAAATTATTATTTCCTCTTATCTTACACTGCGCGGCGTCTCCCTTCACCCAATTTTCTGTTGCCCATCTCCCAGGGGGGAAGTTATATGTAGATCTTTGTGATCGGTTTCCCATTTCTACATCCACTTCCCTCCCAGTATCGCCACTCTCACCGCTGGTCCTGGGGGGTTCATCTGTCCTGGATTCCCTGTGTTTCCAGTTCCCATCTGTACCGCTGTGTATCTTCTGGTCTAACCAGGTTTGCAAGGTAGAATTGGGATCATGAGAGGTGGGGGGAGGAAGTGTTTAATAACTAGAGGAAGGTTGTGGGTTTCATTATTGCTACACTGAACCCTGAGTGACTCATCTCCTTCCCACTACCCCTCCGCAAGGGATGTCCAGTTTTCTACAGGTGGGCATTGGTCCCCCGTCATGCACTCCCCTCATTCACGATGATATAATACCCACTCCCGCCTTTGTTGCTTGAAAACTGGTCCCCTCAGCACTTCATGATCACACATGTTGGTGTGATGCTTCCATGTGGGCTTTGTTGCTTCTGGGCCTGCTTGTTTACTTTCAAGCCTTTAAGACCCGGGACGCTATATCGCTTGATAGACGGGCACCATCAGCCTTCTTCACCACACTTACTTATGCACACATTCATCTTCAGCGTTTATGTGGGGAAGGTGATCACACAATAATGGTTTTTGTTCTTTGGTGTCTGCTACCTGATCCCTTCAACACCTCGTGTTCACTTAGGCTTGTGTGCTTCTTCTCTGTGGGCTTTGTTGCTTCTGAGCTAGATTTCAGCCTGTTTGCCTTCAAGCCTTTAAGACCCCCAGAGTTTCATTATAATGTGCAGAGAGTGGCTATGAGCCAAACCCACTCGACTGCACCCAACAACAATAACAACAGGACTTGTGCTTCTAACAATATGCTGAAGAAGACCTTAAGAGAATCTCCCCTTCGTTTAGAGCAGCGGCTCTCGACCTGTGGGTCGTGTCTACTTAGGGGGTCAAACAGCCCTTTCATGGGGTGGCCTTAATTATAGCAGTAGCAAAATTACAGCTATGATGTAGCAACAAAAATAATTTTATGGTTGGTTGGTCATGACTACATGAGGAACTGGATGAAAGGGTCGTGAGTAAGAATGTTGAAAACCACTGTCCAAGAGGAAGACTCAATTCTTGATACAGTTGAAGGGCAACAAAATAGAGTCAGCCCCAATATAGATGGGATAGCACAGTGGCTGCAACAATAAACACAAGCCAAAGAAACACTGCAAGGATGGCACAAGACGGGACAGTGTTTCATTATATTGACATAGAGTTGCTATGTGTCAAAATCCACAAGAAAAAAAATAGGACTTGTTTTTCTAACAATGTACCTAAGTAGACCTTAAGAGAATCTCCTATTAGTTTAGCGCAGCGGTCCTCAAACTGAGGGTTGTGACCCCTTTTGGGGAACGAATGACCCTTTCATGGCAGTGGGCCGTTCATTAAAGTGGAAAAATTAGAGTTATGATGTAGCAATGAAAATAATTTCATGATTTGGCAGTCACCACTACATGAGGAATGGTATGAAAGAGTCGTGGCATTAGGAAGGTTGAGAACCACTTCCCTAGAGGAAGACAGAATTCTTGGTAGAGTAGAAGGGCAGCAAAGGAGAGGCAGCCCCTACAAGATTGATTAACCCAGTGGCTGCTACAATGAGCACAAGCAAATGAACAACTCTGAGCATGGCATTGGACTGGGCAGCATTTCATTATATTGTGCATAGAGTTCTTGTGACCAGAAACCCACTCAACAGCACTCAACAAAAATAACTACAGGACTTGTGCTTCTAACAATATGGTGAAGTAGGACTTAAGAGAAAGTCCTTTAACTTTAGAGCAGCAGTTCTCAACCTGTGGGTCGCACCCCATGGGAGGGTAGAATGACCCTTTCACAGGGGTGGCCCAATTCATAACTGTAGTACAATTACAGTGACAAAGTACCAATGAAAATAATTTTATGGTTGCTGGTCCCCACTAAATGAGAATCGATATGAAAGGGTAGTGGCATTAGGAAGGTTAAGAACCACTTCTCTAGGGCAAGACACAAATTTGGTACAGATGGGAAGGAAGAGAGCGGCAGTCTCCAACAAGTTGGATTAGCACAGTGGCTGCAACACTGAGGCCAAGCACACAGCACGGTGAGGGTGGCACAGGACAGGGCAGTGTTTCATTATATTGTGCATAGAGTTGCTAAGAGTCAAAACCCACTCGACGGAACTTAACGACAATAACTACAGGACGTGTACTTCTAACAATATGCTGAACTAGATCTTAAGAGAAACTCCTCTAAATTTAGAGTAGTGGTTCTTAACTTGTGGGTCGCGACCCCTATGGGGTATCAGACAAGCCTCTCACAGGTGTTGCCCAATTCATAACAGTAGAAAAATCACAGTAATGGAGTAACAATGAAAAAAAATTACTGTTGGAGGATCACCAAAACATTAAGAATTGTATAAAGGAGCCATGCCATTAAGAAGGTTCAGAAACACTGCCCAAGAGGAATACACAAAACGTGGTACTGCAGAAGGGCAGCAAGTGAGAGGCAGACCCTACAAGATGGAATAGCTCAGTGGCTGCAAAAATGAGTGCCATCAACAAACCACTGTGAGGATGGCACAGGACGGGGCAGCGTTTCATTATATTGTGCATAGAGTTGCTGAGAGTCAAAACCCACTCGATGGCAACTAACAGCAACACAAAAAGGACTTGAGCTTCTAACAATATGCTGATGTAGATCTTAAGAGAAATCCTCTTAGTTTAGAGCAGGGTTCTCAACCTATGAATCACGAACCCTTTTGGGGAGTGAGTGGGTTGAATGACCCTTTCACAAGGGTTGCCTGATTCATAAGATTAGCAAAATTACAGTAATGAAATATCAGCGAAAATTTTGTATGACTGGGGGTCCACCACTCTATTGGGAACTGCATGAAAGGGTCGTGGATTTAGGAAGATTGAGAACCACTGTCCGAGAGGAAGACACAAATGTTGGTAGAGTAGAAGGGCAGCAAAGGAGAGGCAGCCCCTCCAAGTTGGAATAGCTCAGTGGCTGAAACAACCAGCGCAAGCAAAGAACCACTGTGAGGAATGCACAGGATGGGGGAGCGTTTCGTTATATTTTGCATAGAGTTGCTATGAGCCAAAACCCACTTGAAGGCACCTAAATACAATAACCACAGGACTTTTGCTTCTAACAATGTGCTGAAATATATCTTAAGAGACATTCTTCATAGTTTGGAGCAGAGATTCTCAACCTGTGGGTCACGACTCCATTAGGGTGATGAACTACCCTTGCACAGGTGTCGCCCAATTCATAGCAGTAGCTTCATTACAGTTATGAAGTAGCAATGAAGATAAATTTATGACTGGGATTGTACCCACTACATGAGGAGTGGTATAAAAGGCCTGTGGCATTATAGGAAGGTTGAGAGCCACTGTCCTCGAGCAAGACAGAAATCTTGGCAGAGCAGAAAGGCAGAAAATGAGAGGCAGACCCCCAGATGATAGATTAGCGCAGTGGCTGCAACAATGAGTGCAGACAAGAAACCACTGTGAGGATGGCACAGGACGGGGCAGCGTTTCATTATCTTGTGCGTAGAGTTGCTGAGAGTTGAAACCCACTGGGAAACACCTAACAACAATCACTGTAGGACTCATGCTTTTCACAATATGGTGCTGTAGATCCTAAGAGAAACTCCTCTTAGTATAGAGCAGTGGTTCTCAACCTGTGGGTCGCTAGCCCTTTGGGGGGGTCAAATGACCCTTTCACAGTGGAGGCCTGATTCATAACTGTAGCAAAATTAAAGTTACGAAGTAGCAATGAAAATAATTTTATGATTGGGGGTTCATCACTACCTGAGAAAATGAATGAAAGGGCAGTAGAGGGGCAGCAAAAGAGAGGGAGCCCCCCAAAAGTTGGATTAGCCCATGGCTGCAACAATGACAACAAGCAAAATAACCACTGTGAGGGTGGCACGAGATGGGGTCACATTTCATTATCTTGTGTATAGAGTTGCTATGAGCCAGCACACACTCAAAGGCACCAAACAAAAACAACAGGACTGTGCTTCTATGAATATGCTGAAGTAGACCTTAAGAGAAACTCCCCTTAGTTTAGACCAGTGGTTCTCAAACTGTGTCACAGTGCCTTTAGAAGACTAATGAACCTTTCACATGGGTGGCCTGATCCATAACAGAAGCGAAATTACAGTTATGATGTAGCAATGAAAATATTTTATGGTTGGGGTGTCACCACTACATGATGACTGGTATGAAATAGTAGTGGCATTCAGAAAGTTGAGAACCACTATTCTTGAGGAAGACACAAATCTTGGTACGGAAGGGCAGGAAAAGAGAGGTAGTCCCTAACAAGATGGATTACCACAGTGGCCGCAACAATGAGCGCAAACAGAAGAACCACTGTGAGGATCCACAGGGCAGGACAACGTTTCATTCCATTGTGCATAGAGTTGGTATGAGCCAAAACCCACTCGAAGGCAGCCAAAAACAATAACAGGATTTGTGCTTCTAACAATATACTGAAACATACCTTAAAAAGAAACTCCTCTTAGTGTAGAATAGCAGTTCTCAAACTGTGGGTCGTGATGCCTTTTGGGGGGTGGGGGAGAGAATGACTATATCACATGGTGGCCTGATTCATAACAGTAGCATAATTTTAGTTATAAAGTAACAGGGAAAGTAATTTTATGATTGGGGGGGGGTCACCAATACATGAGGAATGGTGTGAGAGAGTCGTGCATTAGGAAGTTTGAGAACCACTGCCCTAGAGGAAGACACAAATCTGGGTAGAGTAGAAGGTCAGCAAATGAGAGGCAGTTCCCCGAAAGATGGATTAGCACAGAGACTGCAACAATGAGCGAAAGCAAAAGAAAAGTGTGAGGGTATTAGAGGATGGAACAGTGTTTCATGATACTGTGCATAGAGTTGTTATGAGCCAACTATGAGCCAAACCCACTCGACAGCCCCTAACAACAATAAGAACAGGACTCGTGCGTGTAATAATATACTGAGCTAGACCACAGGAGAAACTGCTCTTAATTTAGAACAGCGGTTCTCAACCTGTGATTTGTGACCACTTTGGTTGGTTAACAACCCTTTCACAGGGTGACTAGATTCATAAGACTTGCAAAATTACAGTTATGGAAAAACAGTAGAAAAAAACCTTAATGCTTTGGGGACCACCACTACACATTGGGAAGTGTATGGAAAGTTCATAGAAATAGGAAAGGTGAGAAACACTGTCCTAGAGGAAGACGCAAATACAGTAGAAGGGCAGCAGAAGAGAAGAAGTCCCTACAAGACGGATTTGCACGGTGGCTGCAACAATGAGCGCAAGCAAAGAACCACTGTGAGGATGATGCAAGTCTGGGCAGGGCTGTATTATATTGTGCACAGGGTTGCTATGAGCCGAAACCCTCTCCACGGCCCGAACATCAATAACAGGAGGAATCATACATCTAACAGTATGCTCAACTAAACCTTGAGAGAAACTGCTCTTAGTTTAGAGCAGCCATTCTCAACTTGTGAGTGGTAAATCCTTTGGGGGTGTTCAAATGACCCTCCCATAGGCGTGGGCCGATACGTAACAGTAGCAAAATTACAGTTATGAAGTAGCAACAGTATAATTTTTTTGGTTGGGGGGTCATTACTACACGAGGCACTGTATGAAAGGGTCGTGGCATTAGGATTGCTGAAAACCACAGTCCTACAGGAAGACACAAGTCTTGATACAGTTGAAGGGCCACAATATAGAGTCAGCCCCCAAATAGATGGAATAGCATAGTGGCTGCAGCAATGAGCTCAAGCTAAGGGAACACTGTGAGGATGGCATAAGATGGGGCAGCGTTACATTATATGGAGCATAGAGTTGCTATGAGTCAGAACCCACTCGACTGCACCTGACAACAAAACAACAGGACTTGTGTTTCTTATAATGTGCTGAAGTAGACCTTAAGAGAAACTTCTATTAGTTTAGTGCAGCGGTTCTCAACTTTTGGGTCACGAGCCCTGTTGGGGGATGAATGAACCTTTCATAGTGGTCGCCCAGTCATAACAGTAGAAAAATTAGAGTTACAAAGTTGCATTGAAAATAATTTTATGATTTGGCAGTCAGCACTATATGAGGAATGGTATGAAAATGTTGTGGCATTAGGAAGGTTGAGAACCACTGCCCTAAAGGAAGACATAAATCTTGGTAGAGCAGAAGGGCAACAAAAAATAGCCAGCCCCCCCCCCAATATGGCTCCAACAATGAGCACTAGCAAACAACCACTGTCAGGATGGCACAGGTCTGGGAAGCATTTCATGATATTGTGCAGAGATGCGATGAGCCAAAACCCCCTCCGCGGAACTTAACAACAATAACAACAGGGCTTGTGTGTTTAACAATATGCTGAAGTAAATCTTAAGAGCAACTCTTTTTAGTTTACAGCAGGGTTCTCAACATTGGGTCGTGAACACTTTCAGGTGGGGGGTGTTTCGAAACACCCCTTCACAGTGATGGCCTGATTCATAACAGTAGCAAAAGTACAGTTATGAAATATCAATGAATATAATTTTATAATTTTATGTTTGGGGTCCACCACTACATTGGGAACTGTACGAAAGGGCCGCAGAATTAGGATGTATGAGAAACATTGTCCTAGAGGAAGACACAAATGTTGGTACAGCAGAAGGGCTGCAAAAGTCAGGCAGCCCCTACAAGATGGAATAGATGCAGCAGTGAGCGCAAGCAAAGGACCACAGTGAGATGGCACGAGATGGGGCCGAGTTTCATTATATTGTGCATACAGTTGCTATGAGCCAACACACACTCAAAGGCACCAAACAATAATAAAAAGAACTTGGGCTTCTAAGAATATTCTGAAGTAGACCTTACGAGAAACTCCTATTCGTTTAGACCATTGGTTCTCCAACTGTGTGTCGAGACGCCTTTGAGGAGACTAACGAATCTTTCACATGGGTGGCCTGATCCATAACAGAAGCAAAATTACAATGATGATGTAGCAATGCAAATATTTTATGGTTGGATGTCACCACTACATGAGGAATGGTGTGAAGTGGTTGTGGCATTTGGAAAGTTGAGAACCACTGCTCTAGAGGAAGACACATATCTCGGTACAGAAGGGCAGGAAAAGAGAGGCAGTGCCCAACAAGATGGATTAGCACAGTGGCTGCAAAAATGAGTGTGAGCAAAGGAACCACTGTATGGAAGGCACAGGACGGGAAAGCATTTCATTACATGGTGCATAGAGTTGGCATGAGCCTAAACCCATTCGAAGGCACCAAACAACAGGATTTGTGCCTCTAACAATATGCTGAAGAAGACTTTAAAAGAAACTCTTAGTGTAGAGTAACAGTTCTCTAACTGTGGGTCACGACGTCTTAGGAGGGAACAATGAGCATTTCACATGGGTGACCTGATTCATAACAATAGCAAATTTATAGTTATGGTGTAACAAGGAAAATAATTTTATGATTGGGGGGGGGTCACTAGTACATGAGAAATGGTGTGAAAGAGTCATGACATTAAGAAGGTTGAGAACCACTGCCCTAGAGGGAGACATAGATCTAGGTACAGTAGAAGGGCAGCAAAAAGAGGCAGCCCACAGCACGGTGGAATACAACAGTGGCTGCAACAATCCGCACAAGCAAAAGAACCACTGGGAGGATGGCGCAGGAGAGGACACCTTTCCATCATATTGTGCTTAGAGTTGCTAGGCGTCGAAAGCTACACAACAGAATCTAACAATAACTATAGGATTTGTGCTTCTGACAATAGGGTGAAGTAGATATTAAGAGAAACTCCTCTTAGTTTAGACCAGCGGTTTTTATCCTGTGGTTTGCGACCACTTTTGGCGATCAAATGACCCTTTCACAGGTGTGAAATGATTCATAACTGTAGGAAAATTACAGTTACGAAGTAACAATAATGTTATGATGGGGGTCACCACTACATGAGGAACTGTGTGAAAGGGTCATGGCATTAGGAAATTTGACAACCACTGCCCTAGAGGAAGACACAAGTCTTGGTACAGTTGAAAGGGCACAAAAAAGAGGCAGCTACCCAAAAGTTGGATTAGCACAGTGGCTGCAACAATGAGCACAAGCAAAAGAACCACTGTGAGAATGGCATAGGATGGGAAAGCATTTCATTATATTGTGCATAGAGTTACTATGAGCCAAAACCCACTCGATGGTACCTAACACCAATAACAACAGAACTTGTGCATCTACCAGTATGCTGAATTCTATCTTAAGAGAATCTCCTCTTAGTTTAGAGCAGGGGATCTTCACCTGTGTGTCGCGACCCCTTTGTGGGTATGGAATGAAAATTTCACAGGGGTGTCGTGATTCATAACAGTAACAAAATTACAGTTATGAAGCTGCAATGAAATCATTTTTATGGTTGGGGGGGTCACCACTAAATGAGAATCGATATGAAAATATCATGGCATAAGGAAAGTTGAGAACCACTGCTCTAGAGGAAGTCCCAAATCTTGGTATGAAAGGGCAGGAAAAGGGAGGCGGTCCCCAACAAGATGCATTAGCACAGTGGCTGCAACAATGAGCGCAAGCATAGAACCACTGTGAGGATGTCACAGGACAGGGCGGCGTTTCATTATATTGTGCGTAGAGTTGCTATGAGACATACCCACTCGACGGCACCTAACAACAACAACAAATGGACTTGAGCTTCTAACAGTATGGTGAAATAGACCTTATGAGAAACTCCTCTAAATTTAGAGCAGCGGTTCTCACCATGTGGGTCGTGACCCCTTTGGGGCTTAGACGAACCCTTTACAGGGTGGCACTATCCATAACTTGTAACAAAATGAGAGTTACGAAGTAGCAAAGAATATAATTTTATGATTGGGGGTCTACCACTACAAAGGAAACTGTATGATATTTATATTTGCATGTACATGTCTTTGTCTAGACCTCTATAAATGCACTTTGACTCCTAGCTCTTTCCTCCATCTCCCTTGACTTTCCTCCTCTCCCACTACTATGGTCCGTCCCCACCTGGGTTACAGCTATACCTCTTCTTTACGTAACCTTACCCTTGATCATTCCCTACCAGGCCTGCCACTTCCCCTCACTACCATTTTGAGTCCCATGTTGTTCCCTTGTCCCTGTGTTTGTTAACACCACTTCCTTACCCCCCCGCACCTCCCCCTATCCCAAGTGCCCCCGGAACTGTCGGTCCTGTTGTTTTTCTTCCAGATAGTTCATCCAGCCTGTCTTATTTAGAGAGACCTGTGGAGCCACTACCATGCACAAAAACAAGACAGAGGAAAACAAAGCAACAGTATACAACCAGACAACAAAACAACAAAAACAAACCACTGACAAAGAACAAAACAAAACACATCAAGAAAGAAGAGCTTGTAGTTAGTTCAAGGATCATTTGTTGGACCTTAGGAGTGTTTTCCAATCCAGTCTGTTGAGGCACCACAACCTGGCCCCAAAGTCCACTTTCAGCATTTCCTGGGGACCTTGCCACTCCATTCCCTTGATGTTCCACTGCACTCCACCACACTTTGCCTCGGTGTGGTGGAATCAGGTTAGGTGCAATTCGCACACTGTGTCTCCAGTGCTGTCCCCTGTATCACCCTTGGTAACTGAGGGGCATCATGTCTCATAGTGGGGCCAGCCATGTTGTTCTTTTTGTGGACTGGCTGCTCTGAGACTGGAACTCTTTAGGGGAGTAGAAAGCCTCATCTTTCTTCCTTGGAGTGGCTGGAGATTTCAAATTTGCCATTTCAGACATTGCGTTCAGCAGCCCAACACATAAACCCTATACCCCACCATAGCTACAGAAAACAATAAAGAAACAAAATCCAACAACACTCATTGCCATTGGGTGCATAACAATCCAATCGAGAGAAAATACTCCGGCTTCCTGGGTTTCCAAGGCTATAACTCTTTGTAAAAATAAAAGTGTGTTAAGTTTTCAGTGAAAGTTTACATAACCGATTAGATTTTCATTTAACAAATTCTCTACTTGTTTAGTGATATTAGTTACTTTTTTCAATAAAAAGGAAAGCAGAAAATTAAAAAAAGAACAAATGAAAAACGTGTTAAGAGTAAAGACAAATGATAAGATGTTAATTTTTAACCTAATCATATCTGCAACAATACACTTTCTGATGTACTGACAGTGAGCAGGGTTTAATCCCATCCTTGGTGAATGGTCCCAGGGGATTTAATGGAGGCTTATTCTCTGTGGAATCTCTGCCAATGCATTTTGAGTTTTTATACTCATCTAAGGCTATAACTCTTTATGGGAGAGGAAAGCCTCATCTTTCTCCAAAGGAGCGACTGGTGAATTCCAACTGCTGACCTTGCAGTTAATAGCCCAACACATAACCCATTATGCCACCAGAAGAGAGATTTGTCTCTGGGTGCCTTCCAATGCAAGCACTACAATTATGCAAGGAGGATATTTTTTTCTATACTGGAGCCAGGTCAAGTCAGAACCAGTGTGTCCATGGTTTGCAGCGAAGTCAGAGGAAGAAGAGGGTAGACTGTCTATAACTTCTCATAGCCCAGGGAAATGCTAGGCCTGGAAGGGGGCATGCTGGCTCAACCATATTCAGAAAATCTGCACACTAACCTGCCCGGCTCAAATAATGACCAGCACCATGTCTCTGAATATCACCTAAAAGCAAAATAGTGAAAGCACCATTTCCATTTCATAATAATTTTACTAAAAGTAAAGTACAATTCAGTGATGTGAAGAAGCTGGGAAAATTATCTTTTCATTTCTTTCTTTTTCTTTCCCTCCCTTTCCCCTTCTCCACAGAACTGAGAGGCAGAAGGAATAAAGGCATCATGGCACCAGCTGGAGGACACCGTGGGGTCAGGGTCACCATTTAACTTATGCTTCTCCAGTTTGGAGGGGCAACTGGATATCCTCATTTGTGAATTTGCTTATTAATCTTTTTGAGTTAACAAGGTCATGGTAAAAAAGGATTGTTGGTGTTTTTGTTAGGAACCTTCTAGTCCAGTCCAACTCATAGTGACTCAATGCATCAGTGCAGAGCTCTCTAGACCAATGGTTCTCAACCTGTGGGACCCTTGCACAGGGTGACTGTAACAAAATTACAGTTATGAAGCAGCAATGAGAATATTTTTATGGTTGTGGAGGTCACCACAACATGAGGAATTGTATGAAAGGGTTGTGGCATTAGGAAGTTTGAGAACCACTGCTCTAGGCTTTTCTATGCTGTAATCTTTACAAGAATGAGTTGCCTGGTTTTTCTTCCAAGAACAGAGCCACTGGTGGGTTCAAACCTTCAACCTTTTGGATAGCAGCTGAGCACTTAACCATTGTGCCTCCAGGGCTCTTTGATAAACTCTATTAGAGGGTCTTAACCATTGCAACCCCATGGATCCTTTTGGCATTTAGGAAAGGCTATGGAACACCTGCCCACTCCCCAGAATAATATTTCCAAATACCTCCAATGAAATACAGAATCACAAAGGCACAAATTGTATTGAAATGCAGTGATAAAAATAAAAGACATTGGATTTGTGGCAAATATACATGTTAATAAATACATTAAATATGATCTGATGGTAGGTCTAATAAACCAAACCCACACCATTGAGTTGATCCTGACTCACTGTGACCCTATATAAAATTCCTCAGGCTAAATCTTGACAGGAGCAGATCGTCTCACCTTCCTCTCAGAGAACAACTGGTGCCTTTGAACTGCCAACCTTGAGGTTACCTGCCCAATGGCTCACCCACAGCGTCACCGTGAGTTCTAGATAGTGATGAGCATGAACTGTACTCAATGATGGCTGCAACGACTAGCATGGGGTGTGAAAGCATGTAGAATTTCTCTCGGTGGTAATCGCATGGCTATTCAGAACACAGCTGTGGACATGCTAAACTGCCCTGCGAGCTTAGGGAAACTAACTCAACCAGGATTGACCTCATCCAATTTGACATTGCTCCCCAGCCTGCTGGGTCTCAGTGGCTCAGTGTTAGGGTCCCTTGTCTAGATACCAGGGCTGGCATGGAGAAAGTCATTCCTCTGCAGCCTTCTAGTGTGTGGGGGAAGATATTAGTGTTAAGCATTGGCAGGAAATTGCTGGATTTTCCTGGCAGCCACATTCTTAATAACCATTTACTGGATACATATTATATTCTGAGGGTAAATTGGTGGTTCAGTTGTAGAATTCTCCTTTTCCATGTGGGAGATCTAGGTTTGAGTCCAAGACAATGCAACTCATGTGCATCCAACACTCATTTGTCAGGGGGATGCTTGGTTATTGCTGAGGTAATGAACTGATTCTGTGTTGCTATGATACTGAAATGGGGAAGCTTGGTTGGGTGCGGCTATGAGACTGAACCTGTTTCTGTGATGTGTCCAGACTAAGATGAGCGATGAAGAAGAGCCTGGCATTCTACTTCTGAAAACCAGTTAATGAAAACCCCTGTGAATCACAATGTGATGCACAACCAAAGAGATGGTGCAGGACCAGGGAGAATATTGCTCATGGAGTCACTGGGAGCTGGTTGTCACAGTGAGTTGGACTGGAGGCTGACTCAACAGCAGCTAACAACCATTGTGTTCCAGGCACTTGATTTGCTTTAAAAATCTAGCTCAGCCTTCTGGTACAGGGAAGTGATTAATCATGCCTACTTTATAGCACACCGTGAACCCTGATCAATGTCAGGCCCTGCTTGTGTTTTGTCCCTCCTTTTCCACATTCACATCACTTCCATTCCCCTCTTCAGACTAATACCCTCTGCTGGGTGCTTGGTGTGTGTGTGTCCTTATAGGCATACAGCCATGTGCACTAGACCATGCTGCCATGTGCACTAGACCATGCTGCTTGGTGAATGGGCTTTCAGCTTCCATGAATGGTACTGCAATATAAATCTCATTCAGTTTCTGACCTTTTCAACTCCTTGCAATGTCATTAAGAGTTATTGCCATGCTGCATATCAATTGCATGTGCTGCTGCGTGCCACTTGGTCATGAGCAATCATCATCTTTCTTTTGTTTCCTTCTTCAGTTGTCTGTTGATTGGCATCCAATTCGGCTCCAACTCTTCTCTACTGCAGGTATCAGTGTGGTGACCATTCTTGTAAAAATGCCCCAAGGGCCCTGTGAATTGGATAAAAAGCTTGGCCTATATACCCAGGAATTATGCGTTGGGCTGCTAACCCCAAGGTGAGCAGTTCCAACCCACCAGCTATTCCATGGAGCAAAGAGAGGCTGTCTGCTGTCGTAAGAATTTAGTTTGTAAACCTAAAGCAGCAATTCTACTGTGCCTTGTAGGGTTGCTAATGAGGAAGAATCAACTGGGGTTTTGTTTGTTTTTCTACATCCAGGAGAGAGCTTTGATGGGGGAGATATTAAGTGCTTGGCTGCTAACCCAAAGGTCAGTAGTTTGAAGCCGTCTTCCACACACTGTGGGATAAAGGCACGGCTGTCTTCTTCCCAATAGAAGCCTTGAAAACATCATGGGACCATTCAGCTTTGTTTGATAGGGTCACGAGGATGAAAGTCAACTCAGTGACTGAGCTTCTTTGGTCGTACACCCAGGAGGGGCTCACTAGGTCCTAGGGTCCATTCAATGGACTTTCACTAAGCTCTGCCAGAATGCTGTGCAGCAAACCTGCATCATTAGCAGTGTTTCTCTGCTTTCTCCGGATCTCAAATGACACTTGGTATGTTTGTCTTTCTAACTGTTGCCCGTTTAATGGTTTTAAAAGGCCAAGCACAATAAACTCATCTATCCCAGGCACTTTATGGTTCTGTAGCAGACTCTTAGGGTTGCCATGCCACATTCCTTTGACCCATCTCTGACATCATTCTCACTGCATTCCAGTCAATACCGACTCATAGCGATCCTGTGGTTGGGCGCCCAGCCCTAAGGCCTAGGGAGTTCCAGGCCTGGGGCACTCCAGCCCATAGGCTTAGGGAGCGCCAGACCTGGGGCGCCACAGCCCTGGGGGCACCAAGTCCTTCGGCTTAGGGAGCCCCAGGCCTGGGGCGACCCAGCCATTAGGCTTTGGGAGCCCAAGGCCTGGGGCGCCCCAGCCCTTAGGGTTTGGGAGCCCCAGGCCTGGGGAGCCCAGCACTTCGGCTTAGGGCGCCCCAGGCCTGGGGCGACCCAGCCGTTAGGCTTAGGGCGAGCCAGGCCTAGGGCGCCCCAGCCCTTAGGCTTTGGGAGTCCCAGGCCTGGGGCGCCCCAGTTCTTAGGCTTTGGGAGCCCCAGGCCTGGTACGCCCCAGCCCTTAGCCATAGGGAGCCCCTGGCCTGGGGCGCCCCAGGCTTTAGGGTTTGGGAGCCCCAAGCCTGAGGCGCCCCAGCCGTTAGGCTTTGGGAGCCCCAGGCCTGGGGCTCCCCCGCCCTTAGCCTTTGGGAGACTCAGGCCTGGGGCGCCACTGCCCTTAGGCTTTGGGAGCCCCAGGCCTGGGGTGCCCCAGCCCTTAGGCTTTGGGAGCCCCAGACCTGGGGCGCCCCAGCTCTTAGGCTTTGGGAGCCCCAGGCCTGGAACGCCCCAGCCCTTAGGCTTAGGGAGCCCCAGGCCTAGGGCGCCCCAGCCCTTAGGCTTTGGGAGCCCGAGGCGTGGAGCGCCCCAGGCCTTAGGCTTTGGAAGCCCGAGGCCTGGGGCGCCCCAGCCCTTAGGCTTTGGGAGTCCCTGGCCTGGGGCGCCCCAGCCCTTAGGCTTTGGGAGTCCCTGGCCTGGGGCGCCCCAGCCCTTAGGCTTTGGGAGCCCCAGGCCTGGTACGCCACAGCCCTTAGGCTTAGGGAGCCCCTGGCCTGGGGCGTCCCAGGATTTAGGCTTTGGGAGCCCCAGGCCTGGAGCGCCCCAGGCCTTAGGCTTTGGGAGCCCCAGGCCTGGGGTGCCCCAGCCCTTAGGCTTTGGGAGCCCCAGGCCTGGTACGGCCCAGCCCTTAGGCTTAGGGAGCCCCTGGCCTGGGGCGCCCCAGCCCTTAGGCTTTGGAAGCCCCAGACCTGGGGGGCAACTGCCCTTAGGTTTTGTGAGCCCCAGGCCTGGGGAGCCCCAGCTCTTAGGCTTTGGGAGCCCCAGGCCTGGGGCACCCCAGCCGTTAGGCTTTGGGAGTCTCAGGCCTGGGGCGCCACAGTCCTTAGGCTTTGGGAGCCCCAGGCCTGCAGCGCCCCAGGCCTTAGGCTTTGTGAGCCCCAGGCCTGGGGCGCCCCAGCCCTTAGGCTTTGGGATCCCCATGCCTGGTAGGGCCCAGCCCTTAGGCTTAGGGAGCCCCTGGCCTGGGGCGCCCCAGCCCTTAGGCTTTGGGAGGCCCAGGCCAGGGGCACCCCAGCCCTTAGGATTTGGGAGCCCCAGGCCTGGGGCGCCCCCGCCTTAGGTTTTGGGAGCCCCAGGCCTGGGGCGCACCAGCCCTTATGCTTTGGAAGCCCCAGGCCTGGGGTGACCCAGCCCTTAGGCTTTGGAAGCCACAGGCCTGGTACGCCCCAGCCCTTTGGCTTAGGGAGCCCCTGACCTGGGGCGCCCCAGCACTTAGGCTTTGGGAGCCCCAGGCCTGGGGCGCCCCTGCCCTTGGCTTAGGGAGCCCCAGGCCTGGGGTGCCCCAGCCCTTAGGCTTAGGGAGCCCCAGGACTGGGTCGCCCCAGCCATTAGGCTAAGGGAGCCTCTGGCCTGGGGAGCCACAGCCCTTTCTTTTAGGGAGCCCCAGGCCTGGGGCGCCCCAACCCTTAGGTTTGGGGAGCCCAAGGCTCGGGCGCCCCAGCCCTTAGGATTTGGGTGCCCCAGGCCTGGGGCGCCCCAGGCCTTAGGCTTTGGGAGCCCCAGGCCTTGGGGCACCCATCACTTCGGCTTAGGGAGCACCAGGCCTGGGCGTCCCAGCCCTTCGACTTAGGGAGCCCCAGGCCTGGGGCGCCCCCGCCCTTAGGTTTAGGGAGCCCCTGGCCTGGGGCCTCCCAGACCTTAGGCTTTGGGAGCCCCAGGCCGGGGCGCCCCAGACCTTAGGCTTTGGGAGCCCCAGGCCGGGGCGCCCCATCCAATAGGTTTAGGGAGCCCTAGGCCTGGGGACACCCAGCCCTTCGGCTTAGGGAGCCCCAGGCCTAGGGCGTCCCAGCCCTTCGGCTTAGGGAGCCCCAGGCCTGGTACGTCCCAGCCCTTAGGCTTTGGGAGTCCCATTCCTGGGCGCCCTAGCCCTTAGGCTTTGGAAGCCACAGGCCTGGTACGACCCAGCCCTTTGGCTTAGGGAGCCCCTGACCTGGGGTGCCCCAGCCCTTAGGCTTTGGGAGCCCCAGGCCTGGGGTGCCCCAGCCCTTAGGCTTTGGGAGCCCCAGGCCTGGTACGGCCCAGCCCTTAGGCTTAGGGAGCCCCTGGCCTGGGGCGCCCCAGCCCTTAGGCTTTGGAAGTCCCAGACCTGGGGGGCAACTGCCCTTAGGCTTTGTGAGCCCCAGGCCTGGGGCGCCCCAGCTCTTAGGCTTTGGGAGCCCCAGGCCTGGGGCACCCCAGCCGTTAGGCTTTGGGAGTCTCAGGCCTGGTGCGCCCCAGTCCTTAGGCTTTGGGAGCCCCAGGCCTGGAGCGCCCCAGGCCTTAGGCTTTGTGAGCCCCAGGCCTGGGGCGCCCCAGCCCTTAGGCTTTGGGAGCCCCAGGCCTGGTAGGGCCCAGCCCTTAGGCTTAGGGAGCCCCTGGCCTGGGGCGCCCCAGCCCTTAGGCTTTGGGAGGCCCAGGCCAGGGGCACCCCAGCCCTTAGGATTTGGGAGCCCCAGGCCTGGGGTGCCCCAGCCCTTAGGCTTAGGGAGCCCCAGGCCTGGGGTGCCCCAGCCCTTAGGATTTGGGAGCCCCAAGCTGGGACGCCCCAGCCCATAGGTTTTGGGAGCCCCAGGCCTGGGGCGCCCCAGCTCGTAGGCTGGGAGCCACAGGCCTGGGGCGCCCCAGACCTTAGGCTTAGGGAGCCCCAGACCTGGGGGGAACCAGCTCTTCGGCTTAGGGTGCCCCAGGCCTGGGGCATTCCTGCCCTTAGGCTTAGGGAGTACCTGGCCTGGGGCACCCCAGCCCTTAGGTTTGGGAGTCCCATTCCTGGGCGCCCTAGCCCTTAGGCTTTGGAAGCCAAAGGCCTGGTACGCCCCAGCCCTTTTGCTTAGGGAGCCCCTGACCTGGGGTGCCCCAGCCCTTAGGCTTTGGGAGCCCCAGGCCTGGGGTGCCCCAGCCCTTAGGCTTTGGGTGCCCCAGGCCTGGTACGGCCCAGCCCTTAGGCTTAGGGAGCCCCTGGCCTGGGGCGCCCCAGCCCTTAGGCTTTGGAAGTCCCAGACCTGGGGGGCAACTGCCCTTAGGCTTTGTGAGCCTCAGGCCTGGGGCGCCCCAGCTCTTAGGCTTTGGGAGCCCCAGGCCTGGGGCACCCCAGCCGTTAGGCTTTGGGAGTCTCAGGCCTGGTGCGCCCCAGTCCTTAGGCTTTGGGAGCCCCAGGCCTGGAGTGCCCAGGGCTTAGGCTTTGTGAGCCCCAGGCCTGGGGCGCCCCAGCCCTTAGGCTTTGGGAGCCCCAGGCCTGGTAGGGCCCAGCCCTTAGGCTTAGGGAGGCCCAGGCCAGGGGCACTCCAGCCCTTAGGATTTGGGAGCCCCAGGCCTGGGGCGCCCCCGCCTTAGGTTTTGGGAACCCCAGGCCTGGGGCGCACCAGCCCTTATGCTTTGGGAGCCCCAGGCCTGGGGTGCCCCAGCCCTTAGGATTTGGGAGCCCCAGGCTGGGACGCCCCAGCCCATAGGTTTTGGGAGCCCCAGGCATGGGGCGCCCCAGCTCGTAGGCTCTGGGAGCCACAGGCCTGGGGCGCCCCAGACCTTAGGCTTAGGGAGCCCCAGACCTGGGGGGAACCAGCTCTTCGGCTTAGGGTGCCCCAGGCCTGGGGCATCCCTGCCCTTAGGCTTAGGGAGTACCAGGCCTGGGGCACCCCAGCCCTTAGGTTTGGGAGTCCCATTCCTGGGCACCCCAGCCCTTAGGCTTTGGAAGCCACAGGCCTGGTACGCCCCAGCCCTTTGGCTTAGGGAGCCCCTGACCTGGGGCGCCCCAGCACTTAGGCTTTGGGAGCCCCAGGCCTGGGGCGCCCCTGCCCTTGGCTTAGGGAGCCCCAGGCCTGGGGTGCCCCAGCCCTTAGGCTTAGGGAGCCCCAGGACTGGGTCGCCCCAGCCATTAGGCTAAGGGAGCCTCTGGCCTGGGGAGCCACAGCCCTTTCTTTTAGGGAGCCCCAGGCCTGGGGCGCCCCAACCCTTAGGTTTGGGGAGCCCAAGGCTCGGGCGCCCCAGCCCTTAGGCTTTGGGTGCCCCAGGCCTGGGGCGCCCCAGGCCTTAGGCTTTGGGAGCCCCAGGCCTTGGGGCACCCATCACTTCGGCTTAGGGAGCCCCAGGCCTGGGCGTCCCAGCCCTTCGGCTTAGGGAGCCCCAGGCCTGGGGCGCCCCCGCCCTTAGGTTTAGGGAGCCCCTGGCCTGGGGCCTCCCAGACCTTAGGCTTTGGGAGCCCCAGGCCGGGGCGCCCCAGCCCTTAGGCTTTGGGAGACCCAGGCCTGGGGCGCCCCAGCGCTTATGCTTTGGGAGCCCCAGGCCTGGGGTCGCCCCATCCAATAGGTTTAGGGAGCCCTAGGCCTGGGGACACCCAGCCCTTCGGCTTAGGGAGCCCCAGGCCTAGGGCGTCCCAGCCCTTCGGCTTAGGGAGTCCCAGGCCTGGTACGTCCCAGCCCTTAGGCTTTGGGAGTCCCATTCCTGGGCGCCCTAGCCCTTAGGCTTTGGAAGCCACAGGCCTGGTACGACCCAGCCCTTTGGCTTAGGGAGCCCCTGACCTGGGGCGCCCCAGCACTTAGGCTTTGGGAGCCCCAGGCCTGGGGCGCCCCTGCCCTTGGCTTAGGGAGCCCCAGGCCTGGGGTGCCCCAGCCCTTAGGCTTAGGGAGCCCCTGGCCTGGGTCGCCCCAGCCGTTAGGCTAAGGGAGCCTCTGGCCTGGGGAGCGACAGCCCTTTTTCTTAGGGAGCCCCAGGCCTGGGGCGCCCCAACCCTTAGGTTTTGGGAGCCCCAGGCTGGGGCGCCCCAGCCCTTAGGCTTTGGGTGCCCCAGGCCTGGGGCGCCCCAGCCCTTAGGCTTTGGGAGCTCCAGGCCTGTGGCGCCCCAGCCCTTAGGCTTTGGGAGCCCCAGGCCTGGGGGCACCAAGCACTTCGGCTTAGGGAGCCCCAGGCCTGGGCGTCCCAGTCCTTCGGCTTAGGGAGCCCCAGGCCTGGGGCGCCCCCGCCCTTAGGTTTAGGGAGCCCCTGGCCAGGGGCGCCCCAGACCTTAGGCTTTGGGAGACCCAGGTCTGGGGCGCCCCAGCGCTTATGCTTTGGGAGCCCCAGTCCTGGGGTCGCCCCATCCCTTAGGCTTAGGGAGCCCTAGGCCTGGGGACACCCAGCCCTTCGGCTTAGGGAGCCCCAGGCCTAGGGCGCCGCAGCCCTTAGGCTTAGGGAGCCCCAGGCCTGGTACGGCCCAGCCCTTAGGCTTTTGGAGCCCCAGGCTGGGACGCCCCAGGCCATAGGATTTGGGAGCCCCAGGCCTGGGGCGCCCAGCCATTAAGCTTTGGGAGCCCCATGCTTGGGGTGCCCAAACTCTTAGGCTTTTGGATCCACAGACCTGGGGCGCCACAGCCCTTAGGCTTATGGAGCCCCAGGCCTGGGAGGAGCGAGCTCTTCGGCTTAGGGAGCCCCAGGCCTGGGGCGTCCCTGCCCTTAGGCTTAGAGAGCCCCAGGCTCGGGGCGCCATAGCCCTTAAGTTTTGCGAGTCCGAGACTTAGGCGCCCCAGACCTCATGCTTTGGGAGTCCCAGGCCTGGTACGCCCCAGCCCTTAGGCTTAGGGAGCACCTGGCCTGGGGCGCCCCAGCCCTTAGGCTTTGGAGCCCCAGGCCTGGGGCGTCCCAGCCCTTAGGTTTTGGGAGCCCTAGGCCTGGGGCGCCTCTTCCCTTAGGCTTAGGGAGCCTCTGGCCTGGGGCGCCACAGCCCTTTGTCTTAGGAAGCCCAAGGCCTCGGGTGCCCCAACCCTTAGGCTTTGGGAGCCCCAGGCCTGTGGCACCCCAGCCCTTATGCTTTGGGAGCCCCAGGCCTAGGTGCACCCAGCCCTTCGGCTTAGGGAGCCCCAGACCTGGGCGTCACAGCACTTCGGCTTAGGGAGCCCCAGTCCTGGGGCGCCCCCGGCCTTAGGTTTAGGGAGCCCCTGGCCTGGGGTGCCCCAGCCCTTAGGCTTTGGGAGCCCCTGGCCGGGGTGCCCCAGCCCTTAGGCTTAGGGTGCCCCAGGCCTGGGGGCGCCCCAGCCCTTCGGCTTAGGGAGCCCCAGGCCTGCGGCGTCCCAGCCCTTAGGCTTAGGGAACCCCAGGCCTGGGATGCCCCAGCCCTTAGGCTTTGGGAGCCCCAGGCCAGGTACGCCCCAGCCCTTAGAATTAGGGACCCCCTGGCCTGGGGCGCCCCCGCCCTTAGGATTTGGGAGCCCCGGCCTGGGGCGTCCCAGCCCTTAGGCTTACGGAGCCCCAGGCCTGGGGCACCACAGCCCTCAGGCTTTGGGCGCCCCAGACCTAGGGCGCACCAGCCTTTCGGCTTAGGGAGCCCCTGGCCTGGGCCGCCCCAGCCCTTAGGCTTTGGGAGCCTCAGGCCTGGGGCGCCCCAGCTCTTAGGCTTTGGGAGCCCCAGGCCTGGGGCACCCCAGCCGTTAGTCTTTGGGAGTCTCAGGCCTGGTGCGCCCCAGTCCTTAGGCTTTGGGAGCCCCAGGCCTGGAGTGCCCCAGGCCTTAGGCTTTGTGAGCCCCAGGCCTGGGGCGCCCCAGCCCTTAGGCTTTGGGAGCCCCAGGCCTGGTAGGGCCCAGCCCTTAGGCTTAGGGAGCCCCTGGCCTGGGGCGCCCCAGCCCTTAGGCTTTGGGAGGCCCAGGCCAGGGGCACTCCAGCCCTTAGGATTTGGGAGCCCCAGGCCTGGGGCGCCTCCGCCTTAAGTTTTGGGAACCCCAGGCCTGGGGCGCACCAGCCCTTATGCTTTGGAAGCCCCAGGCCTGGGGTGCCCCAGCCCTTAGGCTTTGGGAGCCCCAGGCCTGGGGTGCCCCAGCCCTTAGGCTTAGGGAGCCCCAGGCCTTGGGTGCCCCAGCCCTTAGGATTTGGGAGCCCCAAGCTGGGACGCCCCAGCCCATAGGTTTTGGGAGCCCCAGGCCTGGGGCGCCCCAGCTCGTAGGCTCTGGGAGCCACAGGCCTGGGGCGCCCCAGACCTTAGGCTTAGGGAGCCCCAGACCTGGGGGGAACCAGCTCTTCGGCTTAGGGTGCCCCAGGCCTGGGGCATTCCTGCCCTTAGGCTTAGGGAGTACCTGGCCTGGGGCACCCCAGCCCTTAGGTTTGGGAGTCCCATTCCTGGGCGCCCTAGCCCTTAGGCTTTGGAAGCCACAGGCCTGGTACGCCCCAGCCCTTTTGCTTAGGGAGCCCCTGACCTGGGGTGCCCCAGCCCTTAGGCTTTGGGAGCCCCAGGCCTGGGGTGCCCCAGCCCTTAGGCTTTGGGTGCCCCAGGCCTGGTACGGCCCAGCCCTTAGGCTTAGGGAGCCCCTGGCCTGGGGCGCCCCAGCCCTTAGGCTTTGGAAGTCCCAGACCTGGGGGGCAACTGCCCTTAGGCTTTGTGAGCCTCAGGCCTGGGGCGCCCCAGCTCTTAGGCTTTGGGAGCCCCAGGCCTGGGGCACCCCAGCCGTTAGGCTTTGGGAGTCTCAGGCCTGGTGCGCCCCAGTCCTTAGGCTTTGGGAGCCCCAGGCCTGGAGTGCCCAGGGCTTAGGCTTTGGGAGCCCCAGGCCTGGGGCGCCCCAGCCCTTAGGCTTTGGGAGCCCCAGGCCTGGTAGGGCCCAGCCCTTAGGCTTAGGGAGGCCCAGGCCAGGGGCACTCCAGCCCTTAGGATTTGGGAGCCCCAGGCCTGGGGCGCCCCCGCCTTAGGTTTTGGGAACCCCAGGCCTGGGGCGCACCAGCCCTTATGCTTTGGAAGCCCCAGGCCTGGGGTGCCCCAGCCCTTAGGCTTTGGGAGCCCCAGGCCTGGGGTGCCCCAGCCCTTAGGATTTGGGAGCCCCAGGCTGGGACGCCCCAGCCCATAGGTTTTGGGAGCCCCAGGCATGGGGCGCCCCAGCTCGTAGGCTCTGGGAGCCACAGGCCTGGGGCGCCCCAGACCTTAGGCTTAGGGAGCCCCAGACCTGGGGGGAACCAGCTCTTCGGCTTAGGGTGCCCCAGGCCTGGGGCATCCCTGCCCTTAGGCTTAGGGAGTACCAGGCCTGGGGCACCCCAGCCCTTAGGTTTGGGAGTCCCATTCCTGGGCACCCCATCCCTTAGGCTTTGGAAGCCACAGGCCTGGTACGCCCCAGCCCTTTGGCTTAGGGAGCCCCTGACCTGGGGCGCCCCAGCACTTAGGCTTTGGGAGCCCCAGGCCTGGGGCGCCCCTGCCCTTGGCTTAGGGAGCCCCAGGCCTGGGGTGCCCCAGCCCTTAGGCTTAGGGAGCCCCAGGACTGGGTCGCCCCAGCCATTAGGCTAAGGGAGCCTCTGGCCTGGGGAGCCACAGCCCTTTCTTTTAGGGAGCCCCAGGCCTGGGGCGCCCCAACCCTTAGGTTTGGGGAGCCCAAGGCTCGGGCGCCCCAGCCCTTAGGCTTTGGGTGCCCCAGGCCTGGGGCGCCCCAGGCCTTAGGCTTTGGGAGCCCCAGGCCTTGGGGCACCCATCACTTCGGCTTAGGGAGCCCCAGGCCTGGGCGTCCCAGCCCTTCGGCTTAGGGAGCCCCAGGCCTGGGGCGCCCCCGCCCTTAGGTTTAGGGAGCCCCTGGCCTGGGGCCTCCCAGACCTTAGGCTTTGGGAGCCCCAGGCCGGGGCGCCCCAGCCCTTAGGCTTTGGGAGACCCAGGCCTGGGGCGCCCCAGCGCTTATGCTTTGGGAGCCCCAGGCCTGGGGTCGCCCCATCCAATAGGTTTAGGGAGCCCTAGGCCTGGGGACACCCAGCCCTTCGGCTTAGGGAGCCCCAGGCCTAGGGCGTCCCAGCCCTTCGGCTTAGGGAGTCCCAGGCCTGGTACGTCCCAGCCCTTAGGCTTTGGGAGTCCCATTCCTGGGCGCCCTAGCCCTTAGGCTTTGGAAGCCACAGGCCTGGTACGACCCAGCCCTTTGGCTTAGGGAGCCCCTGACCTGGGGCGCCCCAGCACTTAGGCTTTGGGAGCCCCAGGCCTGGGGCGCCCCTGCCCTTGGCTTAGGGAGCCCCAGGCCTGGGGTGCCCCAGCCCTTAGGCTTAGGGAGCCCCTGGCCTGGGTCGCCCCAGCCGTTAGGCTAAGGGAGCCTCTGGCCTGGGGAGCGACAGCCCTTTTTCTTAGGGAGCCCCAGGCCTGGGGCGCCCCAACCCTTAGGTTTTGGGAGCCCCAGGCTGGGGCGCCCCAGCCCTTAGGCTTTGGGTGCCCCAGGCCTGGGGCGCCCCAGCCCTTAGGCTTTGGGAGCTCCAGGCCTGTGGCGCCCCAGCCCTTAGGCTTTGGGAGCCCCAGGCCTGGGGGCACCAAGCACTTCGGCTTAGGGAGCCCCAGGCCTGGGCGTCCCAGTCCTTCGGCTTAGGGAGCCCCAGGCCTGGGGCGCCCCCGCCCTTAGGTTTAGGGAGCCCCTGGCCAGGGGCGCCCCAGACCTTAGGCTTTGGGAGACCCAGGTCTGGGGCGCCCCAGCGCTTATGCTTTGGGAGCCCCAGTCCTGGGGTCGCCCCATCCCTTAGGCTTAGGGAGCCCTAGGCCTGGGGACACCCAGCCCTTCGGCTTAGGGAGCCCCAGGCCTAGGGCGCCGCAGCCCTTAGGCTTAGGGAGCCCCAGGCCTGGTACGGCCCAGCCCTTAGGCTTTTGGAGCCCCAGGCTGGGACGCCCCAGGCCATAGGATTTGGGAGCCCCAGGCCTGGGGCGCCCAGCCATTAAGCTTTGGGAGCCCCATGCTTGGGGTGCCCAAACTCTTAGGCTTTTGGATCCACAGACCTGGGGCGCCACAGCCCTTAGGCTTATGGAGCCCCAGGCCTGGGAGGAGCGAGCTCTTCGGCTTAGGGAGCCCCAGGCCTGGGGCGTCCCTGCCCTTAGGCTTAGAGAGCCCCAGGCTCGGGGCGCCATAGCCCTTAAGTTTTGCGAGTCCCAGACTTAGGCGCCCCAGACCTCATGCTTTGGGAGTCCCAGGCCTGGTACGCCCCAGCCCTTAGGCTTAGGGAGCACCTGGCCTGGGGCGCCCCAGCCCTTAGGCTTTGGAGCCCCAGGCCTGGGGCGTCCCAGCCCTTAGGTTTTGGGAGCCCTAGGCCTGGGGCGCCTCTTCCCTTAGGCTTAGGGAGCCTCTGGCCTGGGGCGCCACAGCCCTTTGTCTTAGGAAGCCCAAGGCCTCGGGTGCCCCAACCCTTAGGCTTTGGGAGCCCCAGGCCTGTGGCACCCCAGCCCTTATGCTTTGGGAGCCCCAGGCCTAGGTGCACCCAGCCCTTCGGCTTAGGGAGCCCCAGACCTGGGCGTCACAGCACTTCGGCTTAGGGAGCCCCAGTCCTGGGGCGCCCCCGGCCTTAGGTTTAGGGAGCCCCTGGCCTGGGGTGCCCCAGCCCTTAGGCTTTGGGAGCCCCTGGCCGGGGTGCCCCAGCCCTTAGGCTTAGGGTGCCCCAGGCCTGGGGGCGCCCCAGCCCTTCGGCTTAGGGAGCCCCAGGCCTGCGGCGTCCCAGCCCTTAGGCTTAGGGAACCCCAGGCCTGGGGCGCCCCAGCCCTTAGGCTTAGGGAGCCTATTGCCTGGGATGCCCCAGCCCTTAGGCTTTGGGAGCCCCAGGCCAGGTACGCCCCAGCCCTTAGAATTAGGGACCCCCTGGCCTGGGGCGCCCCCGCCCTTAGGATTTGGGAGCCCCGGCCTGGGGCGCCCCAGCCCTTAGGCTTACGGAGCCCCAGGCCTGGGGCACCACAGCCCTCAGGCTTTGGGCACCCCAGACCTAGGGCGCACCAGCCTTTCGGCTTAGGGAGCCCCTGGCCTGGGCCGCCCCAGCCCTTAGGCTTTGGGAGCCTCAGGCCTGGGGCGCCCCAGCTCTTAGGCTTTGGGAGCCCCAGGCCTGGGGCAACCCAGCCGTTAGGCTTTGGGAGTCTCAGGCCTGGTGCGCCCCAGTCCTTAGGCTTTGGGAGCCCCAGGCCTGGAGTGCCCCCAGGCCTTAGGCTTTGTGAGCCCCAGGCCTGGGGCGCCCCAGCCCTTAGGCTTTGGGAGCCCCAGGCCAGGTAGGGCCCAGCCCTTAGGCTTAGGGAGCCCCTGGCCTGGGGCGCCCCAGCCCTTAGGCTTTGGGAGGCCCAGGCCAGGGGCACTCCAGCCCTTAGGATTTGGGAGCCCCAGGCCTGGGGCGCCTCCGCCTTAGGTTTTGGGAACCCCAGGCCTGGGGCGCACCAGCCCTTATGCTTTGGAAGCCCCAGGCCTGGGGTGCCCCAGCCCATAGGTTTTGGGAGCCCCAGGCATGGGGCGCCCCAGCTCGTAGGCTCTGGGAGCCACAGGCCTGGGGCGCCCCAGACCTTAGGCTTAGGGATCCCCAGACCTTGGGGGAACCAGCTCTTCGGCTTAGGGTGCCCCAGGCCTGGGGCATCCCTGCCCTTAGGCTTAGGGAGTACCAGGCCTGGGGCACCCCAGCCCTTAGGTTTGGGAGTCCCATTCCTGGGCACCCCAGCCCTTAGGCTTTGGAAGCCACAGGCCTGGTACGCCCCAGCCCTTTGGCTTAGGGAGCCCCTGACCTGGGGCGCCCCAGCACTTAGGCTTTGGGAGCCCCAGGCCTGGGGCGCCCCTGCCCTTGGCTTAGGGAGCCCCAGGCCTGGGGTGCCCCAGCCCTTAGGCTTAGGGAGCCCCAGGACTGGGTCGCCCCAGCCGTTAGGCTAAGGGAGCCTCTGGCCTGGGGAGCCACAGCCCTTTCTTTTAGGGAGCCCCAGGCCTGGGGCGCCCCAACCCTTAGGTTTGGGGAGCCCAAGGCTCGGGCGCCCCAGCCCTTAGTCTTTGGGTGCCCCAGGCCTGGGGCGCCCCAGGCCTTAGGCTTTGGGAGCCCCAGGCCTTGGGGCACCCATCACTTCGGCTTAGGGAGCCACAGGCCTGGGCGTCCCAGCCCTTCGGCTTAGGGAGCCCCAGGCCTGGGGCGCCCCCGCCCTTAGGTTTAGGGAGCCCCTGGCCTGGGGCCTCCCAGACCTTAGGCTTTGGGAGCCCCAGGCCGGGGCGCCCCAGCCCTTAGGCTTTGGGAGACCCAGGCCTGGGGCGCCCCAGCGCTTATGCTTTGGGAGCCCCAGGCCTGGGGTCGCCCCATCCAATAGGTTTAGGGAGCCCTAGGCCTGGGGACACCCAGCCCTTCGGCTTAGGGAGCCCCAGGCCTAGGGCGTCCCAGCCCTTCGGCTTAGGGAGTCCCAGGCCTGGTACGTCCCAGCCCTTAGGCTTTGGGAGTCCCATTCCTGGGCGCCCTAGCCCTTAGGCTTTGGAAGCCACAGGCCTGGTACGACCCAGCCCTTTGGCTTAGGGAGCCCCTGACCTGGGGCGCCCCAGCACTTAGGCTTTGGGAGCCCCAGGCCTGGGCGCCCCTGCCCTTGGCTTAGGGAGCCCCAGGCCTGGGGTGCCCCAGCCCTTAGGCTTAGGGAGCCCCTGGCCTGGGTCGCCCCAGCCGTTAGGCTAAGGGAGCCTCTGGCCTGGGGAGCGACAGCCCTTTTTCTTAGGGAGCCCCAGGCCTGGGGCGCCCCAACCCTTAGGTTTTGGGAGCCCCAGGCTGGGGCGCCCCAGCCCTTAGGCTTTGGGTGCCCCAGGCCTGGGGCGCCCCAGCCCTTAGGCTTTGGGAGCTCCAGGCCTGTGGCGCCCCAGCCCTTAGGCTTTGGGAGCCCCAGGCCTGGGGGCACCAAGCACTTCGGCTTAGGGAGCCCCAGGCCTGGGCGTCCCAGTCCTTCGGCTTAGGGAGCCCCAGGCCTGGGGCGCCCCCGCCCTTAGGTTTAGGGAGCCCCTGGCCAGGGGCGCCCCAGACCTTAGGCTTTGGGAGACCCAGGTCTGGGGCGCCCCAGCGCTTATGCTTTGGGAGCCCCAGTCCTGGGGTCGCCCCATCCCTTAGGCTTAGGGAGCCCTAGGCCTGGGGACACCCAGCCCTTCGGCTTAGGGAACCCCAGGCCTAGGGCGCCGCAGCCCTTAGGCTTAGGGAGCCCCAGGCCTGGTACGGCCCAGCCCTTAGGCTTTTGGAGCCCCAGGCTGGGACGCCCCAGGCCATAGGATTTGGGAGCCCCAGGCCTGGGGCGCCCAGCCATTAAGCTTTGGGAGCCCCATGCTTGGGGTGCCCAAACTCTTAGGCTTTTGGATCCACAGACCTGGGGCGCCACAGCCCTTAGGCTTATGGAGCCCCAGGCCTGGGAGGAGCGAGCTCTTCGGCTTAGGGAGCCCCAGGCCTGGGGCGTCCCTGCCCTTAGGCTTAGAGAGCCCCAGGCTCGGGGCGCCATAGCCCTTAAGTTTTGCGAGTCCCAGACTTAGGCGCCCCAGACCTCATGCTTTGGGAGTCCCAGGCCTGGTACGCCCCAGCCCTTAGGCTTAGGGAGCACCTGGCCTGGGGCGCCCCAGCCCTTAGGCTTTGGAGCCCCAGGCCTGGGGCGTCCCAGCCCTTAGGTTTTGGGAGCCCTAGGCCTGGGGCGCCTCTTCCCTTAGGCTTAGGGAGCCTCTGGCCTGGGGCGCCACAGCCCTTTGTCTTAGGAAGCCCAAGGCCTCGGGTGCCCCAACCCTTAGGCTTTGGGAGCCCCAGGCCTGTGGCACCCCAGCCCTTATGCTTTGGGAGCCCCAGGCCTAGGTGCACCCAGCCCTTCGGCTTAGGGAGCCCCAGACCTGGGCGTCACAGCACTTCGGCTTAGGGAGCCCCAGTCCTGGGGCGCCCCCGGCCTTAGGTTTAGGGAGCCCCTGGCCTGGGGTGCCCCAGCCCTTAGGCTTTGGGAGCCCCTGGCCGGGGTGCCCCAGCCCTTAGGCTTAGGGTGCCCCAGGCCTGGGGGCGCCCCAGCCCTTCGGCTTAGGGAGCCCCAGGCCTGCGGCGTCCCAGCCCTTAGGCTTAGGGAACCCCAGGCCTGGGGCGCCCCAGCCCTTAGGCTTAGGGAGCCTATTGCCTGGGATGCCCCAGCCCTTAGGCTTTGGGAGCCCCAGGCCAGGTACGCCCCAGCCCTTAGAATTAGGGACCCCCTGGCCTGGGGCGCCCCCGCCCTTAGGATTTGGGAGCCCCGGCCTGGGGCGCCCCAGCCCTTAGGCTTACGGAGCCCCAGGCCTGGGGCACCACAGCCCTCAGGCTTTGGGCGCCCCAGACCTAGGGCGCACCAGCCTTTCGGCTTAGGGAGCCCCTGGCCTGGGCCGCCCCAGCCCTTAGGCTTTGGGAGCCCCAGGCCGGGGGTGCCCCAACCGTTAGGCTTTGGGAGCTCAAGCCTGGTGCGACCCAGCCCTTAGGTTTTGGGAGCCAAATGCTGGGGCGCCCCAGCCCTTGGGCGTTGGGAGCCCCAGGCCTGGAGCGCCCCAGCCCTTAGGCTTTGGAAGCCCCATGCATGGGGCGCCCCAACCCTTAGGATTTGGGAGCCCCCAGCTGGGACGCCCCAGCCCATAGGTTTTGGGAGCCCCAGGCCTGAGGCGCCCAGCCCTTAGGGTTTGAGAGCCCAAGGCTTGGGGCGCCCCAGCTCTTAGGCTTTGGGAGCCACAGGCCTGGGGGCGCCCAGCCCTTCGGGTTAGGGAGCCCCAGGCCTGGGGCGTCCCAGCCCTTAGGCTTAGGGAGCCCCAAGCCTGGGGCGCCCCATCTCTTAGGCTTAGGGAGCCTATAGCCTGGGACGCCCCATCCCTTCGGCTTAGGGTGCAACAGACCTAGAGCGCCCCAGCCCTCAGACTTTGGGAGCCCCAGGCCTGGGGCACGCCAGCCCTTAGGCTTTGGGAGTCCCAGGCCTGGGGCGCCAAGCCCTTAGGCTTTGGGAGCCCCAGGCCAGGTACGCCCCAGCCCTTAGGATTAGGGAACCCCTGGCCTGGGGCGCCCCAGCCCTTTGTCTTTGGGAGCCACAGGCCTGGTACGCCCCATCCCTTAGGCTTAGGGAGCCCCCGACCTGGGGCGCCCTAGCACTTAGGCTTTGGGAGCCCCAGGGCTGAGGCTCCCCAGCCCTTAGGTTTTGTGAACCCTAGGCCTGGGGCGCCCCTTTCCTTGGCTTTGGGAGCCCCACGCCTGGGGTACCCCAGCCCTTAGGCTTAGGGAGCCCCAGGCCTGGGTCACCCCAGCCGTTAGACTTAAGGAGCCTCTGGCCTGGGGCGCCACAGCCCTTTTCCTTAGGGAGCCCCAGGCCTGGGGCGCCCCAACCCTTAGGCTTTGAGAGCCCCAGGCCTGGGGCGCCCCAGCTCTTAGGTTTAGGGAGACACTGGCCTGGGGCGCCCCAGCCCTTAGGCTTTGGGAGCCCCAGGCCGGGGTGCCCCAGCCCTTAGGCTTAGGGAGCCCCATGCCTGGGCGTCCCAGCCCTTCGGGTAGGGAGCCCCTGGCCTGGGGTGCCCCCGCCCTTAGGTTTAGGGAGCCACTGGCCTGGGGCGCCCCAGGCTTTAGGCTTTGGGAGCCCCAGGCCGGGGTGCCCCAGCCCTTAGGCTTTGGGAGCCCCAGGCCTGGGGTGCCCCAGCGCTTTTGCTTTGGGAGCCCCAGGCCTGGGGCGCCCCATTCTTTAGGCTTAGGGAGCCCTAGGCCTGAGGACACCCAGCCCTTCGGCTTAGGGAGCCCCAGGCCTAGGGCGCCGCAGCCCTTAGGCTTAGGGAGCCCCAGGTTAGGTACGCCCCAGCCCTTAGGATTAGGGAGCCCCTGGCCTGGGGGGCCCCAGCCCTTAGGTTTTAGGAGCCGCAGGCCTGGGGCGCCCCCGTCCTTAGGATTTGGGAGCCCCAGGCCTGCGGTGCCCCAGCCCTTAGGCTTATGGAGCCCCAGGCCTAGGGCGCCACAGCCCTTAGGCTTTGGGCGCACCAGACCTAGGGCGCCCCAGCCCTTTGGCTTAGGGAGCCCCTGGCCTGGGGCGTCCCAGCCCTTAGGCTTTGGGAGCCCCAGCCCCGGGCGCCCCAGCCGTTAGGCTTTGGCAGCCCAAGCCTGGTGCGACACAGCCCTTAGGGTTTGGGAGCCAAAGCCTGGGGCGCCCTAGCCCTTAGGCTTTGGGAGCCCGAGGCCTGAGGCTCCCCAGCCCTTAGGATTTGGGAGCCCCAGGCTCGGACGCCCCAGCCCATAGGTTTTGGGAACCCCAGGCCTGGGGCTCCGAGCCCTTAGGCTTTGAGAGCCCCACGCTTGGGGCGCCCCAGCTCTTAGGCTTAGGGAACCCCTGTCCTGGGGCACCCAAGTCCTTAGGCTTTGGGAGCCCCAGTCCTGAGGCGCCCAGCTCTTCGGCTTAAGGAGCCCCAGGCCAGGGGCGTCCCAGCCCTTAGGCTTAGGGAGCCCCAGGCCTGGGGCACACCAGCCCTTAGACTTAGGGAGCCCATGGCCAGGGACCCCCCAGCCCTTCGGATTAGGGCGCGCCAGGCCTAGGGCGCCCCAACCCTTAGGTTTTGGGAGCCCCAGGCCTGGTATGCCCCAGCCCTTAGGCTTAGGGAGCCCCAGGCCTTAGGCTTAGGGAGCCCCTGGCCTGGGGCGCCCCAGCCCTTAGACTTTTGGAGCCCCAGACCAGGGGCGCCCCAGCCCTTAGGCTTTGGGAGCCCCAGGCTGGGGCGCCCCAGCCCTTAGAATTTGGGAGCCCCAGGCTGGGACGCCCCAGCCCTTCGGCTTAGGGCGCGACAGACCTAGGGCGCCCTAGGCCTCAGGCTTTGGGAACCCCAGGCCTGTGGCACGCCAGCCCTTAGGCTTTGGGAGTCCCAGGCTTGGGGCGCCCAAGCCCTTAGGCTTTGGGAGCCCCAGGCCAGGTACGCCCCAGCCCTTAGGATTAGGGACCCCCTGGCCTGGGGCGCCCCCGCCCTTAGGATTTGGGAGCCCCAGGCCTGGGGCGCACCAGCCCTTAGGCTTACGGAGCCCCAGGCCTGGGGCACCACAGCCCTTAGGCTTTGGGAGCCCCAGGCCAGGGGTTCCCCATACGTTTGGCTTTGGGAGCCCAAGCCTGGTGCGACCCAGCCCTTAGGTTTTGGGAGCCAAAGCCTGGGGCGCCCCAGCCCTTAGGCTTTGGAAGCCCCAGACCTGCTGCGCCCCAACCCTTAGGATTTGGGAGCCCCAGGCCTGGGGCGCCCCAGCCCTTAGGCTTTGGAAGCCCCAGACCTGGGGCGCCCCAACCCTTAGGGTTTGAGAGCCCCTGGCTTGGGGCGCCCCAGCTCTTAGGTTTTGGGAGCCACAGGCCTGGGGCGCCACAGCGCTTAGGCTTAGGGAGGCCCAGGCCTGGGGGCACCCAGCCCTTCGGCTTAGGGAGCCCCAGGCCTGGGGAGTCCCAGCCCTTAGGCTTAGGGAGCCTATAGTCTGGGACGCCCCAGCCCTTCGGCTTAGGGCGCGACAGACTTGGGCGCCCCAGCCCTCAGGCTTTGGGAGCCCCAGGCCTGGGGCACGGCAGCCCATAGGCTTTGGGAGTCCCAGGCCTGGGGCTCCCACGCCCTTAGGCTTTGGGAGCCCAGGACAGGTACGCCCCAGCCCTTAGGATTAGGGAGCCCCTGGCCTGGGGCGCCCCAGCCATTAGGCTTTGGGAGCCCCAGGCCTCGGGCGCCCCCGCCCTTAGGATTTGGGAGCCCCAGGCCTGGGGTGCCCCAGCCCTTAGGCTTACGGAGCCCTAGGCCTGGGGTGCCACAGCACTTAGGCTTTGGGCGCCCCAGACCTAGGGCGCCCCAGCCCTTTGGCTTAGGGAGGCCACTGGCCTGGGGCCTCCCAGCCCTTAGGCTTTGGGAGCCCCAGCCCGGGGGCGCCCCAGCCGTTAGGCTTTGGCAGCCCAAGCCTGGTACGACACAGCCCTTAGGTATTGGGAGCCAAAGCCTGGGGCGCCCTAGCCCTTAGGCTTTTGGAGCCCCAGGCCTGGGGCGCCCCAACACTTAGGCTTTGGAAGCCCCAGGCCTGGGGCTCCCCAGCCCTAAAGCTTTGGGAGCTCCAGGCCTGGTATGCCCCAGCCCTTAGGCTTAGGGAGCCCCAGGCCTTAGGCTTACGGAGCCCCTGGACTGGGGCGCCCCAGCCCTTAGACTTTGTGATCCCCTGGCCTGGGGCGCCCCACCCCTTAGACTTTGGGATCCCCAGGCCAGGGGCGCCCCAGCCCTTAAGATTTGGGAGTCCCAGGGTGGGACGCCCCAGCCCTTTGGCTTAGGGCGCGACAGACCTAGGGCGCCCCATCCCTCAGGTTTTGGGATCCCTAGGCCTGTGGCACGCCATCCCTTAGGCTTTGGGAGTCCCAGGCCTGGGGAGCCCAAGCCCTTAGGCTTTGGGAGCCCCAGGTCAGGTACACCCCAGACCTTAGGATTAGGGACCCCCTGGCCTGGGGTGCCCCCGCCCTTAGGATTTGGGAGCCCCAGGCCTGGGGCGCCCCAGCCCTTAGGCTTAGGGAGCCCTTGGCCTGGGGCGCCCCAGCCCTTAGGCTTTGGGAGACCCAGGCCGGGGGCGCCCCAGCCGTTAGGCTTTGGGAGCCCAGGCCAGGTGCGATCCAGCCCTTAGGTTTTGGGAGCCCCAGGCTTGGGGCGCCCCAGCCTTAGGCTTTGGGAGCCCCAGGCCTGGGGCGCCCCAGCCCTTAGGCTTTGGAAGCCCCAGGCCTGGGGCGCCCCAACCCTTAGGATTTGGGAGCCCAAGGCTGGGATGCCCCAGCCCATAGGTTTTGGGAGCCCCAGGCCTGGGGCGCCCAGCCCTTAGGGTTTGAGAGCCCCAGGCTTGGGGCGCCCCAGCTCTTAGTCTTTGGGAGCCACAGGCCTGGGGCGCCCCAGCGCTTAGGCTTAGGGGCCCCAGGCCTGGGGGCACCCAGCCCTTCGGCTTAGGGAGCCCCAGGCCTGGGGCGTCCCAGCCCTTAGGCTTAGGGAGCCCCAGGCCTGGGGCACCCCAGCCCTTAGGCTTAGGGAGCTTATAGCCTGGGACGCCCCAGCCCTTCGGCTTAGGGCGCGACAGACCTAGGGCGCCCCAGCCCTCAGGCTTTGGGAGCCCCAGGCCTGGAGCATGCCAGCCCTTAGGCTTTGGGAGTCCCAGGCCTGGGGCGCCCAAGCCCTTAGGCTTTGGGAGCCCAGGGCCAGGTACGCCCCAGCCCTTAGGATTAGGGAGTCCCTGGCCTGGGGCGCCCCAGCCCTTAGGCTTTGGGAGCCCCATGCCTGGGGCGCCCCTGCCCTTAGGATTTGGGGGTCCCAGGCCTGGGGTGCCCCATCCCTTAGGCTTAAAGAGCCCCAGGCATGGGGCGCCAGAGCCCTTAGGCTTTGGGCCCCCCAGACCTAGGGCGCCCCAGCCCTTTGGCTTAGGGAGCCCCTGGCCTGGGGCGTCCCAGCCCTTAGGCTTTGGGAGCCCCAGCCCGGGGGCGCCCCAGCCGTTAGGCTTAGGCAGCCCAAGCCTGGTGCGACCCAGCCCTTAGATTTTGGGAGCCAAAGCCTGGGGCGCCCTAGCCCTTAGGCTTTGGAAGCCCCAGGCCTGGGGCGCCCCAGCCCTTAGGATTTGGGAGCCCTAGGCTGGGACGCCCCAGCCCATAGGTTTTGGCAGCCCCAGGCCTGGTATGTCCCAGCCCTTAGACTTAGGGAGCCCCAGGCCTGGGGCGCACCAGCCCTTATGCTGAGGGAGCCCATGGACAGGGACACCCCAGCCCTTCGGAGTAGGGCGCGCCAGGCCTAGGGCGCCCCAACCCTTAGGCTTTGGGAGCCCCAGGCCTGGTATGTCCCAGCCCTTAGGCTTAGGGAGCCCCAAGCCTTAGGCTTAGGGAGCCCCTGGCCTGGGGCGCCCCAGCCCTTAGACTTTGGGAGACCCTGGCCTGGGGCGCCCCAGCCCTTAGACTTTGGGAGCCCCAGGACAGGGGCGCCAGTCCTTAGGCTTTGGGAGCTCCAGGCCTGGGGCGCCCCTGCCTTTAGGCTTTGGGTGACCCCGGCCTGGGGCGCCCCAGCCGTTAGGCTTTGGGAGCCCCAGGCCTGGGGCGCCCCAGCCCTTAGGCTTTGGGAGCCCCAGGCCTGGGGCGCCTAGCCCTTAGGCTTTGGGAGCCCCTGGTCTGGGGCACCCCAACCCTTAGGCTTTGGGAGCCCCACGCTTGGGGCGCCCCAGCCCTTAGGTTTTGTGAGCCCTAGGCCTGGGGCGTCCCTGCCCTTAGGCTTTGGGAGCCCCAGGCCTGGGGCGCCCCAGCCCTTAGGCTTACGGAGCCCCAGGCCTGGGGCACCAGAGCACTTAGGCTTTGGGCGCCCCAGACCTAGGGCGCCCCAGTCCTTCGGCTAGGGAGCCCCTGGCCTGGGGCGCCCCAGCCCTTAGGCTTTGGGAGACCCAGGCCGGGGGCGCCCCAGCCGTTAGGCTTTGGGAGCCCAAGCCTGGTGCGACCCAGCCCTTAGGTTTTGGGAGCCCCAGGCTTGGGGGGCCCCAGCCTTAGGCTTTGGGAGCCCCAGGCCTGGGGCGCCCCAGCCCTTAGGCTTTGGAAGACCCAGGCCTGGGGCGCCCCAAACCTTAGGATTTGGGAGCCCAAGGCTGGGACGCCCCAGCCCATAGGTTTTGGGAGCCCCAGGCCTGGGGCGCCCAGCCCTTAAGTTTTGCGAGTCCCAGACTTAGGCGCCCCAGACCTCATGCTTTGGGAGTCCCAGGCCTGGTACGCCCCAGCCCTTAGGCTTAGGGAGCACCTGGCCTGGGGCGCCCCAGCCCTTAGGCTTTGGAGCCCCAGGCCTGGGGCGTCCCAGCCCTTAGGTTTTGGGAGCCCTAGGCCTGGGGCGCCTCTTCCCTTAGGCTTAGGGAGCCTCTGGCCTGGGGCGCCACAGCCCTTTGTCTTAGGAAGCCCAAGGCCTCGGGTGCCCCAACCCTTAGGCTTTGGGAGCCCCAGGCCTGTGGCACCCCAGCCCTTATGCTTTGGGAGCCCCAGGCCTAGGTGCACCCAGCCCTTCGGCTTAGGGAGCCCCAGACCTGGGCGTCACAGCACTTCGGCTTAGGGAGCCCCAGTCCTGGGGCGCCCCCGGCCTTAGGTTTAGGGAGCCCCTGGCCTGGGGTGCCCCAGCCCTTAGGCTTTGGGAGCCCCTGGCCGGGGTGCCCCAGCCCTTAGGCTTAGGGAGCCCCATGCCTGGGCGTCCCAGCCCTTCGGGTAGGGAGCCCCTGGCCTGGGGTGCCCCCGCCCTTAGGTTTAGGGAGCCACTGGCCTGGGGCGCCCCAGGCTTTAGGCTTTGGGAGCCCCAGGCCGGGGTGCCCCAGCCCTTAGGCTTTGGGAGCCCCAGGCCTGGGGTGCCCCAGCGCTTTTGCTTTGGGAGCCCCAGGCCTGGGGCGCCCCATTCTTTAGGCTTAGGGAGCCCTAGGCCTGAGGACACCCAGCCCTTCGGCTTAGGGAGCCCCAGGCCTAGGGCGCCGCAGCCCTTAGGCTTAGGGAGCCCCAGGTTAGGTACGCCCCAGCCCTTAGGATTAGGGAGCCCCTGGCCTGGGGGGCCCCAGCCCTTAGGTTTTAGGAGCCGCAGGCCTGGGGCGCCCCCGTCCTTAGGATTTGGGAGCCCCAGGCCTGCGGTGCCCCAGCCCTTAGGCTTATGGAGCCCCAGGCCTAGGGCGCCACAGCCCTTAGGCTTTGGGCGCACCAGACCTAGGGCGCCCCAGCCCTTTGGCTTAGGGAGCCCCTGGCCTGGGGCGTCCCAGCCCTTAGGCTTTGGGAGCCCCAGCCCCGGGCGCCCCAGCCGTTAGGCTTTGGCAGCCCAAGCCTGGTGCGACACAGCCCTTAGGGTTTGGGAGCCAAAGCCTGGGGCGCCCTAGCCCTTAGGCTTTGGGAGCCCGAGGCCTGAGGCTCCCCAGCCCTTAGGATTTGGGAGCCCCAGGCTCGGACGCCCCAGCCCATAGGTTTTGGGAACCCCAGGCCTGGGGCTCCGAGCCCTTAGGCTTTGAGAGCCCCACGCTTGGGGCGCCCCAGCTCTTAGGCTTAGGGAACCCCTGTCCTGGGGCACCCAAGTCCTTAGGCTTTGGGAGCCCCAGTCCTGAGGCGCCCAGCTCTTCGGCTTAAGGAGCCCCAGGCCAGGGGCGTCCCAGCCCTTAGGCTTAGGGAGCCCCAGGCCTGGGGCACACCAGCCCTTAGACTTAGGGAGCCCATGGCCAGGGACCCCCCAGCCCTTCGGATTAGGGCGCGCCAGGCCTAGGGCGCCCCAACCCTTAGGTTTTGGGAGCCCCAGGCCTGGTATGCCCCAGCCCTTAGGCTTAGGGAGCCCCAGGCCTTAGGCTTAGGGAGCCCCTGGCCTGGGGCGCCCCAGCCCTTAGACTTTTGGAGCCCCAGACCAGGGGCGCCCCAGCCCTTAGGCTTTGGGAGCCCCAGGCTGGGGCGCCCCAGCCCTTAGAATTTGGGAGCCCCAGGCTGGGACGCCCCAGCCCTTCGGCTTAGGGCGCGACAGACCTAGGGCGCCCTAGGCCTCAGGCTTTGGGAACCCCAGGCCTGTGGCACGCCAGCCCTTAGGCTTTGGGAGTCCCAGGCTTGGGGCGCCCAAGCCCTTAGGCTTTGGGAGCCCCAGGCCAGGTACGCCCCAGCCCTTAGGATTAGGGACCCCCTGGCCTGGGGCGCCCCCGCCCTTAGGATTTGGGAGCCCCAGGCCTGGGGCGCACCAGCCCTTAGGCTTACGGAGCCCCAGGCCTGGGGCACCACAGCCCTTAGGCTTTGGGAGCCCCAGGCCAGGGGTTCCCCATACGTTTGGCTTTGGGAGCCCAAGCCTGGTGCGACCCAGCCCTTAGGTTTTGGGAGCCAAAGCCTGGGGCGCCCCAGCCCTTAGGCTTTGGAAGCCCCAGACCTGCTGCGCCCCAACCCTTAGGATTTGGGAGCCCCAGGCCTGGGGCGCCCCAGCCCTTAGGCTTTGGAAGCCCCAGACCTGGGGCGCCCCAACCCTTAGGGTTTGAGAGCCCCTGGCTTGGGGCGCCCCAGCTCTTAGGTTTTGGGAGCCACAGGCCTGGGGCGCCACAGCGCTTAGGCTTAGGGAGGCCCAGGCCTGGGGGCACCCAGCCCTTCGGCTTAGGGAGCCCCAGGCCTGGGGAGTCCCAGCCCTTAGGCTTAGGGAGCCTATAGTCTGGGACGCCCCAGCCCTTCGGCTTAGGGCGCGACAGACTTGGGCGCCCCAGCCCTCAGGCTTTGGGAGCCCCAGGCCTGGGGCACGGCAGCCCATAGGCTTTGGGAGTCCCAGGCCTGGGGCTCCCACGCCCTTAGGCTTTGGGAGCCCAGGACAGGTACGCCCCAGCCCTTAGGATTAGGGAGCCCCTGGCCTGGGGCGCCCCAGCCATTAGGCTTTGGGAGCCCCAGGCCTCGGGCGCCCCCGCCCTTAGGATTTGGGAGCCCCAGGCCTGGGGTGCCCCAGCCCTTAGGCTTACGGAGCCCTAGGCCTGGGGTGCCACAGCACTTAGGCTTTGGGCGCCCCAGACCTAGGGCGCCCCAGCCCTTTGGCTTAGGGAGGCCACTGGCCTGGGGCCTCCCAGCCCTTAGGCTTTGGGAGCCCCAGCCCGGGGGCGCCCCAGCCGTTAGGCTTTGGCAGCCCAAGCCTGGTACGACACAGCCCTTAGGTATTGGGAGCCAAAGCCTGGGGCGCCCTAGCCCTTAGGCTTTTGGAGCCCCAGGCCTGGGGCGCCCCAACACTTAGGCTTTGGAAGCCCCAGGCCTGGGGCTCCCCAGCCCTAAAGCTTTGGGAGCTCCAGGCCTGGTATGCCCCAGCCCTTAGGCTTAGGGAGCCCCAGGCCTTAGGCTTACGGAGCCCCTGGACTGGGGCGCCCCAGCCCTTAGACTTTGTGATCCCCTGGCCTGGGGCGCCCCACCCCTTAGACTTTGGGATCCCCAGGCCAGGGGCGCCCCAGCCCTTAAGATTTGGGAGTCCCAGGGTGGGACGCCCCAGCCCTTTGGCTTAGGGCGCGACAGACCTAGGGCGCCCCATCCCTCAGGTTTTGGGATCCCTAGGCCTGTGGCACGCCATCCCTTAGGCTTTGGGAGTCCCAGGCCTGGGGAGCCCAAGCCCTTAGGCTTTGGGAGCCCCAGGTCAGGTACACCCCAGACCTTAGGATTAGGGACCCCCTGGCCTGGGGTGCCCCCGCCCTTAGGATTTGGGAGCCCCAGGCCTGGGGCGCCCCAGCCCTTAGGCTTAGGGAGCCCTTGGCCTGGGGCGCCCCAGCCCTTAGGCTTTGGGAGACCCAGGCCGGGGGCGCCCCAGCCGTTAGGCTTTGGGAGCCCAGGCCAGGTGCGATCCAGCCCTTAGGTTTTGGGAGCCCCAGGCTTGGGGCGCCCCAGCCTTAGGCTTTGGGAGCCCCAGGCCTGGGGCGCCCCAGCCCTTAGGCTTTGGAAGCCCCAGGCCTGGGGCGCCCCAACCCTTAGGATTTGGGAGCCCAAGGCTGGGATGCCCCAGCCCATAGGTTTTGGGAGCCCCAGGCCTGGGGCGCCCAGCCCTTAGGGTTTGAGAGCCCCAGGCTTGGGGCGCCCCAGCTCTTAGTCTTTGGGAGCCACAGGCCTGGGGCGCCCCAGCGCTTAGGCTTAGGGGCCCCAGGCCTGGGGGCACCCAGCCCTTCGGCTTAGGGAGCCCCAGGCCTGGGGCGTCCCAGCCCTTAGGCTTAGGGAGCCCCAGGCCTGGGGCACCCCAGCCCTTAGGCTTAGGGAGCTTATAGCCTGGGACGCCCCAGCCCTTCGGCTTAGGGCGCGACAGACCTAGGGCGCCCCAGCCCTCAGGCTTTGGGAGCCCCAGGCCTGGAGCATGCCAGCCCTTAGGCTTTGGGAGTCCCAGGCCTGGGGCGCCCAAGCCCTTAGGCTTTGGGAGCCCAGGGCCAGGTACGCCCCAGCCCTTAGGATTAGGGAGTCCCTGGCCTGGGGCGCCCCAGCCCTTAGGCTTTGGGAGCCCCATGCCTGGGGCGCCCCTGCCCTTAGGATTTGGGGGTCCCAGGCCTGGGGTGCCCCATCCCTTAGGCTTAAAGAGCCCCAGGCATGGGGCGCCAGAGCCCTTAGGCTTTGGGCCCCCCAGACCTAGGGCGCCCCAGCCCTTTGGCTTAGGGAGCCCCTGGCCTGGGGCGTCCCAGCCCTTAGGCTTTGGGAGCCCCAGCCCGGGGGCGCCCCAGCCGTTAGGCTTAGGCAGCCCAAGCCTGGTGCGACCCAGCCCTTAGATTTTGGGAGCCAAAGCCTGGGGCGCCCTAGCCCTTAGGCTTTGGAAGCCCCAGGCCTGGGGCGCCCCAGCCCTTAGGATTTGGGAGCCCTAGGCTGGGACGCCCCAGCCCATAGGTTTTGGCAGCCCCAGGCCTGGTATGTCCCAGCCCTTAGACTTAGGGAGCCCCAGGCCTGGGGCGCACCAGCCCTTATGCTGAGGGAGCCCATGGACAGGGACACCCCAGCCCTTCGGAGTAGGGCGCGCCAGGCCTAGGGCGCCCCAACCCTTAGGCTTTGGGAGCCCCAGGCCTGGTATGTCCCAGCCCTTAGGCTTAGGGAGCCCCAAGCCTTAGGCTTAGGGAGCCCCTGGCCTGGGGCGCCCCAGCCCTTAGACTTTGGGAGACCCTGGCCTGGGGCGCCCCAGCCCTTAGACTTTGGGAGCCCCAGGACAGGGGCGCCAGTCCTTAGGCTTTGGGAGCTCCAGGCCTGGGGCGCCCCTGCCTTTAGGCTTTGGGTGACCCCGGCCTGGGGCGCCCCAGCCGTTAGGCTTTGGGAGCCCCAGGCCTGGGGCGCCCCAGCCCTTAGGCTTTGGGAGCCCCAGGCCTGGGGCGCCTAGCCCTTAGGCTTTGGGAGCCCCTGGTCTGGGGCACCCCAACCCTTAGGCTTTGGGAGCCCCACGCTTGGGGCGCCCCAGCCCTTAGGTTTTGTGAGCCCTAGGCCTGGGGCGTCCCTGCCCTTAGGCTTTGGGAGCCCCAGGCCTGGGGCGCCCCAGCCCTTAGGCTTACGGAGCCCCAGGCCTGGGGCACCAGAGCACTTAGGCTTTGGGCGCCCCAGACCTAGGGCGCCCCAGTCCTTCGGCTAGGGAGCCCCTGGCCTGGGGCGCCCCAGCCCTTAGGCTTTGGGAGACCCAGGCCGGGGGCGCCCCAGCCGTTAGGCTTTGGGAGCCCAAGCCTGGTGCGACCCAGCCCTTAGGTTTTGGGAGCCCCAGGCTTGGGGGGCCCCAGCCTTAGGCTTTGGGAGCCCCAGGCCTGGGGCGCCCCAGCCCTTAGGCTTTGGAAGACCCAGGCCTGGGGCGCCCCAAACCTTAGGATTTGGGAGCCCAAGGCTGGGACGCCCCAGCCCATAGGTTTTGGGAGCCCCAGGCCTGGGGCGCCCAGCCCTTAAGTTTTGCGAGTCCCAGACTTAGGCGCCCCAGACCTCATGCTTTGGGAGTCCCAGGCCTGGTACGCCCCAGCCCTTAGGCTTAGGGAGCACCTGGCCTGGGGCGCCCCAGCCCTTAGGCTTTGGAGCCCCAGGCCTGGGGCGTCCCAGCCCTTAGGTTTTGGGAGCCCTAGGCCTGGGGCGCCTCTTCCCTTAGGCTTAGGGAGCCTCTGGCCTGGGGCGCCACAGCCCTTTGTCTTAGGAAGCCCAAGGCCTCGGGTGCCCCAACCCTTAGGCTTTGGGAGCCCCAGGCCTGTGGCACCCCAGCCCTTATGCTTTGGGAGCCCCAGGCCTAGGTGCACCCAGCCCTTCGGCTTAGGGAGCCCCAGACCTGGGCGTCACAGCACTTCGGCTTAGGGAGCCCCAGTCCTGGGGCGCCCCCGGCCTTAGGTTTAGGGAGCCCCTGGCCTGGGGTGCCCCAGCCCTTAGGCTTTGGGAGCCCCTGGCCGGGGTGCCCCAGCCCTTAGGCTTAGGGTGCCCCAGGCCTGGGGGCGCCCCAGCCCTTCGGCTTAGGGAGCCCCAGGCCTGCGGCGTCCCAGCCCTTAGGCTTAGGGAACCCCAGGCCTGGGGCGCCCCAGCCCTTAGGCTTAGGGAGCCTATTGCCTGGGATGCCCCAGCCCTTAGGCTTTGGGAGCCCCAGGCCAGGTACGCCCCAGCCCTTAGAATTAGGGACCCCCTGGCCTGGGGCGCCCCCGCCCTTAGGATTTGGGAGCCCCGGCCTGGGGCGCCCCAGCCCTTAGGCTTACGGAGCCCCAGGCCTGGGGCACCACAGCCCTCAGGCTTTGGGCGCCCCAGACCTAGGGCGCACCAGCCTTTCGGCTTAGGGAGCCCCTGGCCTGGGCCGCCCCAGCCCTTAGGCTTTGGGAGCCCCAGGCCGGGGGTGCCCCAACCGTTAGGCTTTGGGAGCTCAAGCCTGGTGCGACCCAGCCCTTAGGTTTTGGGAGCCAAATGCTGGGGCGCCCCAGCCCTTGGGCGTTGGGAGCCCCAGGCCTGGAGCGCCCCAGCCCTTAGGCTTTGGAAGCCCCATGCATGGGGCGCCCCAACCCTTAGGATTTGGGAGCCCCCAGCTGGGACGCCCCAGCCCATAGGTTTTGGGAGCCCCAGGCCTGGGGCGCCCAGCCCTTAGGGTTTGAGAGCCCAAGGCTTGGGGCGCCCCAGCTCTTAGGCTTTGGGAGCCACAGGCCTGGGGGCGCCCAGCCCTTCGGGTTAGGGAGCCCCAGGCCTGGGGCGTCCCAGCCCTTAGGCTTAGGGAGCCCCAAGCCTGGGGCGCCCCATCTCTTAGGCTTAGGGAGCCTATAGCCTGGGACGCCCCATCCCTTCGGCTTAGGGTGCAACAGACCTAGAGCGCCCCAGCCCTCAGACTTTGGGAGCCCCAGGCCTGGGGCACGCCAGCCCTTAGGCTTTGGGAGTCCCAGGCCTGGGGCGCCAAGCCCTTAGGCTTTGGGAGCCCCAGGCCAGGTACGCCCCAGCCCTTAGGATTAGGGAACCCCTGGCCTGGGGCGCCCCAGCCCTTTGTCTTTGGGAGCCACAGGCCTGGTACGCCCCATCCCTTAGGCTTAGGGAGCCCCCGACCTGGGGCGCCCTAGCACTTAGGCTTTGGGAGCCCCAGGGCTGAGGCTCCCCAGCCCTTAGGTTTTGTGAACCCTAGGCCTGGGGCGCCCCTTTCCTTGGCTTTGGGAGCCCCACGCCTGGGGTACCCCAGCCCTTAGGCTTAGGGAGCCCCAGGCCTGGGTCACCCCAGCCGTTAGACTTAAGGAGCCTCTGGCCTGGGGCGCCACAGCCCTTTTCCTTAGGGAGCCCCAGGCCTGGGGCGCCCCAACCCTTAGGCTTTGAGAGCCCCAGGCCTGGGGCGCCCCAGCTCTTAGGTTTAGGGAGACACTGGCCTGGGGCGCCCCAGCCCTTAGGCTTTGGGAGCCCCAGGCCGGGGTGCCCCAGCCCTTAGGCTTAGGGAGCCCCATGCCTGGGCGTCCCAGCCCTTCGGGTAGGGAGCCCCTGGCCTGGGGTGCCCCCGCCCTTAGGTTTAGGGAGCCACTGGCCTGGGGCGCCCCAGGCTTTAGGCTTTGGGAGCCCCAGGCCGGGGTGCCCCAGCCCTTAGGCTTTGGGAGCCCCAGGCCTGGGGTGCCCCAGCGCTTTTGCTTTGGGAGCCCCAGGCCTGGGGCGCCCCATTCTTTAGGCTTAGGGAGCCCTAGGCCTGAGGACACCCAGCCCTTCGGCTTAGGGAGCCCCAGGCCTAGGGCGCCGCAGCCCTTAGGCTTAGGGAGCCCCAGGTTAGGTACGCCCCAGCCCTTAGGATTAGGGAGCCCCTGGCCTGGGGGGCCCCAGCCCTTAGGTTTTAGGAGCCGCAGGCCTGGGGCGCCCCCGTCCTTAGGATTTGGGAGCCCCAGGCCTGCGGTGCCCCAGCCCTTAGGCTTATGGAGCCCCAGGCCTAGGGCGCCACAGCCCTTAGGCTTTGGGCGCACCAGACCTAGGGCGCCCCAGCCCTTTGGCTTAGGGAGCCCCTGGCCTGGGGCGTCCCAGCCCTTAGGCTTTGGGAGCCCCAGCCCCGGGCGCCCCAGCCGTTAGGCTTTGGCAGCCCAAGCCTGGTGCGACACAGCCCTTAGGGTTTGGGAGCCAAAGCCTGGGGCACCCTAGCCCTTAGGCTTTGGGAGCCCGAGGCCTGAGGCTCCCCAGCCCTTAGGATTTGGGAGCCCCAGGCTCGGACGCCCCAGCCCATAGGTTTTGGGAACCCCAGGCCTGGGGCTCCGAGCCCTTAGGCTTTGAGAGCCCCACGCTTGGGGCGCCCCAGCTCTTAGGCTTAGGGAACCCCTGTCCTGGGGCACCCAAGTCCTTAGGCTTTGGGAGCCCCAGTCCTGAGGCGCCCAGCTCTTCGGCTTAAGGAGCCCCAGGCCAGGGGCGTCCCAGCCCTTAGGCTTAGGGAGCCCCAGGCCTGGGGCACACCAGCCCTTAGACTTAGGGAGCCCATGGCCAGGGACCCCCCAGCCCTTCGGATTAGGGCGCGCCAGGCCTAGGGCGCCCCAACCCTTAGGTTTTGGGAGCCCCAGGCCTGGTATGCCCCAGCCCTTAGGCTTAGGGAGCCCCAGGCCTTAGGCTTAGGGAGCCCCTGGCCTGGGGCGCCCCAGCCCTTAGACTTTTGGAGCCCCAGACCAGGGGCGCCCCAGCCCTTAGGCTTTGGGAGCCCCAGGCTGGGGCGCCCCAGCCCTTAGAATTTGGGAGCCCCAGGCTGGGACACCCCAGCCCTTCGGCTTAGGGCGCGACAGACCTAGGGCGCCCTAGGCCTCAGGCTTTGGGAACCCCAGGCCTGTGGCACGCCAGCCCTTAGGCTTTGGGAGTCCCAGGCTTGGGGCGCCCAAGCCCTTAGGCTTTGGGAGCCCCAGGCCAGGTACGCCCCAGCCCTTAGGATTAGGGACCCCCTGGCCTGGGGCGCCCCCGCCCTTAGGATTTGGGAGCCCCAGGCCTGGGGCGCACCAGCCCTTAGGCTTACGGAGCCCCAGGCCTGGGGCACCACAGCCCTTAGGCTTTGGGAGCCCCAGGCCAGGGGTTCCCCATACGTTTGGCTTTGGGAGCCCAAGCCTGGTGCGACCCAGCCCTTAGGTTTTGGGAGCCAAAGCCTGGGGCGCCCCAGCCCTTAGGCTTTGGAAGCCCCAGACCTGCTGCGCCCCAACCCTTAGGATTTGGGAGCCCCAGGCCTGGGGCGCCCCAGCCCTTAGGCTTTGGAAGCCCCAGACCTGGGGCGCCCCAACCCTTAGGGTTTGAGAGCCCCTGGCTTGGGGCGCCCCAGCTCTTAGGTTTTGGGAGCCACAGGCCTGGGGCGCCACAGCGCTTAGGCTTAGGGAGGCCCAGGCCTGGGGGCACCCAGCCCTTCGGCTTAGGGAGCCCCAGGCCTGGGGAGTCCCAGCCCTTAGGCTTAGGGAGCCTATAGTCTGGGACGCCCCAGCCCTTCGGCTTAGGGCGCGACAGACTTGGGCGCCCCAGCCCTCAGGCTTTGGGAGCCCCAGGCCTGGGGCACGGCAGCCCATAGGCTTTGGGAGTCCCAGGCCTGGGGCTCCCACGCCCTTAGGCTTTGGGAGCCCAGGACAGGTACGCCCCAGCCCTTAGGATTAGGGAGCCCCTGGCCTGGGGCGCCCCAGCCATTAGGCTTTGGGAGCCCCAGGCCTCGGGCGCCCCCGCCCTTAGGATTTGGGAGCCCCAGGCCTGGGGTGCCCCAGCCCTTAGGCTTACGGAGCCCTAGGCCTGGGGTGCCACAGCACTTAGGCTTTGGGCGCCCCAGACCTAGGGCGCCCCAGCCCTTTGGCTTAGGGAGGCCACTGGCCTGGGGCCTCCCAGCCCTTAGGCTTTGGGAGCCCCAGCCCGGGGGCGCCCCAGCCGTTAGGCTTTGGCAGCCCAAGCCTGGTACGACACAGCCCTTAGGTATTGGGAGCCAAAGCCTGGGGCGCCCTAGCCCTTAGGCTTTTGGAGCCCCAGGCCTGGGGCGCCCCAACACTTAGGCTTTGGAAGCCCCAGGCCTGGGGCTCCCCAGCCCTAAAGCTTTGGGAGCTCCAGGCCTGGTATGCCCCAGCCCTTAGGCTTAGGGAGCCCCAGGCCTTAGGCTTACGGAGCCCCTGGACTGGGGCGCCCCAGCCCTTAGACTTTGTGATCCCCTGGCCTGGGGCGCCCCACCCCTTAGACTTTGGGAGCCCCAGGCCAGGGGCGCCCCAGCCCTTAAGATTTGGGAGTCCCAGGGTGGGACGCCCCAGCCCTTTGGCTTAGGGCGCGACAGACCTAGGGCGCCCCATCCCTCAGGTTTTGGGATCCCTAGGCCTGTGGCACGCCATCCCTTAGGCTTTGGGAGTCCCAGGCCTGGGGAGCCCAAGCCCTTAGGCTTTGGGAGCCCCAGGTCAGGTACACCCCAGACCTTAGGATTAGGGACCCCCTGGCCTGGGGTGCCCCCGCCCTTAGGATTTGGGAGCCCCAGGCCTGGGGCGCCCCAGCCCTTAGGCTTAGGGAGCCCTTGGCCTGGGGCGCCCCAGCCCTTAGGCTTTGGGAGACCCAGGCCGGGGGCGCCCCAGCCGTTAGGCTTTGGGAGCCCAGGCCAGGTGCGATCCAGCCCTTAGGTTTTGGGAGCCCCAGGCTTGGGGCGCCCCAGCCTTAGGCTTTGGGAGCCCCAGGCCTGGGGCGCCCCAGCCCTTAGGCTTTGGAAGCCCCAGGCCTGGGGCGCCCCAACCCTTAGGATTTGGGAGCCCAAGGCTGGGATGCCCCAGCCCATAGGTTTGGGGAGCCCCAGGCCTGGGGCGCCCAGCCCTTAGGGTTTGAGAGCCCCAGGCTTGGGGCGCCCCAGCTCTTAGTCTTTGGGAGCCACAGGCCTGGGGCACCCCAGCGCTTAGGCTTAGGGGCCCCAGGCCTGGGGGCACCCAGCCCTTCGGCTTAGGGAGCCCCAGGCCTGGGGCGTCCCAGCCCTTAGGCTTAGGGAGCCCCAGGCCTGGGGCACCCCAGCCCTTAGGCTTAGGGAGCTTATAGCCTGGGACGCCCCAGCCCTTCGGCTTAGGGCGCGACAGACCTAGGGCGCCCCAGCCCTCAGGCTTTGGGAGCCCCAGGCCTGGAGCATGCCAGCCCTTAGGCTTTGGGAGTCCCAGGCCTGGGGCGCCCAAGCCCTTAGGCTTTGGGAGCCCAGGGCCAGGTACGCCCCAGCCCTTAGGATTAGGGAGTCCCTGGCCTGGGGCGCCCCAGCCCTTAGGCTTTGGGAGCCCCATGCCTGGGGCGCCCCTGCCCTTAGGATTTGGGGGTCCCAGGCCTGGGGTGCCCCATCCCTTAGGCTTAAAGAGCCCCAGGCATGGGGCGCCAGAGCCCTTAGGCTTTGGGCCCCCCAGACCTAGGGCGCCCCAGCCCTTTGGCTTAGGGAGCCCCTGGCCTGGGGCGTCCCAGCCCTTAGGCTTTGGGAGCCCCAGCCCGGGGGCGCCCCAGCCGTTAGGCTTAGGCAGCCCAAGCCTGGTGCGACCCAGCCCTTAGATTTTGGGAGCCAAAGCCTGGGGCGCCCTAGCCCTTAGGCTTTGGAAGCCCCAGGCCTGGGGCGCCCCAGCCCTTAGGATTTGGGAGCCCTAGGCTGGGACGCCCCAGCCCATAGGTTTTGGCAGCCCCAGGCCTGGTATGTCCCAGCCCTTAGACTTAGGGAGCCCCAGGCCTGGGGCGCACCAGCCCTTATGCTGAGGGAGCCCATGGACAGGGACACCCCAGCCCTTCGGAGTAGGGCGCGCCAGGCCTAGGGCGCCCCAACCCTTAGGCTTTGGGAGCCCCAGGCCTGGTATGTCCCAGCCCTTAGGCTTAGGGAGCCCCAAGCCTTAGGCTTAGGGAGCCCCTGGCCTGGGGCGCCCCAGCCCTTAGACTTTGGGAGACCCTGGCCTGGGGCGCCCCAGCCCTTAGACTTTGGGAGCCCCAGGACAGGGGCGCCAGTCCTTAGGCTTTGGGAGCTCCAGGCCTGGGGCGCCCCTGCCTTTAGGCTTTGGGTGACCCCGGCCTGGGGCGCCCCAGCCGTTAGGCTTTGGGAGCCCCAGGCCTGGGGCGCCCCAGCCCTTAGGCTTTGGGAGCCCCAGGCCTGGGGCGCCTAGCCCTTAGGCTTTGGGAGCCCCTGGTCTGGGGCACCCCAACCCTTAGGCTTTGGGAGCCCCACGCTTGGGGCGCCCCAGCCCTTAGGTTTTGTGAGCCCTAGGCCTGGGGCGTCCCTGCCCTTAGGCTTTGGGAGCCCCAGGCCTGGGGCGCCCCAGCCCTTAGGCTTACGGAGCCCCAGGCCTGGGGCACCAGAGCACTTAGGCTTTGGGCGCCCCAGACCTAGGGCGCCCCAGTCCTTCGGCTAGGGAGCCCCTGGCCTGGGGCGCCCCAGCCCTTAGGCTTTGGGAGACCCAGGCCGGGGGCGCCCCAGCCGTTAGGCTTTGGGAGCCCAAGCCTGGTGCGACCCAGCCCTTAGGTTTTGGGAGCCCCAGGCTTGGGGGGCCCCAGCCTTAGGCTTTGGGAGCCCCAGGCCTGGGGCGCCCCAGCCCTTAGGCTTTGGAAGACCCAGGCCTGGGGCGCCCCAAACCTTAGGATTTGGGAGCCCAAGGCTGGGACGCCCCAGCCCATAGGTTTTGGGAGCCCCAGGCCTGGGGCGCCCAGCCCTTAGGGTTTGAGAGCCCTAGGCTTGGGGCGCCCCAGCTCTTAGTCTTTGGGAGCCACAGGCCTGGGGCGCCCCAGCGCTTAGGCTTAGGGGCCCCAGGCCTGGGGGCACCCAGCCCTTCGGCTTAGGGAGCCCCAGGCCTGGGGCGTCCCAGCCCTTAGGCTTAGGGAGCCCCAGGCCTAGGGCTCCCCAGCCCTTAGGCTTAGGGAACCTATAGCCTGGGACGCCCCAGCCCTTCGGCTTAGGGCGCGACAGACCTAGGGCGCCCCAGCCCTCAGGCTTTGGGAGCGCCGGGCCTGGAGCATGCCAGCCCTTAGGCTTTGGGAGTCCCAGGCTTGGGGCGCCCAAGCCCTTAGGCTTTGGGAGCCCAGGGCCAGGTACGCCCCAGCCCTTAGGATTAGGGAGTCCCTGGCCTGGGGCGCCCCAGCCCTTAGGCTTTGGGAGCCCCATTGCCGGGGCCCCCCCGCCCTTAGAATTTGGGAGTCCCAGGCCTGGGGTGCCCCAGACCTTAGGCTTAAAGAGCCCCAGGCCTGGGGCGCCACAGCCCTTAGGCTTTGGGCCCCCCAGACCTAGGGCGCCCCAGCCCTTTGGCTTAGGGAGCCCCTGGCCTGGGGCGTCCCAGCCCTTAGGCTTTGGGAGCCCCAGCCCGGGGGCGCCCCAGCCGTTAGGCTTTGGGAGCCCAAGCCTGGTGTGACCCAGCCCTTAGGTTTTGGGAGCCAAAGCCTGGGGCGCACTAGCCCTTAGGCTTTGGGAGCCCCAGGCTTGGGGGCCCCAGCCGTTAGGCTTTGGAAGCCCCAGGCCTGGGGCGGCCCAGCCCTTAGGATTTGGGAGCCCCAGGCTGGGACGCCCCAGCCCATAGGTTTTGGGAGCCCCAAGCCTGCGGCGGCCCAGCCCTTAGGCTTACGGAGCCCCAGGCCTGGGGCACCACAGCCCTTAGGTTTTGGGCGCCCCAGACCTAGGGCGCCCCAGCCCTTCGGCTTAGGGAGCCCCTGGCCTGGGGCGCCCCAGCCCTTAGGCTTTGGGAGCCCCAGTCCGGGGGCGCCCCAGCCGTTAGGCTTTGGGAGCCCAAGCCTGGTGCGACCCAGCCCTTAGGTTTTGGGAGCCCCTGGCTTGGGGGGCCCCAGCCTTAGGCTTTGGGAGCCCCAGGCCTGGGGCGCCCCAGCCCTTAGGCTTTGGAAGCCCCAGGCCTGGGGCGCCCCAACCCTTAGGATTTGGGAGCCCAAGGCTGGGACGCCCCAGCCCATAGGTTTTGGGAGCCCCAGGCCTGGGGCGCCCAGCCCTTAGGGTTTGAGAGCCCCAGGCTTGGGGCGCCCCAGCTCTTAGTCTTTGGGAGCCACAGGCCTGGGGCGCCCCAGTGCTTAGGCTTAGGGGCCCCAGGCCTGGGGCGTCCCAGCCCTTAGGCTTAGGGAGCCCCAGGCCTGGGGCGCCCCAGCCCTTAGGCTTAGGGAGCCTATAGCCTGGGACGCCCCAGCCCTTCAGCTTAGGGCGCGACAGACCTAGGGCGCCCCAGCCCTCAGGCTTTGGGAGCCCCAGGCCTGGGGCATGCCAGCCCTTAGGCTTTGGGAGTCCCAGGCCTGGGGCGCCCAAGCCCTTAGCATTTGGGAGCCCAGGGCCAGGTACGCCCCCGCCCTTAGGATTTGGGAGTCCCAGACCTGGGGTGCCCCAGCCCTTAGGCTTAAAGAGCCCCAAGCCTGGGGCGCCACAGCCCTTAGGCTTTGGGCCCCCCAGACCTAGGGTGCCCCAGCCCTTTGGCTTAGGGAGCCCCTGGCCTGGGGCGTCCCAGCCCTTAGGCTTTGGCAGCCCAAGCCTGGTGCGACACAGCCCTTAGGTTTTGGGAGCCAAAGCCTGGGGCGCCCTAGCCCTTAGGCTTTGGGGGCCCCAGGTCTGAGGCGCCCCAGCCCTTAGGATTTGGGAGCCCCAGGCTCGGACGCCCCACCCATAGGTTTTGGGAGCCCCACGCCTGGGGCACCGAGCCCTTAGGCTTTGAGAGCCCCACGCTTGGGGCGCCCCAGCTCTTAGGCTTAGGGAACCCCTGGCCTGGGGCACCCAAGCCCTTAGGCTTTGGGAGCCCCAGTCCTGGGGCGCCCAGCTCTTCGGCTTAAGGAGCCCCAGGCCAGGGGCGTCCCAGCCCTTAGGCTTAGGGAGACCCAGGCCTGGGGCACACCAGCCCTTAGGCTTAGGGAGCCCATGGCCAGGGACCCCCCAGCCCTTCGGATTAGGGCGCGCCAGGCCTAGGGCGCCCCAACCCTTAGGTTTTGGGAGCCCCAGGCCTGGTATGCCCCAGCCCTTAGGCTTAGGGAGCCCCAGGCCTTAGGCTTAGGGAGCCCCTGGCCTGGGGCGCCCCAGCCCTTAGACTTTTGGAGCCCCAGACCAGGGGCGCCCCAGCTCTTAGAATTTGGGAGCCCCAGGCTGGGACTCCCCAGCCCTTCGGCTTAGGGCGCGACAGACCTAGGGCGCCCCAGGCCTCAGGCTTTGGGAGCCCCAGGCCTGTGGCACGCCAACCCTTAGGCTTTGGGAGTCCCAGGCTTGGGTCGCCCAAGCCCTTAGGCTTTGGGAGCCCCAGGCCAGGTACGCCCCAGCCCTTAGGATTAGGGACCCCCTGGCCTGGGGCACACCAACCCTTAGGCTAACGGAGCCCCAGGCCTGGGGCACCACAGCCCTTAGGCTTTGAGCGCCCCAGACGTAGGGCGCCCCAGCCCTTCGGCTTAGGGAGCCCCTGGCCTGGGGCGCCCCAGCCCTTAGGCTTTGCGAGCCCCAGGCCCTGGGTTCCCCATACGTTTGGCTTTGGGGGCCCAAGCCTGGTGCGACCCAGCCCTTAGGTTTGGGAGCCAAAGCCTGGGGCGCCCCAGTCCTTAGGCTTTGGAAGCCCCAGACCAGCGGCGCCCCAACCCTTAGGATTTGGGAGCCCCAGGACTGGGGCGCCCCAGCCCTTAGGCTTTGGAAGCCCCAGACCTGGGGCGCCCCAACCCTTAGGGTTGGGGAGCCCCAGGCTGGGACGCCACAGCCCTTAGGTTTTGGGAGCCCCAGGCCTGGGTCGCCCAGCCCTTAGAGTTTGAGAGCCCCTGGCTTGGGGCGCCCCAGCTCTTAGGTTTTGGGAGCCACAGGCCTGGGGCGCCCCAGCGCTTAGGCTTAGGGAGGTCCAGGCCTGGGGGCACCCAGCCCTTCGGCTTAGGGAGCCCCAGGCCTGGGGAGTCCCAGCCCTTAGGCATAGGGAGCCTATAGCCTGGGACGCTCCAGCCCTTCGGCTTAGGGCGCGACAGACCTAGGAAGCCCCAGCCCTCAGGCTTTGGGAGCCCCAGGCCTGGGGCACGGCAGCCCATAGGCTTTGGGAGTCCCAGGCCTGGGGCTCCCACGCCCTTAGGCTTTGGGAGCCCCAGGCCAGGTACGCCCCAGCCCTTAGGATTAGGGAGCCCCTGGCCTGGGGCGCCCCAGCCCTTAGGCTTTGGGAGCCCCAGGCCTCGGGCGCCCCCGCCCTTAGGCTTTGGGAGCCCCAGGCCTGGGGTGCATCAGCCCTTAGGCTTACAGAGCCGTAGGCCTGGGGTGCCACAGCCCTTAGGCTTTGGGCGCCCCAGACCTAGAGCGCACCAGCCCTTTGGCTTAGGGAGGCCACTGGCCTGGGGCCTCCCAGCCCTTAGGCTTTGGGAGCCCCAGCCCGGGGGCGCCCCAGTCGTTAGGCTTTGGCAGCCCAAGCCTGGTACGACCCAGCCCTTAGGTATTGGGAGCCAAAGCCTGGGGCGCCCTAGCCCCTAGGCTTTTGGAGCCCCAGGCCTGGGGCGCCCCAACCCTTAGGCTTTGGAAGCCCCAGGCCTGGGGCTCCCCAGCCCTAAGGCTTTGGGAGCTCCAGGCCTGGTATGCCCCAGCCCTTAGGCTTAGGGAGCCCCAGGCCTTAGGCTTACGGAGCCCCTGGCCTGGGGCGCCCCAGCCCTTAGACTTTGTGAGCCCCTGGCCTGGGGCGCCCCACCCCTTAGGATTTGGGAGCCCAAGGCTGGGACGCCCCAGCCCATAGGTTTTGGGAGCCCCAGGTCTGGGGCGCCCAGCCCTTAGGGTTTGAGAGCCCCAGGCTTGGGGCGCCCCAGCCCTTAGTCTTTGGGAGCCACAGGCCTGGGGCGCCCCAGCGCTTAGGCTTAGGGGCCCCAGGCCTGGGGGCACCCAGCCCTTCGGCTTAGGGAGCCCCAGGCCTGGGGCGTCCCAGCCCTTAGGCTTAGGGAGCCCCAGGCCTGGGGCGCCCCAGCCCTTAGGGTTAGGGAGCCTATAGCCTGGGACGCCCCAGCCCTTCGGCTTAGGGCGCGACAGACCTAGGGCGCCCCAGCCCTCAGGCTTTGGGAGCCCCAGGCCTGGAGCATGCCAGCCCTTAGGCTTTGGGAGTCCCAGGCCTGGGGCGCCCAAGCCCTTAGGCTTTGGGAGCCCAGGGCCAGGTACGCCCCAGCCCTTAGGATTAGGGAGTTCCTGGCCTGGTGCGCCCCAGCCCTTAGGCTTTGGGAGCCCCATGCCTGGGGCGCCCCCGCCCTTAGGATTTGGGAGTCCCAGGCCTGGGGTGCCCCAGCCCTTAGGCTTAAAGAACCCAAGGCCTGGGGCGCCAGAGCCCTTAGGCTTTGGGCCCCCCAGACCTAGGGCGCCCCAGCCCTTTGGCTTAGGGAGCCCCTGGCCTGGGGCGTCCCAGCCCTTAGGCTTTGGGAGCCCCAGCCCGGGGGCGCGCCAGCCGTTAGGCTTTGGCAGCCCAAGCCTGGTGCGACCCAGCCCTTAGGTTTTGGGAGCCAAAGCCTGGGGCGCCCTAGCCCTTAGGCTTTGGGAGCCCCAAGCTTGGGGCCCCCAGCCGTTAGGCTTTGGAATCCCCAGGCCTGGGGCGCCCCAGCCCTTAGGATTTGGGAGCCCCAGGCTGGGACGCCGCAGCCCATAGGTTTTGGGAGCCCCAAGCCTGGGCCACCGAGCCCTTACGCTCTGAGAGCCCCACACTTGGGACGCCCCAGCTCTTAGGCTTAGGGAGCCCCAGGCCTGGGGTGCCCAGCTCTTCGGCTTAGGGAGCCCCAGGCCAGGGGCATCCCAGCCCTTAGGCTTAGGGAGCCCCAGGTCTGGGGCGCCCCTGCCCTTAGGCTTTGGGCGCCCCCGGCCTGGGGCGCCCCAGCCCTTAGGCTTTGGGAGCCCCAGGCCTGGGGCGCCCCAGCCTTTAGGCTTTGGGAGCCCCAGGCCTGGGGCGCCCAGCCCTTAGGCTTTGGGAGCCCCTGGTCTGGGGCGCCCCAACCCTTAGGCTTTGGGAGCCCCACGCTTGGGGCGCCCCAGCCCTTAAGTTTTGTGAGCCCTAGGCCTGGGGCGTCCCTGCCCTTAGGCTTTGGGAGCCCCAGGCCTGGGGCGCCCCTGCCTTAGGCTTACGGAGCCCCAGGCCTGGGGCACCACAGCCCTTAGGCTTTGGGCGCCCCAGACCTAGGGCGCCCTATCCCTTCGGCTTAGGGATCCCCCGGCGTGGGGCGCCCAGCCCTTAGGCTTTGGGATCCCCAGGCCGGGGGCGCCCCAGCTGTTAGGCTTTGGGAGCCCAAGCCTGGTGCGACCCAGCCCTTAGGTTTTGGGAGCCCCAGGCTTGGGGCGCCCCAGCCTTAGGCTTTGGGAGCCCCAGGCCTGGGTCGCCCCAGCCCTTAGGCTTTGTAAGCCCCAGGCCTGGGGCGCCGCAACCCTTAGGATTTGGGAGCCCAAGGCTGGGACGTCCCAGCCCATAGGTTTTGGGAGCCCCAGGCCTGGGGCGCCCAGCCCTTAGGGTTTGAGAGCCCCAGGCTTGGGGCGCCCCAGCTCTTAGTCTTTGGGAGCCACAGGCCTGGGGCGCCCCAGCGCTTAGGCTTAGGGGCCCCAGGCCTGGGGGCACCCAGCCCTTCGGCTTAGGGAGCCCCATGCCTGGGGCGTCCCAGCCCTTAGGCTTAGGGAGCCCCAGGCCTGGGGCGTCCCAGCCCTTAGGCTTAGGGAGCCCCAGGCCTGGGGCGCCCCAGCCCTTAGGCTTAGGGAGCCTATAGCCTTGGACGCCCCAGACCTTCGGCTTAGGGCGCGACAGACCTAGGGCGCCCCAGCCCTCAGGCTTTGGGAGCCCCAGGCCTGGAGCATGCCAGCCCTTAGGCTTTGGGAGTCCCAGGCCTGGGGCGCCCAAGCCCTTAGATTTTGGGAGCCCAGGGCCAGGTAAGCCCCAGCCTTTAGGATTAGGGAGTCCCTGGCCTGGGGCACCCCAGCCCTTAGGCTTTGGGAGCCCCATGCCTGGGGCGCCCCCGCCCTTAGGGTTTGGGAGTCCCAGGCCTGGGGTGCCCCAGCCCATAGGCTTAAAGAGCCCATGGCCTGGGGCGCCACAGCCCTTAGGCTTTGGGCCCCCCAGACCTAGGGCGCCCCAGCCCTTTGGCTTAGGGAGCCCCTGGCCTGGGGCGTCCCAGCCCTTAGGCTTTGGGAGCCCCAGGCCGGGGGCGCCCCAGGCGTTAGGCTTTGGCAGCCCAGGCCTGGGGCGCCTAGCCCTTAGGCTTTGTGAGCCCTAGGCCTGGGGCGTCCCTGCCCTTAGGCTTGGGTGCCCCAGGCCTGGGGCGCCCCAGCCCTTAGGCTTAGGGAGCCCTCGGCCGTGGTCGCCCCAGCCCTTAGGCTTTGGGAGCCCCAGGCCCGGGGCGCTCCAGCGCTTTGGCTTTGGGAGGCCCAGTCCTGGGGCGCCCCAACCCTTAGGATTAGGGAGCCCCAGGCCTCGGGGCACCCAGCCCTTAGGTTTAGGGAGCCCCAGGCCTGAGGCGTCTCAGCCCTTAGGCTTAGGGAGCCCCAGGCCTGGTACGCCCCAGCCCTTAGTCGTAGGGAGCCCCTGGCATGGGGCGCCCCAGCCCTTAGACTTTGGGAGCCCCAGGCCTGGGGAGCCCCCGCCCATAGATTTGGGGAGCCCCGGCCTGGGGCGCCCCAGCCCTTAGGCTTTGGGAGCCCCTGGCATGGGGCGCCCCAGCCCTTAGGCTTTGGGAGCCCCAGGCCTGGGGTGCCCCAGCCCTTAGGCTTTGGCAGCCCCAGGCCTGGGGCGCCCAGCCCTTAGGCTTTGGGAGCCCCTGGTCTGGGGCGCCCCAACCCTTAGGCTTTGGGAGCCCCACACTTGGGGAGCCCCAGCCCTTAAGTTTTGTGAGCCCTAAGCCTGGGGCGTCCCTGCCCTTAGGCTTTGGGAGCCCCAGGCCTGGGGCGACCCAGCCCTTAGGCTTACGGAGCCCCAGGCCTGGGGCACCACAGCCCTTAGGCTTTGGGCGCCCCAGACTAGGGCGCCCCATCCCTTCGGCTTAGGGATCCCCTGGCCTGGGGCGCCCCAGCCCTTAGGCTTTGGGATCCCCAGGCCGGGGGCGCCCCAGCCGTTAGGCTTTGGGAGCCCAAGCCTGGTGCGACCCAGCCCTTAGGTTTTGGGAGCCCCAGGCTTGGGGCGCCCCAGCCTTAGGCTTTGGGAGCCCTAGGCCTGGGGCGCCCCAACCCTTAGGCTTTGGAAGCCCCAGGCCTGGGGCGCCGCAACCCTTAGGATTTGGGAGCCCAAGGCTGGGACGCCCCAGCCCATAGGTTTTGGGAGCCCCAGGCCTGGGGCGCCCAGCCCTTAGGGTTTGAGAGCCCCAGGCTTGGGGCGCCCCAGCTCTTAGTCTTTGGGAGCCACAGGCCTGGGGCGCCCCAGCGCTTAGGCTTAGGGGCCCCAGGCCTGGGGGCACCCAGCCCTTCGGCTTAGGGAGCCACAGGCCTGGGGCGTCCAAGCCCTTAGGCTTAGGGAGCCCCTGGCCTGGGGCGCCCCAGCCCTTAGGTTTAGGGAGCCTATAGCCTTGGACGCCCCAGACCTTCGGCTTAGGGCGCGACAGAACTAGGGCGCCCCAGCCCTCAGGTTTTGGGAGCCCCAGGCCTGGAGCATGCCAGCCCTTAGGCTTTGGGAGTCCCAGGCCTGGGGCGCCCAAGCCCTTAGACTTTGGGTGCCCAGGGCCAGGTAAACCACAGCCTTTAGGATTAGGGAGTCCCTGGCCTGGGGCGCCCCAGCCCTTAGGCTTTGGGAGCCCCATGCCTGGGGCGCCCCCGCCCTTAGGATTTGGGAGTCCCAGGCCTGGGGTGCCCCAGCCCATAGTCTTAAAGAGCCCATGGCCTGGGGCGCCACAGCCCTTAGGCTTTGGGCCCCCCAGACCTAGGGCGCCCCAGCCCTTTGGCTTAGGGAGCCCCTGGCCTGGGGCTTCCCAGCCCTTAGGCTTTGGAAGCCCCAGCCCGGGGGCGCCCCAGGCGTTAGGCTTTGGCAGCCCAGGCCTGGGGCGCCTAGCCCTTAGGCTTTGTGAGCCCTAGGCCTGGGGCGTCCCTGCCCTTAGGCTTGGGTGCCCCAGGCCTGGGGCGCCCCAGCCCTTAGGCTTAGGGAGCCCTCGGCCGTGGTCGCCCCAGCCCTTAGGCTTTGGGAGCCCCAGGCCCGGGGCACTCCAGCGCTTTGGCTTTGGGAGGCCCAGTCCTGGGGCACCCCAACCCTTAGGATTAGGGAGCCCCAGGCCTCGGGGCACCCAGCCCTTAGGTTTAGGGAGCCCCAGGCCTGAGGCGTCCCAGCCCTTAGGCTTAGGGAGCCCCAGGCCTGGTACGCCCCAGCCCTTAGTCGTAGGGAGCCCCTGGCATGGGGCGCCCCAGCCCTTAGACTTTGGGAGCCCCAGGCCTGGGGCGCCCCCCGCCCTTAGATTTGGGGAGCCCCGGCCTGGGGCGCCCCCGCCCTTAGGCTTTGGGAGCCCTAGGCCTGGGGCGCCCCAGCCCTTAGGGTTTGGGAGCCCCAGGCCTGGGGCGCCCAAGCCTTTAGGCTTTGGGAGCCCCAGGGCTGGGGCGCCCCAGCCCTTAGGGTTTGGGAGCCCCAGGCTGGGACGCCCCAGCCCATAGGTTATTGGAGCCCCAAGCCTGCGGCGCCTAGCCCTTAGGCTGTGGGAGCCCCAGGCCTGGTACGCCCCAGCCCTTAGGCTTAGGGAGCCCCTGGCCTGGGGCGCCCGAGCCCTTAGGCTTTGGGAGCCCCAGGCATGTGGCGCCCCAACCCATAGATTTAGGGAGCCCTAGGACTGGGGCGCCTCTGCCCTTCGGCTTTGCGAGCCCCAGGCCTGGGGCGCCCCAGCACTTAGGCTTAGGGTGCCCCAGACCTGGGGCGCCCCAGCCCTTAGGCTTAGGGAGCCCAATCCTGCGATGCCCGAGCCCTTCGGCTTAGGGAGCCCCAGGCCGGTGCGCCCCAGTCCTTAGGCTTGGGAGACCCAGGCCGGTGCGTCCCAGCCCTTTGGCTTTTGGAGCCCCAGGCCTGTGGCGCCCAGCCCTTAGGCTTTGGGAGCCACAGGCCTGGGGCGCCCCAGCCATTAGGCTTAGGGAGCCCCAGGCCTGGGGGGACGCAGCTCTTCGGCTTAGGGTGCCCCAGGCCTGGGGCGTCCCAGCCCTAAGGCTTTGGGAGCTTTAGGCCTGTGGCGCCCCAGCCCTTAGGCTTTGGGAGCCCCAGGCCTGGGGGCACCCAGCCCTTAGGCTTAGGGAGCCCATGGCCTGGGACGCCCCAGCCCTTCGGCTTAGGGTGTGACAGGCCTAGTGCGCCCCAGGCCTTAGGCTTTGAGAGTCCCAGGCCTGGGGAGCCCCAGCCCTTAGGTTTTGGGAGCCCATGGCCTGGTATACCCCAGCCCTTAGGCTTAGGGAGCCCCTGGCCTGGGGCGCCCCAGCCCTTAGGCTTTGGGAGCCCCAGGCCTGGGACGCCCCTGCCCTTAGGCTTTGGGATCCCCAGGCCAGGTGCGCCCCAGCCCTTAGGCTTAGGGAGCCCAAGACCTGCGACGCCCCAGCCCTTCGGCTTAGGGAGCCTCAGGCATGGGGCGCCCCACTCTTAGGTTTAGGGACCCCCTGGCCTGGGGCGCCCAGCCCTTAGGCTTTGGGAGCCCCAGGCCGGGGCGCCCCAACCATTAGGCTTTGGGAGCCCGAGGCCTGGGGCGCCACAGCCCTTAGGATTTGGGAGCCCCAGGCTGGGACGCCCCAGGCCATAGGTTTTGGGAGTCCCAGGCCTGTGGCGCCCAGCCCTTACGCTTTGAGAGCCCCAGGCTTGGGGCGCCCCAGGTCTTAGGCTTTGGGAGCCACAGGCCTGGGGCGCCCCAACCCTTAGGCTTAGGGAGCCCCAGGACTGGGGCGCCACAGCCCTTAGGCTTAGGGAGCCCATGGCCTGGGACGCCCCAGCCCTTCGGCTTTGGGCGCGACAGGGTTATGGCGTCCAAGTCCTTCGGCATAGGGAGCTCCAGGCTTGGGCGCCCCAGCCCTTAGGCTTTGGGGGTCCCAGACCTGGGGCGCCCAAGCCCTTAGGCTTTGGGAACCCAAGACTGGGGCGCCCCAGCCCTTAGGCTTTGGGGGTCCCAGACCTGGGGCGCCCAAGCCCTTAGGCTTTGGGAACCCAAGACTGGGGCGCCCCAGCCCTTAGGCTTTGGGAGGCCCAAGTCTGTGGCGCCCCAGGCCTTAGGCTGGGAGCCCCAGGCCTGGGGCTCCCCCGCCCTTAGGCTTAGGGAGCCCCAGGCCTCGGGCGCCCTGCCCTTAGGCTTAGGGAACCCAAGGCCTGGGCGCCCCAGCCCTTAGATTTTGGGATCCCCAGGCCTAGGCGCCGCAGACCTTAGGCTTTGGGAGCCCAAGCCTGGGGCGCCCCAGCCCTTAGGCTTTGGGAGTCCAAGCCTGGGGCGCCCCAGCACTTAGGCTTTGGGAGTCCCAGGCCTGGGGCGCCCCAGCCCTTAGGCTTAGGTAGCCCCAGTCCTGGGGCACCCCAGCTCTTAGGTTTGGGAGCCCCAGGCATGGAGCGCGCCAGCCCTTAGGTTTTGGGAGCCCCAGTCTTGGGGTGCTCAGCACTTAGGCTTTGGGAGGCCCACGTCTGCGGCGCCCCAGCCTTTAGGCTTTGGGAGCCCCAGGCCTGTGGCGCCCAGCTATTAGACTTTGGGAGCCACAGGTCTGGGGCGCCCCAGCCCTTAGGCTTAGGGAGCCCCAGGCCTGGGGGGACCCAGCTCTTCGGTTTAGGGAGCCCCAGTCCTGGGGTGTCCCAGCCCTTAGGCTTAGGGAGCCCCAGGCCTGGAGTGCCCCAGCCATTAGGCTTAGGGAGCCCCAGGCTGTGGCGCCACAACCCTTAGGCTTTGGGCGCCCCAGGCCTAGGGCGCCCGAGCCCTTCCGCATAGGGAGTACCAGGCCTGGGGTGCCCCAGCCCTTAGGCTTAGGGATCCTTGGCCTGGGGCGCCCCAGCCCTTAGGATTTTTGAGCCCCTGGCCGGGGAGCCCCAGCCCTTAGATTTTGGGAGCCCCAGGCCTGGGGCGCCCCAGCCCTTAGGCTTTGGGAGCCCAAGCCTGGGGCGTCCCAGCCCTTAGGTTTTGGGAGCACCAGGCCTGGGGCACCCCAGCACTTAGGCTTTGGGAGCCCCAGCCTGGGGCGCCCCAGCCCTTAGACTTAGGGAGCCCCAGGACTGGGGCGCCCCAACCCATAGACTTAGGGATCCCTGGCCTGGGGCGCCCCAGCCTTTAAGATTTTGGAGCCCCTGGCCGGGGAGCCCCAGCCCTTAGATTTTGGGAGCCCCAGGCCATGGGCGCCCCAGCCCTTAGACTTTGGGAGCCCCAGGACAGGGGCGCCCCAGCACTTAGGCTTTGGGTGCCCCAGGCCTGGGGTGCCCCGGCCCTTAGACTGTGGGAGCTCCAGGCCTGTGGCGCCCTAGCCCTAAGGCTTAGGGAGCCCCAGGCGTGTGGCGCCCCAGCCGTTAGGTATTGGGTTTCCCAGACCTGGGGCGCCCCAACTCTTAAGTTTTGGGAGCCCCAAGCCTGGACGCCCCAGCCCTTAGGCTTAGGGAGCCCCTGGCCTGGGGCGCCCCAGCCCTTAGGCTTTGGGAGCCCCAATCCTGGGTTGCCCCAGCCCTTAGGCTTTGGGAGCTCCAGGTCTGGGACTCCCCAGCCCTTAGGCTTAGGGAGCCCAAGGCCTGCGACGCCCCAGCCCTTAGGCTTTGGGAGCCCCAAGCTTCAAGTGCCCCAGCCCTTAGGCTTAGGGAGCCCCAGGCTGGGGCGCCATAGCCCTTAGTCTTAGGGAGCCCCAGGCCTGGGGCGCCCCAACCCATAGACTTAGGGAGCCTCTGGCCTGGGGCGCCACAGCCCTTTGTCTTAGGGAGCCCCAGGCCATGGGCGCCCCAACCCTTAGGCTTTGGGAGCCCCAGGACAGGGGCAACCCAGCCCTTAGGCTTTGGGTGCCCCAGGCCTGGGGTGCCCCAGCCCTTAGGCTGTGGGAGCTCCAGGCCTGTGGCGCCCCAGCCCTGAGGCTTTGGGAGCCCCAGGCCTGGGGGCACGCAGCCCTAAGGCATAGGGAGCCCATGGCCTGTGACGCCCCAGCCCTTAGGCTTCGGGAGCCCAAGGCCTGCGACGCCCCAGCCCTTAGGCTTTGGGAGCCCCAGGCTGGGGCACCCTAGCCCTTAGGCTTACGGAGCCTCAGGCCTGTGGCGCCCCAGCCCTTAGGCTTAGGGAGCCCCAGGTCTTGGGCGCTCCAGCCCTAGGCTTAGGGAGCCCCAGGTTGGGGCGCTACAGCCTTTAGGCTTAAGGAGGCCCAGGCTTGGGCGCCGCAGCCCTTAGGATTTGGGAGCTCCAACCCTGCGGCACCCCAGCCATTAGGCTTAGGGAGCCCCACGCCTTGGGCGCCCCAGCCCTTACGCTTAGGGAGCCTCTGGCCTGGGGCGCCACAGCCCTTAGGATTTGGGAGCCCCAGGCCTGGGGCGCCCAGCTTTTAGGCTTCAGGTGCCCCAGGCTTGGGGCGCCCCAACCCTTAGGCTTTGGGAACTTCAGGCCTGTGGCGCCCCAGCCCTTAGGCTTTGGGAGCCCCAGGCCTGGGGGCACCCAGCCCTTAGGCTTAGGGAGCCCATGGCCTGGGACGACCCAGCCCTTCGGCTTAGGGCGTGACAGGCCTAGTGCGCCCCAGGCCTTAGGCTTTGGGAGTCCCAGGCCTGGGGAGCCCCAGTCCTTAGGTTTTGGGAGCCCATGGCCTGGTATACCCCAGCCCTTAGGCTTAGGGAGCCCCTGGCCTGGGGCGCCCCAGCCCTTAGGCTTTGGGAGCCCCAGGCCTGGGACGCCCCTGCCCTTAGGCTTTGGGATCCCCAGGCCAGGTGCGCCCCAGCCCTTAGGCTTAGGGAGCCCAAGACGTGCGACGCCCCAGCCCTTCGGCTTAGGGAGCCTCAGGCATGGGGCGCCCCAGCTCTTAGGTTTAGGGACCCCCTGGCCTGGGGCGCCCAGCCCTTAGGCTTTGGGAGCCCCAGGCAGGGGCGCCCCAACCATTAGGCTTTGGGAGCCCGAGGCCTGGGGCGCCACAGCCCTTAGGATTTGGGAGCCCCAGGCTGGGACGCCCCAGGCCATAGGTTTTGGGAGTCCCAGGCCTGTGGCGCCCAGCCCTTACGCTTTGAGAGCCCCAGGCTTGGGGCGCCCCAGGTCTTAGGCTTTGGGAGCCACAGGCCTGGGGCGCCCCAACCCTTAGGCTTAGGGAGCCCCAGGACTGGGGCGCCACAGCCCTTAGGCTTAGGGAGCCCATGGCCTGGGACGCCCCAGCCCTTCGGCTTTGGGCGCGACAGGGTTATGGCGTCCCAGTCCTTCGGCATAGGGAGCTCCAGGCTTGGGTGCCCCAGCCCTTAGGCTTTGGGGGTCCCAGACCTGGGGCGCCCAAGCCCTTAGGCTTTGGGAACCCAAGACTGGGGCGCCCCAGCCCTTAGGCTTTGGGAGGCCCAAGTCTGTGGCGCCCCAGCCCTTAGGCTGGGAGCACCAGGCCTGGGCGCCCCAGCCCTTAGATTTTGGGATCCCCAGGCCTAGGCGCCGCAGACCTTAGGCTTTGGGAGCCCAAGCCTGGGGCGCCCCAGCCCTTAGGCTTTGGGAGTCCAAGCCTGGGGCGCCCCAGCACTTAGGCTTTGGGAGTCCCAGGCCTGGGGCGCCCCAGCCCTTAGGCTTAGGTAGCCCCAGTCCTGGGGCACCCCAGCTCTTAGGCTTTGGGAGCCCCAGGCATGGAGCGCCCCAGCCCTTAGGTTTTGGGAGCCCCAGTCTTGGGGTGCTCAGCACTTAGGCTTTGGGAGGCCCACATCTGCGGCGCCCCAGCCTTTAGGCTTTGGGAGCCCCAGGCCTGTGGCGCCCAGCTATTAGACTTTGGGAGCCACAGGTCTGGGGCGCCCCAGCCCTTAGGCTTAGGGAGCCCCAGGCCTGGGGTGCCCCAGCCATTAGGCTTAGGGAGCCCCAGGCTGGGGCGCCATAGCCCTTAGGCTTTGGAGCCCAAGCCTGGGGCGCACAAGCCCTTAGGCTTAAGGAGCCCCAGGCTGTGGCGCCACAACCCTTAGGCTTTGGGCGCCCCAGGCCTAGGGCGCCCGAGCCCTTCCGCATAGGGAGTACCAGGCCTGGGGTGCCCCAGCCCTTAGGCTTAGGGATCCTTGGCCTGGGGCGCCCCAGCCCTTAGGATTTTTGAGCCCCTGGCCGGGGAGCCCCAGCCCTTAGATTTTGGGAGCCCCAGGCCTGGGGCGCCCCAGCCCTTAGGCTTTGGGAGCCCAAGCCTGGGGCGTCCCAGCCCTTAGGTTTTGGGAGCACCAGGCCTGGGGCACCCCAGCACTTAGGCTTTGGGAGCCCCAGCCTGGGGCGCCCCAGCCCTTAGACTTAGGGAGCCCCAGGACTGGGGCGCCCCAACCCATAGACTTAGGGATCCCTGGCCTGGGGCGCCCCAGCCTTTAAGATTTTGGAGCCCCTGGCCGGGGAGCCCCAGCCCTTAGATTTTGGGAGCCCCAGGCCATGGGCGCCCCAGCCCTTAGACTTTGGGAGCCCAAGGACAGGGGAGCCCCAGCACTTAGGCTTTGGGTGCCCCAGGCCTGGGGTGCCCCAGCCCTTAGACTGTGGGAGCTCCAGGCCTGTGGCGCCCTAGCCCTAAGGCTTAGGGAGCCCCAGGCGTGTGGCGCCCCAGCCGTTAGGTATTGGGTTTCCCAGACCTGGGGCGCCCCAACTCTTAAGTTTTGGGAGCCCCAAGCCTGGACGCCCCAGCCCTTAGGCTTAGGGAGCCCCTGGCCTGGGGCGCCCCAGCCCTTAGGCTTTGGGAGCCCCAATCCTGGGTTGCCCCAGCCCTTAGGCTTTGGGAGCTCCAGGTCTGGGACTCCCCAGCCCTTAGGCTTAGGGAGCCCAAGGCCTGCGACGCCCCAGCCCTTAGGCTTTGGGAGCCCCAAGCTTCAAGTGCCCCAGCCCTTAGGCTTAGGGAGCCCCAGGCTGGGGCGCCATAGCCCTTAGTCTTAGGGAGCCCCAGGCCTGGGGCGCCCCAACCCATAGACTTAGGGAGCCTCTGGCCTGGGGCGCCACAGCCCTTTGTCTTAGGGAGCCCCAGGCCATGGGCGCCCCAACCCTTAGGCTTTGGGAGCCCCAGGACAGGGGCAACCCAGCCCTTAGGCTTTGGGTGCCCCAGGCCTGGGGTGCCCCAGCCCTTAGGCTGTGGGAGCTCCAGGCCTGTGGCGCCCCAGCCCTGAGGCTTTGGGAGCCCCAGGCCTGGGGGCACGCAGCCCTAAGGCATAGGGAGCCCATGGCCTGTGACGCCCCAGCCCTTAGGCTTCGGGAGCCCAAGGCCTGCGACGCCCCAGCCCTTAGGCTTTGGGAGCCCCAGGCTGGGGCACCCTAGCCCTTAGGCTTACGGAGCCTCAGGCCTGTGGCGCCCCAGCCCTTAGGCTTAGGGAGCCCCAGGTCTTGGGCGCTCCAGCCCTAGGCTTAGGGAGCCCCAGGTTGGGGCGCTACAGCCTTTAGGCTTAAGGAGGCCCAGGCTTGGGCGCCGCAGCCCTTAGGATTTGGGAGCTCCAACCCTGCGGCACCCCAGCCATTAGGCTTAGGGAGCCCCACGCCTTGGGCGCCCCAGCCCTTACGCTTAGGGAGCCTCTGGCCTGGGGCGCCACAGCCCTTAGGATTTGGGAGCCCCAGGCCTGGGGCGCCCAGCTTTTAGGCTTCAGGTGCCCCAGGCTTGGGGCGCCCCAACCCTTAGGCTTTGGGAGCTTCAGGCCTGTGGCGCCCCAGCCCTTAGGCTTTGGGAGCCCCAGGCCTGGGGGCACCCAGCCCTTAGGCTTAGGGAGCCCATGGCCTGGGACGACCCAGCCCTTCGGCTTAGGGCGTGACAGGCCTAGTGCGCCCCAGGCCTTAGGCTTTGGGAGTCCCAGGCTTGGGGAGCCCCAGTCCTTAGGTTTTGGGAGCCCATGGCCTGGTATACCCCAGCCCTTAGGCTTAGGGAGCCCCTGGCCTGGGGCGCCCCAGCCCTTAGGCTTTGGGAGCCCCAGGCCTGGGACGCCCCTGCCCTTAGGCTTTGGGATCCCCAGGCCAGGTGCGCCCCAGCCCTTAGGCTTAGGGAGCCCAAGACGTGCGACGCCCCAGCCCTTCGGCTTAGGGAGCCCAAGACGTGCGACGCCCCAGCCCTTCGGCTTAGGGAGCCTCAGGCATGGGGCGCCCCAGCTCTTAGGTTTAGGGACCCCCTGGCCTGGGGCGCCCAGCCCTTAGGCTTTGGGAGCCCCAGGCAGGGGCGCCCCAACCATTAGGCTTTGGGTGCCCGAGGCCTGGGGCGCCACAGCCCTTAGGATTTGGGAGCCCCAGGCTGGGACGCCCCAGGCCATAGGTTTTGGGAGTCCCAGGCCTGTGGCGCCCAGCCCTTACGCTTTGAGAGCCCCAGGCTTGGGGCGCCCCAGGTCTTAGGCTTTGGGAGCCACAGGCCTGGGGCGCCCCAACCCTTAGGCTTAGGGAGCCCCAGGACTGGGGCGCCACAGCCCTTAGGCTTAGGGAGCCCATGGCCTGGGACGCCCCAGCCCTTCGGCTTTGGGCGCGACAGGGTTATGGCGTCCAAGTCCTTCGGCATAGGGAGCTCCAGGCTTGGGCGCCCCAGCCCTTAGGCTTTGGGGGTCCCAGACCTGGGGCGCCCAAGCCCTTAGGCTTTGGGAACCTAAGACTGGGGCGCCCCAGCCCTTAGGCTTTGGGAGGCCCAAGTCTGTGGCGCCCCAGCCCTTAGGCTGGGAGCACCAGGCCTGGGCGCCCCAGCCCTTAGATTTTGGGATCCCCAGGCCTAGGCGCCGCAGACCTTAGGCTTTGGGAGCCCAAGCCTGGGGCGCCCCAGCCCTTAGGCTTTTGGAGTCCAAGCCTGGGGCGCCCCAGCACTTAGGCTTTGGGAGTCCCAGGCCTGGGGCGCCCCAGCCCTTAGGCTTAGGTAGCCCCAGTCCTGGGGCACCCCAGCTCTTAGGCTTTGGGAGCCCCAGGCATGGAGCGCCCCAGCCCTTAGGTTTTGGGAGCCCCAGTCTTGGGGTGCTCAGCACTTAGGCTTTGGGAGGCCCACGTCTGCGGCGCCCCAGCCTTTAGGCTTTGGGAGCCCCAGGCCTGTGGCGCCCAGCTATTAGACTTTGGGAGCCACAGGTCTGGGGCGCCCCAGCCCTTAGGCTTAGGGAGCCCCAGGCCTGGGGTGCCCCAGCCATTAGGCTTAGGGAGCCCCAGGCTGGGGCGCCATAGCCCTTAGGCTTTGGAGCCCAAGCCTGGGGCGCACAAGCCCTTAGGCTTAAGGAGCCCCAGGCTGTGGCGCCACAACCCTTAGGCTTTGGGCGCCCCAGGCCTAGGGCGCCCGAGCCCTTCCGCATAGGGAGTACCAGGCCTGGGGTGCCCCAGCCCTTAGGCTTAGGGATCCTTGGCCTGGGGCGCCCCAGCCCTTAGGATTTTTGAGCCCCTGGCCGGGGAGCCCCAGCCCTTAGATTTTGGGAGCCCCAGGCCTGGGGCGCCCCAGCCCTTAGGCTTTGGGAGCCCAAGCCTGGGGCGTCCCAGCCCTTAGGTTTTGGGAGCACCAGGCCTGGGGCACCCCAGCACTTAGGCTTTGGGAGCCCCAGCCTGGGGCGCCCCAGCCCTTAGACTTAGGGAGCCCCAGGACTGGGGCGCCCCAACCCATAGACTTAGGGATCCCTGGCCTGGGGCGCCCCAGCCTTTAAGATTTTGGAGCCCCTGGCCGGGGAGCCCCAGCCCTTAGATTTTGGGAGCCCCAGGCCATGGGCGCCCCAGCCCTTAGACTTTGGGAGCCCAAGGACAGGGGCGCCCCAGCACTTAGGCTTTGGGTGCCCCAGGCCTGGGGTGCCCCAGCCCTTAGACTGTGGGAGCTCCAGGCCTGTGGCGCCCCAGCCCTAAGGCTTAGGGAGCCCCAGGCGTGTGGCGCCCCAGCCGTTAGGTATTGGGTTTCCCAGACCTGGGGCGCCCCAACTCTTAAGTTTTGGGAGCCCCAAGCCTGGACGCCCCAGCCCTTAGGCTTAGGGAGCCCAAGGCCTGCGACGCCCCAGCCCTTAGGCTTTGGGAGCCCCAAGCTTCAAGTGCCCCAGCCCTTAGGCTTAGGGAGTCCCAGGCTGGGGCGCCATAGCCCTTAGGCTTTGGGAGCCCAAGCCTGGGGCGCACAAGCCCTTAGGCTTTGGGAGCCCAAGCCTGAGGCGCCCAAGCCCTTAGGCTTAAGGAGCCCCAGGCTGTGGCGCCACAGCCATTAGGCTTTGGGCGACCCAGGCCTAGGGCGTCCGAACCCTTCGTCATAAGGAGTACCAGGCCTGGGGTGCCCCAGCCCTTAGGCTTAGGGATCCCTGGCCTGGGGCGCCCCAGCCCTTAGGCTTTTGGAGCCCCTGGCCGGGGCGCCCCAGCCCTTAGACTTTGGGAGCCCCAGGCCTGGGGCGCCCCAGCCCTTAGGCTTTGGGTGCCTCAGCCTAGGGCACCCCAGCCCTTAGGCTTACAGAGCCCCAGGCCTGGGGCGCCACAGCCCTTAGGCTTTGGGTGCCCCAGGCCTAGGGCGCCCCACCCTTCGGCGTAGGGAGCCCCAGGCCTGGGGCAACCCAGCCCTTAGGTTTAGGGAGCCCCTGGCATGGGGCGCCTCGGCCCTTAGGCTTTGCGAGCCCCTCCGGGGCGACACAGCCCTTAGGCTTTGGGAGCCCCAGGCCTAGGGCGCCCCAGCGCTTAGGCTTTGGGCACTCCACGCCTGGGGCGCCCCCGACCTTAGGCTTAGGGAGCTCCAGGCCTGGGGGCACCCAGCCTTTCGGAGCCCCAGGCCTGGGGCTTCCCAGCCCTTAGGCATAGGGAGCCCCAGGCCTGGGGCGCCCAACCCATAGGCTTAGGGAACCCATGGCTTGGGACGCCCCAGCCCTTCCGCTTAAGGCGCGACAGGCTTAGGTTGCCCCAGCCCTTAGGCTTTGGGAGCCCCAGGAATGGGGCACCCCAGCCCTTAGGTTTGGGAGTCCCAAGCCTGGTACGCCCCTGCCCTTAGGTTTAGGGAGCCCCTGGCCTGGGGCGCCCCAGCCCTTAGGCTTTGGGAGCCCCAGGCCTGGGGCGCCCTAGCCCTTAGGCTTTGGGAGCCCCAGGACAGGGGTGCCCCAGCCCTTAGGCTTCGGGAGCCCAAGGCCTGCGACGCCCCAGCCCTTAGGCTTTGTGGGCCCCAGGGCTGGGGCGCCCCATCCCTTAGGTTTACGGAGGCCCAGGCCTGGGGTGTCCCAGCCCTTAGGCTTTGGGAGCCCCAGGCCTGGGGCGCCCCAGCCCTTAGGTTTAGGGAGCCCCTGGCCTGGGGCACCTCAGCCCTTAGGTTTGGGAGCCCCATCGGGGCGCCCCAGCCCTTAGGCTTTGGGAGCCCCTGGCCTGTGGCGCCCCAGCGCTTAGGCTTTGGGATCCCCACGCCTAGGGCGCCCTAGCCCTTAGGTTTAGGGAGCCCCAGGCCTGGAGATACCCAGCACTTCGGCTTAGGGAGCCCCAGGCCTGAGTCGTCCCAGCCCTTAGGTTTATGGAGCCCATGGCCTGGGACGCCCCAGCACTTCGGCTTAGGGCGCGACAGTCCTAGGGTGCCCCAGCCCTTCGGCATAGGGAGCCCCAGGCCTGGTACGCTCCAGCCCTTAGGCTTAGGGAGCCTCAGGCCTGGGGCGCCCCAGCCCTTAGACTGGGAGCCCTAGCCCTGGGGCACCCCAGCCCTTAGGCTTTGGGAGCCCAAGTCCTGGGCGCCCCAGCACTTAGGCTTTGAAAGTCCCAGGCCTGGGGCGCCCCAGCCCTTAGGCTTAGGTAGCCCAAGCCCTGGGGCACCCCAGCACTTAGGCTTTGGAAGTCCCAGGCCTGGGGCGCCCCAGCCCTTAGGCTTAGGCAGCCCAAGCCCTGGGGTACCCCAGCTCTTAGGCTTTGGGAGCCCCAGGCATGGGGCGCCCTAGCCCTTAGGCTTTGGGAGCACAAGTCTTGGGGTGCCCCAGCCCTTAGGCTTTGGAAGGCCCAGGTCTGCGGCCCCCCCAGCCCTTAGGATTTGGGAGCCCCAGGCCTGGGGCGTCCCCGCCCTTAGGATTTGGGAGGCCCAGGCCTGGGGCGCCCCAGCCCTTTGGCTTAGGGAGCCCAATCCTGTGATGCCCCAGCCCTTAGGTTTCGGGAGACCCCGGCCTGGGGCGCCAAAGCCCTTAGGCTTACGGAGCCCCAGGCCTGGGGCGCCACAGCCCTTAGGATTTGGGAGCCCCAGGCTGGGACGCCCCAGCCCATAGGTTTTGGGAGCCCCAGGCCTGTGGCACCCAGCTATTAGACTTTGGGAGCCACAGGCCTGGGGCGCCCCAGCCCTTAGGCTTAGGGAACCCCAGGCCTGGGGGGACCCAGCTCTTCGGCTTAGGGAGCCCCAGTCCTGGGGTGTCCCAGCCCTTAGGTTTAGGGAGCCCCAGGCCTGGGGTGCCCCAGCCCTTAGGCTTAGGGAGCCCCAGGGTGGGGCGCCATAGCCCTTAGGCTTTGGAGCCCAAGCCTGGGAAGCACCAGCCCTTAGGCTTTGGGAGCCCCAGGCCTGTGGCGCCCCAGCCCTTAGGCTTAGGGAGCCCCAGGTCTTGGGCGTTCTAGCCCTAGGCTTCCGGAGCCCCAGGTTGGGGCGCTACAGCCTTTAGGCTTAAGGAGGCCCAGGCTTGGGGCGCCGCAGCCCTTAGGCTTCGGGAGCCCAAGGCCTGCGACGCCCCAGCCCTTAGGCTTTGGGAGCTCCAACCCTGCGGCACCCCAGCCATTAGGCTTAGGGAGCCCCACGCCTTGGGCGCCCCAGCCCTTAGGCTTAGGGAGCCTCTGGCCTGGGGCGCCACAGCCCTTAGGATTTGGGAGCCCCAGGCCTGGGGCGCCCCAGTTTAGGCTTTAGGTGCCCCAGGCTAGGGGCGCCCCAACCCTTAGGCTTTGGGAGCCCCAGGCCTGGGGGCACCCAGCCCTTAGGATTAGGGAGCCCATGGCCTGGGACGCCCCAGCCCTTCGGCTTAGGGCGCGACAGGCCTAGTGCGCCCCAGGCCTTAGGCTTTGGGAGTCCCAGGCCTGGGGAGCCCCAGCCCTTAGGTTTTGGGAGCCCATGGCCTGATATAATCCAGCCCTTAGGCTTAGGGAGCCCCTGGCCTGGGGCGCCCCAGCCCTTAGGCTTTGGGAGCCCCAGGCCTGGGACGCCCCCGCCCTTAGGCTTTGGGAGCCCCAGGCCAGGTGCGCCCCAGCACTTAGGCTTAGGGAGCCCAAGGCCTGCGACGCCCCAGCCCTTCCGCTTAGGGAGCCCCAGGCCTGGGGCGCCCCAGCCCTTAGGCTTTGGGAGCCCCAGGCCGGGGCGCCCCAACCATTAGGCTTTGGGAGCCCGAGGCCTGGGACGCCCCAGCCCTTAGGCTTTGGGAACCCCAGGCCTGGGGCGCTCCAGCCCTTAGGCTTTGGTAGCCCGAGGCCTGGGGCGCCACAGCCCTTAGGATTTGGGAGCCCCAGGCTGGGACGCCCCAGGCCATAGATTTTGGGAGTCCCAGGCCTGTGGCGCCGAGCCCTTACGCTTTGAGAGCACCAGGCTTGGGTCGCCCCAGGTCTTAGGCTTTGGGAGCCACAGGCCTGGGGCGCCCCAACCCTTAGGTTTAGGGAGCCCCAGGACTGGGGCGCCACAGCCCTTAGGCTTAGGGAGCCCATGGCCTGGGACGCCCCAGCCCTTCGGCTTTGGGCGCGACAGGCCTATGGCGTCCCAGTCCTTCGGCATAGGGAGCCCCGGCTTGGGGCGCCCCAGCCCTTAGGCTTTGGGGGTCCCAGACCTGGGACGCACCAACCCTTAGGTTTTGGGAGCCCCAGGCCTGGTACGCCCTAGCCCTTAGGCTTAGGGAGCCCCTGGCCTGGGGCGCCCCAGCCCTTAGGCTTTGGGAGCCCCAGGCCTGGGACGCCCCTGCCCTTAGGCTTTGGGATCCCCAGGCCAGGTGCGCCCCAGCCCTTAGGCTTAGGGAGCCCAAGACGTGCGACGCCCCAGCCCTTCGGCTTAGGGAGCCTCAGGCATGGGGCGCCCCAGCTCTTAGGTTTAGGGACCCCCTGGCCTGGGGCGCCCAGCCCTTAGGCTTTGGGAGCCCCAGGCCGGGGCGCCCCAACCATTAGGCTTTGGGTGCCCGAGGCCTGGGGCGCCACAGCCCTTAGGATTTGGGAGCCCCAGGCTGGGACGCCCCAGGCCATAGGTTTTGGGAGTCCCAGGCCTGTGGCGCCCAGCCCTTACGCTTTGAGAGCCCCAGGCTTGGGGCGCCCCAGGTCTTAGGCTTTGGGAGCCACAGGCCTGGGGCGCCCCAACCCTTAGGCTTAGGGAGCCCCAGGACTGGGGCGCCACAGCCCTTAGGCTTAGGGAGCCCATGGCCTGGGACGCCCCAGCCCTTCGGCTTTGGGCGCGACAGGGTTATGGCGTCCAAGTCCTTCGGCATAGGGAGCTCCAGGCTTGGGCGCCCCAGCCCTTAGGCTTTGGGGGTCCCAGACCTGGGGCGCCCAAGCCCTTAGGCTTTGGGAACCCAAGACTGGGGCGCCCCAGCCCTTAGGCTTTGGGAGGCCCAAGTCTGTGGCGCCCCAGCCCTTAGGCTGGGAGCACCAGGCCTGGGCGCCCCAGCCCTTAGATTTTGGGATCCCCAGGCCTAGGCGCCGCAGACCTTAGGCTTTGGGAGCCCAAGCCTGGGGCGCCCCAGCCCTTAGGCTTTGGGAGTCCAAGCCTGGGGCGCCCCAGCACTTAGGCTTTGGGAGTCCCAGGCCTGGGGCGCCCCAGCCCTTAGGCTTAGGTAGCCCCAGTCCTGGGGCACCCCAGCTCTTAGGCTTTGGGAGCCCCAGGCATGGAGCGCCCCAGCCCTTAGGTTTTGGGAGCCCCAGTCTTGGGGTGCTCAGCACTTAGGCTTTGGGAGGCCCACATCTGCGGCGCCCCAGCCTTTAGGCTTTGGGAGCCCCAGGCCTGTGGCGCCCAGCTATTAGACTTTGGGAGCCACAGGTCTGGGGCGCCCCAGCCCTTAGGCTTAGGGAGCCCCAGGCCTGGGGTGCCCCAGCCATTAGGCTTAGGGAGCCCCAGGCTGGGGCGCCATAGCCCTTAGGCTTTGGAGCCCAAGCCTGGGGCGCACAAGCCCTTAGGCTTAAGGAGCCCCAGGCTGTGGCGCCACAACCCTTAGGCTTTGGGCGCCCCAGGCCTAGGGCGCCCGAGCCCTTCCGCATAGGGAGTACCAGGCCTGGGGTGCCCCAGCCCTTAGGCTTAGGGATCCTTGGCCTGGGGCGCCCCAGCCCTTAGGATTTTTGAGCCCCTGGCCGGGGAGCCCCAGCCCTTAGATTTTGGGAGCCCCAGGCCTGGGGCGCCCCAGCCCTTAGGCTTTGGGAGCCCAAGCCTGGGGCGTCCCAGCCCTTAGGTTTTGGGAGCACCAGGCCTGGGGCACCCCAGCACTTAGGCTTTGGGAGCCCCAGCCTGGGGCGCCCCAGCCCTTAGACTTAGGGAGCCCCAGGACTGGGGCGCCCCAACCCATAGACTTAGGGATCCCTGGCCTGGGGCGCCCCAGCCTTTAAGATTTTGGAGCCCCTGGCCGGGGAGCCCCAGCCCTTAGATTTTGGGAGCCCCAGGCCATGGGCGCCCCAGCCCTTAGACTTTGGGAGCCCAAGGACAGGGGCGCCCCAGCACTTAGGCTTTGGGTGCCCCAGGCCTGGGGTGCCCCAGCCCTTAGACTGTGGGAGCTCCAGGCCTGTGGCGCCCCAGCCCTAAGGCTTAGGGAGCCCCAGGCGTGTGGCGCCCCAGCCGTTAGGTATTGGGTTTCCCAGACCTGGGGCGCCCCAACTCTTAAGTTTTGGGAGCCCCAAGCCTGGACGCCCCAGCCCTTAGGCTTAGGGAGCCCAAGGCCTGCGACGCCCCAGCCCTTAGGCTTTGGGAGCCCCAAGCTTCAAGTGCCCCAGCCCTTAGGCTTAGGGAGTCCCAGGCTGGGGCGCCATAGCCCTTAGGCTTTGGGAGCCCAAGCCTGGGGCGCACAAGCCCTTAGGCTTTGGGAGCCCAAGCCTGAGGCGCCCAAGCCCTTAGGCTTAAGGAGCCCCAGGCTGTGGCGCCACAGCCATTAGGCTTTGGGCGACCCAGGCCTAGGGCGTCCGAGCCCTTCGCCATAAGGAGTACCAGGCCTGGGGTGCCCCAGCCCTTAGGCTTAGGGATCCCTGGCCTGGGGCGCCCCAGCCCTTAGGCTTTTGGAGCCCCTGGCCGGGGCGCCCCAGCCCTTAGACTTTGGGAGCCCCAGGCCTGGGGCGCCCCAGCCCTTAGGCTTTGGAAGCCCAAGCCTGGGGTGCCCCAGCCCTTAGGCTTTGGGAGCCCAAACCTTGGGGCGCACCAGCCCTTAGACTTTGGGTGCCCCAGCCTAGGGCACCCCAGCCTTTAGGCTTACAGAGCCCCAGGCCTGGGGCGCCACAGCCCTTAGGCTTTGGGTGCCCCAGGCCTAGGGCGCCCCACCCTTCGGCGTAGGGAGCCCCAGGCCTGGGGCAACCCAGCCCTTAGGTTTAGGGAGCCCCTGGCATGGGGCGCCTCGGCCCTTAGGCTTTGCGAGCCCCTCCGGGGCGACACAGCCCTTAGGCTTTGGGAGCCCCAGGCCTAGGGCGCCCCAGCGCTTAGGCTTTGGGCACTCCACGCCTGGGGCGCCCCCGACCTTAGGCTTAGGGAGCTCCAGGCCTGGGGGCACCCAGCCTTTCGGAGCCCCAGGCCTGGGGCTTCCCAGCCCTTAGGCATAGGGAGCCCCAGGCCTGGGGCGCCCAACCCATAGGCTTAGGGAACCCATGGCTTGGGACGCCCCAGCCCTTCCGCTTAAGGCGCGACAGGCTTAGGTTGCCCCAGCCCTTAGGCTTTGGGAGCCCCAGGAATGGGGCACCCCAGCCCTTAGGTTTGGGAGTCCCAAGCCTGGTACGCCCCTGCCCTTAGGTTTAGGGAGCCCCTGGCCTGGGGCGCCCCAGCCCTTAGGCTTTGGGAGCCCCAGGCCTGGGGCGCCCTAGCCCTTAGGCTTTGGGAGCCCCAGGACAGGGGTGCCCCAGCCCTTAGGCTTCGGGAGCCCAAGGCCTGCGACGCCCCAGCCCTTAGGCTTTGTGGGCCCCAGGGCTGGGGCGCCCCATCCCTTAGGTTTACGGAGGCCCAGGCCTGGGGTGTCCCAGCCCTTAGGCTTTGGGAGCCCCAGGCCTGGGGCGCCCCAGCCCTTAGGTTTAGGGAGCCCCTGGCCTGGGGCACCTCAGCCCTTAGGTTTGGGAGCCCCATCGGGGCGCCCCAGCCCTTAGGCTTTGGGAGCCCCTGGCCTGTGGCGCCCCAGCGCTTAGGCTTTGGGATCCCCACGCCTAGGGCGCCCTAGCCCTTAGGTTTAGGGAGCCCCAGGCCTGGAGATACCCAGCACTTCGGCTTAGGGAGCCCCAGGCCTGAGTCGTCCCAGCCCTTAGGTTTATGGAGCCCATGGCCTGGGACGCCCCAGCACTTCGGCTTAGGGCGCGACAGTCCTAGGGTGCCCCAGCCCTTCGGCATAGGGAGCCCCAGGCCTGGTACGCTCCAGCCCTTAGGCTTAGGGAGCCTCAGGCCTGGGGCGCCCCAGCCCTTAGACTGGGAGCCCTAGCCCTGGGGCACCCCAGCCCTTAGGCTTTGGGAGCCCAAGTCCTGGGCGCCCCAGCACTTAGGCTTTGAAAGTCCCAGGCCTGGGGCGCCCCAGCCCTTAGGCTTAGGTAGCCCAAGCCCTGGGGCACCCCAGCACTTAGGCTTTGGAAGTCCCAGGCCTGGGGCGCCCCAGCCCTTAGGCTTAGGCAGCCCAAGCCCTGGGGTACCCCAGCTCTTAGGCTTTGGGAGCCCCAGGCATGGGGCGCCCTAGCCCTTAGGCTTTGGGAGCACAAGTCTTGGGGTGCCCCAGCCCTTAGGCTTTGGAAGGCCCAGGTCTGCGGCCCCCCCAGCCCTTAGGATTTGGGAGCCCCAGGCCTGGGGCGTCCCCGCCCTTAGGATTTGGGAGGCCCAGGCCTGGGGCGCCCCAGCCCTTTGGCTTAGGGAGCCCAATCCTGTGATGCCCCAGCCCTTAGGTTTCGGGAGACCCCGGCCTGGGGCGCCAAAGCCCTTAGGCTTACGGAGCCCCAGGCCTGGGGCGCCACAGCCCTTAGGATTTGGGAGCCCCAGGCTGGGACGCCCCAGCCCATAGGTTTTGGGAGCCCCAGGCCTGTGGCACCCAGCTATTAGACTTTGGGAGCCACAGGCCTGGGGCGCCCCAGCCCTTAGGCTTAGGGAACCCCAGGCCTGGGGGGACCCAGCTCTTCGGCTTAGGGAGCCCCAGTCCTGGGGTGTCCCAGCCCTTAGGTTTAGGGAGCCCCAGGCCTGGGGTGCCCCAGCCCTTAGGCTTAGGGAGCCCCAGGGTGGGGCGCCATAGCCCTTAGGCTTTGGAGCCCAAGCCTGGGAAGCACCAGCCCTTATGCTTTGGGAGCCCCAGGCCTGTGGCGCCCCAGCCCTTAGGCTTAGGGAGCCCCAGGTCTTGGGCGTTCTAGCCCTAGGCTTCCGGAGCCCCAGGTTGGGGCGCTACAGCCTTTAGGCTTAAGGAGGCCCAGGCTTGGGGCGCCGCAGCCCTTAGGCTTCGGGAGCCCAAGGCCTGCGACGCCCCAGCCCTTAGGCTTTGGGAGCTCCAACCCTGCGGCACCCCAGCCATTAGGCTTAGGGAGCCCCACGCCTTGGGCGCCCCAGCCCTTAGGCTTAGGGAGCCTCTGGCCTGGGGCGCCACAGCCCTTAGGATTTGGGAGCCCCAGGCCTGGGGCGCCCCAGTTTAGGCTTTAGGTGCCCCAGGCTAGGGGCGCCCCAACCCTTAGGCTTTGGGAGCCCCAGGCCTGGGGGCACCCAGCCCTTAGGATTAGGGAGCCCATGGCCTGGGACGCCCCAGCCCTTCGGCTTAGGGCGCGACAGGCCTAGTGCGCCCCAGGCCTTAGGCTTTGGGAGTCCCAGGCCTGGGGAGCCCCAGCCCTTAGGTTTTGGGAGCCCATGGCCTGATATAATCCAGCCCTTAGGCTTAGGGAGCCCCTGGCCTGGGGCGCCCCAACCCTTAGGCTTAGGGAGCCCCAGGACTGGGGCGCCACAGCCCTTAGGCTTAGGGAGCCCATGGCCTGGGACGCCCCAGCCCTTCGGCTTTGGGCGCGACAGGGTTATGGCGTCCAAGTCCTTCGGCATAGGGAGCTCCAGGCTTGGGCGCCCCAGCCCTTAGGCTTTGGGGGTCCCAGACCTGGGGCGCCCAAGCCCTTAGGCTTTGGGAACCCAAGACTGGGGCGCCCCAGCCCTTAGGCTTTGGGAGGCCCAAGTCTGTGGCGCCCCAGCCCTTAGGCTGGGAGCACCAGGCCTGGGCGCCCCAGCCCTTAGATTTTGGGATCCCCAGGCCTAGGCGCCGCAGACCTTAGGCTTTGGGAGCCCAAGCCTGGGGCGCCCCAGCCCTTAGGCTTTGGGAGTCCAAGCCTGGGGCGCCCCAGCACTTAGGCTTTGGGAGTCCCAGGCCTGGGGCGCCCCAGCCCTTAGGCTTAGGTAGCCCCAGTCCTGGGGCACCCCAGCTCTTAGGCTTTGGGAGCCCCAGGCATGGAGCGCCCCAGCCCTTAGGTTTTGGGAGCCCCAGTCTTGGGGTGCTCAGCACTTAGGCTTTGGGAGGCCCACATCTGCGGCGCCCCAGCCTTTAGGCTTTGGGAGCCCCAGGCCTGTGGCGCCCAGCTATTAGACTTTGGGAGCCACAGGTCTGGGGCGCCCCAGCCCTTAGGCTTAGGGAGCCCCAAGCCTGGGGTGCCCCAGCCATTAGGCTTAGGGAGCCCCAGGCTGGGGCGCCATAGCCCTTAGGCTTTGGAGCCCAAGCCTGGGGCGCACAAGCCCTTAGGCTTAAGGAGCCCCAGGCTGTGGCGCCACAACCCTTAGGCTTTGGGCGCCCCAGGCCTAGGGCGCCCGAGCCCTTCCGCATAGGGAGTACCAGGCCTGGGGTGCCCCAGCCCTTAGGCTTAGGGATCCTTGGCCTGGGGCGCCCCAGCCCTTAGGATTTTTGAGCCCCTGGCCGGGGAGCCCCAGCCCTTAGATTTTGGGAGCCCCAGGCCTGGGGCGCCCCAGCCCTTAGGCTTTGGGAGCCCAAGCCTGGGGCGTCCCAGCCCTTAGGTTTTGGGAGCACCAGGCCTGGGGCACCCCAGCACTTAGGCTTTGGGAGCCCCAGCCTGGGGCGCCCCAGCCCTTAGACTTAGGGAGCCCCAGGACTGGGGCGCCCCAACCCATAGACTTAGGGATCCCTGGCCTGGGGCGCCCCAGCCTTTAAGATTTTGGAGCCCCTGGCCGGGGAGCCCCAGCCCTTAGATTTTGGGAGCCCCAGGCCATGGGCGCCCCAGCCCTTAGACTTTGGGAGCCCAAGGACAGGGGCGCCCCAGCACTTAGGCTTTGGGTGCCCCAGGCCTGGGGTGCCCCAGCCCTTAGACTGTGGGAGCTCCAGGCCTGTGGGGCCCCAGCCCTAAGGCTTAGGGAGCCCCAGGCGTGTGGCGCCCCAGCCGTTAGGTATTGGGTTTCCCAGACCTGGGGCGCCCCAACTCTTAAGTTTTGGGAGCCCCAAGCCTGGACGCCCCAGCCCTTAGGCTTAGGGAGCCCAAGGCCTGCGACGCCCCAGCCCTTAGGCTTTGGGAGCCCCAAGCTTCAAGTGCCCCAGCCCTTAGGCTTAGGGAGTCCCAGGCTGGGGCGCCATAGCCCTTAGGCTTTGGGAGCCCAAGCCTGGGGCGCACAAGCCCTTAGGCTTTGGGAGCCCAAGCCTGAGGCGCCCAAGCCCTTAGGCTTAAGGAGCCCCAGGCTGTGGCGCCACAGCCATTAGGCTTTGGGCGACCCAGGCCTAGGGCGTCCGAGCCCTTCGCCATAAGGAGTACCAGGCCTGGGGTGCCCCAGCCCTTAGGCTTAGGGATCCCTGGCCTGGGGCGCCCCAGCCCTTAGGCTTTTGGAGCCCCTGGCCGGGGCGCCCCAGCCCTTAGACTTTGGGAGCCCCAGGCCTGGGGCGCCCCAGCCCTTAGGCTTTGGAAGCCCAAGCCTGGGGTGCCCCAGCCCTTAGGCTTTGGGAGCCCAAACCTTGGGGCGCACCAGCCCTTAGACTTTGGGTGCCCCAGCCTAGGGCACCCCAGCCCTTAGGCTTACAGAGCCCCAGGCCTGGGGCGCCACAGCCCTTAGGCTTTGGTAGCCCCAGGCCTAGGGCGCCCCACCCTTCGGCGTAGGGAGCCCCAGGCCTGGGGCAACCCAGCCCTTAGGTTTAGGGAGCCCCTGGCATGGGGCGCCTCGGCCCTTAGGCTTTGCGAGCCCCTCCGGGGCGACACAGCCCTTAGGGTTTGGGAGCCCCAGGCCTAGGGCGCCCCAGCGCTTAGGCTTTGGGCACTCCACGCCTGAGGCGCCCCCGACCTTAGGCTTAGGGAGCTCCAGGCCTGGGGGCACCCAGCCTTTCGGAGCCCCAGGCCTGGGGCTTCCCAGCCCTTAGGCATAGGGAGCCCCAGGCCTGGGGCGCCCAACCCATAGGCTTAGGGAACCCATGGCTTGGGACGCCCCAGCCCTTCCGCTTAAGGCGCGACAGGCTTAGGTTGCCCCAGCCCTTAGGCTTTGGGAGCCCCAGGAATGGGGCACCCCAGCCCTTAGGTTTGGGAGTCCCAAGCCTGGTACGCCCCTGCCCTTAGGTTTAGGGAGCCCCTGGCCTGGGGCGCCCCAGCCCTTAGGCTTTGGGAGCCCCAGGCCTGGGGCGCCCTAGCCCTTAGGCTTTGGGAGCCCCAGGACAGGGGTGCCCCAGCCCTTAGGCTTCGGGAGCCCAAGGCCTGCGACGCCCCAGCCCTTAGGCTTTGTGGGCCACAGGGCTGGGGCGCCCCATCCCTTAGGTTTACGGAGGCCCAGGCCTGGGGTGTCCCAGCCCTTAGGCTTTGGGAACCCCAGGCCTGGGGCGCTCCAGCCCTTAGGCTTTGGTAGCCCGAGGGCTGGGGCGCCACAGCCCTTAGGATTTGGGAGCCCCAGGCTGGGACGCCCCAGGCCATAGATTTTGGGAGTCCCAGGCCTGTGGCGCCGAGCCCTTACGCTTTGAGAGCACCAGGCTTGGGTCGCCCCAGGTCTTAGGCTTTGGGAGCCACAGGCCTGGGGCGCCCCAACCCTTAGGTTTAGGGAGCCCCAGGACTGGGGCGCCACAGCCCTTAGGCTTAGGGAGCCCATGGCCTGGGACGCCCCAGCCCTTCGGCTTTGGGCGCGACAGGCCTATGGCGTCCCAGTCCTTCGGCATAGGGAGCCCCGGCTTGGGGCGCCCCAGCCCTTAGGCTTTGGGGGTCCCAGACCTGGGACGCCCCAACCCTTAGGTTTTGGGAGCCCCAGGCCTGGTACGCCCTAGCCCTTAGGCTTAGGGAGCCCCAGGCCTGGGGCGCCCCAGCCCTTAGGCTTTGGGAGCCCAAGACTGGGGCGCCCCTGCCCTTAGGCTTTGGGAAGCCCAAGTCTGTGGCGCCCCAGCCCTTAGGCTTTGGGAGCCCAAGACTGGGGCGCCCCAGCCCTTAGGCTTTGGGAAGCCCAAGTCTGTGGCGCCCCAGCCCTTAGGCTTAGGTAGCCCCAGTCCTGGGGCAACCCAGCTCTTAGGCTTTGGGAGCCCCAAGCATGGGGCGCCCCAGCCCTTAGGCTTTGGGAGCCCCAGTCTTGGGGTGCTCAGAACTTAGGCTTTGGGAGCCCCAGGTCTGCGGCGCCCAAGCCCTTAGAGTTAGGGAGCCCCAGGCCTAGGGAGCCCAGCCCTTAGGCTTAGGGAGCCTCATGCCTGGGGCGCCCCAGCCCTTAGGCTTAGGGAGAAACTGGCCAGGGGCGCCCCAGCACTTAGGCTTAGGGAACCCCAGGCCTGGGGTGCCCCAGCCATTAGGATTAAGGAGCACCAGACATGGGGCGCCCCAGCCCTTAGGATTAGGGAGCCCCAGGACTGGGGCGCCCCAGCCCTTAGGCTTTTGGAGGCCCAGTCTAGGGAGCCCCAACCCTTAGGCTTAGGGAGACCCAGGCCTTGGGCTCACAGGCCTTAAGCATTGGGACCCCAGGCCTGGGGTGCCCCAGCCCTTTGGCTTAGGGAGCCCCAGTCCTTGGGCACACCATCCCTTAGAGTTAGGGAGCCCTAGGCCTAGGGCGCCCCAGCCCTTAGGCTTAAGGAGCCCCAGTTCTGGGAAGCCCCAGCTCTTAGGATTTGGGAGCCCCAGGCCTAGGGCGCCCGATCCCTTAGGCTTAGGGACCCCCAGGCCTGGGGCGCCCCAGCCCTTAGTCTTTGGGACCCCAGGCCTGGGGCGCCCCAGCCCTTAGGCTTAAGGAGCCCCAGTTCTGGGACGCCCCAGCCCTTAGGATTTGGGAGCCCCAGGCCTAGGGGGCCCGATCCCTTAGGCTTAGGGACCCCCAGGCCTAGGGCGCCCCAGCCCTTAGTCTTTGGGACCCCAGGCCTGGGGCGCCCCAGCCCTTAGAGTTAGGGAGCCCTAGGCCTAGGGAGCCCCAGCCCTTAGGCTTAGGGAGCCTCATGCCTAGGGCACCCGATCCCTTAGGCTTAGGGACCCCCAGGCCTGGGGCGCCCCAGCCCTTAGGCTTTGGGACCCCAGGCCTGAGGCGCCCCAGCCCCTAGAATTTGGGACCCAAGGCCTTGGGCGCACTAGCCCTTAATCATTGGGACCCCAGACCTCGGGAGCCCCAGCCCTTTGGCTTTGGGAGCCCCAGGCCTGGGGCGCCCCAGCCATTAGGCCTTGGGAGCCCCAGGCCTGGGGCGCCCCTACCCTTAGGCTAAGGAGCCCCAGGTTCGGGTGCCCCAGCCTTTAGGTTTAGGGAGCCCCAGGGCCTGGGGCGCCCCAGCCCTTAGGCTTCGGGAGCCCCAGGCCTGGGAGGGCCCCAGCCCTTAGGCTTTGGGAGACTCAGGCCTTTGCGCCCCATCCCTTAGGCTTTGGGAACCCCAGGCCTGGAGCGCCCCTGCCCTTAGGCTTAGGGAACCCCAGGCCTGCTGTACCCCAGCACTTAGGCTTAGGGAGCCCCAGTCCTGGGACGCCCCAGCCCTTAGGCTTAAGGAGCCCCAGTCCTGGGACACCCCAGCCCTTACGATTTGGGAGCCCCAAGCCTGGCGCGCCCGATCCCTTAGGCTTAGGGACCCCCAGGCCTGGGGCGCCCCAGCCCTTAGGCTTAGGGAGCCCCAGGCCTGGGGCGCCCCAGCCCTTAGGCTTAGGCAGCCCCAGGCCAGGGGCGCACCAGCCCTTAGGCTTAGGGAACCCCAGGCCTGGGGCGCCCCAGCACTTAGGCTTAGGGAGCCCCAGGTGGGGCGATAAAGCCTTTAGGCTTAGTGAGCCCCAGGCTTTGGGCGCCCCAGTCCTTAAGCTTAGGGAGCCCCATGGCTGGGGGCCCCAGCCCTTTGGCTTTGGGAGCACCAGGCCTGGGGCGCCCCAGCCCTTTGGCTTTGGGGCCTTCAGGCCTGGGGCGCCCCAGCCCTTAGGCTTTGGGACCCCAGGCCTGGGACGCCCCAGCCCTTAGGCTTTGGGACCACAGGCCTGCGGCGTCCCAGCCCTTAGGTTTTGGGTCCCCGGGCTGGGGCGCCCCAGCCCTTAGGCTTAGGGAGCCCCAGGCCTGAGGAGCCCCAGCCCTTAGGCTTAGGGAGCCCCAGGCCTGGGGTGCCCCAGCCCTTAGGCTTTTGGAACCCCAGCCTAGGGCGCCCCAACCCTTAGGCTTAGGGAGCCCCAGGCCTTGGGCGCACAGCCCTTAAGCATTGGGACCCCAGTCCTGGGGGGACCCAGCCCTTTGGTTTGGGATCCCTAGGCCTGGGGCGACCCAGACATTAGGCCTTGGGAGCCTCAGGCCTGGGGCTCCGCTACCCTTAGGCTAAGGAGCTCCAGGATTGGGGCTCCCCAGCCTTTATGTTTAGGTAGCCCCAGGCCTGGGACGACACAGCCCTTAGGCATAGGAAGCCCCAGGCCCGGGGCGCCCCAGCCCTTAGGCTTTGAGAGCCCCAGGCCTGGGGCGCCCTAGCCTTTAGGCTTAGGGAGTCCCTGGCTTGGGGCACCCCAGACCTTAGGCTTTGGGAGCCCCAGGCATGGGGCGCCCCAGCCCTTCTGCTTTGGGAGCCCCAAGTGGGGCGATAAAGCCTTTAGGCTTAGGGAGCCCCACCTAGGGCGCCCCAGCCCTTAAGCTTAGGGAGCCCCATGGCTGGGGCGCCCCAGCCCTTTGGTTTTGGGAGCACCAGGCCTGGGACGCCGCAGCCCTTTGGTTTTTGGGAGCCCCGGGCCTGGGGTTCCCCCGTCCTTAGGAAAAGGGAGCCCCAGGTCTGGGGCGCCCAGCCCTTAGGCTTAGCGAGGCCCAGGCCTGTGGCGCCCCAGCCCTTAGGCTTTGGGAGCCCCAGGCCTGGAGTGCCCCAGTCCTTAGGAAAAGGGAGCCCCAGGCCTGGGGCGCCCCAGCCCTTAGGTTTTGGGAGCCGCAGGCTTGGGGCGCTCCAGCACTTAGGCTTTGGGTGCCCCCGGACTGTGGCGCCCTAGTCCTTAGGATTAGGGAGCACCAGGCCTGGTGTGCCCCAGCACGTAGGCTTAGGGAGCCCCAGTCCTTGGGCGCCCCAGCCCTTAGGCTTAGGGAGCCCCAGGCTTTGGGAGCTCCAGCCATTAGGCTTTGGGAGCCACAGGCCTGGGGCGCCCCAGCATTAAGGCTTTGGGACTCCAGTCCTGGGGCGCCCCAGCCCTTAGGCTTAAGGAGCCCCAGGCCTGGGGCGCCCCAATCCTTAGGAAAAGGGAGCCCAGCCCTTAGGTTTTGGGAGCCCCAGGCCTGGGGCACTTCAGCCCTTAGGCTTTGGGTGCCCCAGAACTGGGTCGCCCCAGCCCTTAGGCTTTGGGTGCCCCAGAACTGGGTCGCCCCAGCCCTTAGGCTTAGGGAGCCCTAGGACTGGGGCACCCCAACCCTTAGCCTTAGTGAGAACCTGGCCAGGGGCGCCCCAGCCATTAGGCTTATGGACCCCCAGGCCTGGTGCGTCCCAGCCCTTAGGCTTAGGGAGGCCCAGGCCTGTGGCGCCCCAGCCCTTAGGATTTGGGAACCCAGGCCTGGAGTGCCCCAGTCCTTAGGAAAAGGGAGCCCCAGGTCTGGGGCGCCCCAGCCCTTAGGTTTTGGGAGCCGCAGGCTTGGGGCGCTCCAGCCCTTAGGCTTTGGGTGCCCCAGGACTGGGGGGGCCCCAGCCCTTAGGCTTTGTGAGCCTCAGGCCTTGTTGCCCCTCCCTTAGGCTTTGGGAACCCCAGGTTGGGGCGCCCCTGCCCTTAGGCTTAGGGAGCCCGAGGCCTGGTGTGCCCCAGCACTTAGGCTTAGGGAGCCACAGTCCTTGGGCGCCCCAGGCCTTAGACTTAGGGAGCCCCAGGCCTAGGGCGCCCCAGCCCTTAGGCTTAGGGAGCCTCATGCCTGGGGAGCCCCAACCCTTAGGCTTTTGGAGGCCCAGCCTAGGGAGCCCCAACCCTTAGGCTTAGGGAGCCCCAGGCCTTGGGCTCACAGGCCTTAAGCATTGGGACCCCAGGCCTGGGGCGCCCCAGCCCTTTGGCTTTGGGAGCCCAAGACCTGGGGTGCCCCAGCCATTAGGCCTTGGGAGGCTCAGGCCTGGGGAGCCACTACCATTAGGCTAAGGAGCCCCAGGCCTGGGTCGCCCCAGCCCTTAGGCTTAGGGAGCCCCAGTCCTTGGGCACCCCAGCCCTTTGAGTTAGGGAGCCATAGGCCTAGGGCGCCCCAGCCCTTAGGCTTAAGGAGCCCCAGTTCTGGGAAGCCCCAGCCCTTAGGATTTGGGAGCCCCAGGCCTAGGGCGCCCGATCCCTTAGGCTTAGGGACCCCCAGGCCTGGGGCGCCCCAGCCCTTAGTCTTTGGGACCCCAGGCCTGGGGCGCCCCAGCCCTTAGGCTTAAGGAGCCCCAGTTCTGGGACGCCCCAGCCCTTAGGATTTGGGAGCCCCAGGCCTAGGGCGCCCGATCCCTTATGCTTAGGGACCCCCAGGCCTAGGGCGCCCCAGCCCTTAGTCTTTGGGACCCCAGGCCTGGGGCGCCCCAGCCCTTAGAGTTAGGGAGCCCTAGGCCTAGGGAGCCCCAGCCCTTAGGCTTAGGGAGCCTCATGCCTAGGGCACCCGATCCCTTAGGCTTAGGGACCCCCAGGCCTGGGGCGCCCCAGCCCCTAGAATTTGGGACCCAAGGCCTTGGGCGCACTAGCCCTTAATCATTGGGACCCCAGACCTCGGGAGCCCCAGCCCTTTGGCTTTGGGAGCCCCAGGCCTGGGGCGCCCCAGCCATTAGGCCTTGGGAGCCCCAGGCCGGGGGCGCCCCTACCCTTAGGCTAAGGAGCCCCAGGTTCGGGTGCCCCAGCCTTTAGGTTTAGGGAGCCCCAGGGCCTGGGGCGCCCCAGCCCTTAGGCTTCGGGAGCCCCAGGCTGGGAGCGCCCCAGCCCTTAGGCTTTGGGAGACTCAGGCCTTTGCGCCCCATCCCTTAGGCTTTGGGAACCCCAGGCCTGGAGCGCCCCTGCCCTTAGGCTTAGGGAACCCCAGGCCTGGTGTACCCCAGCACTTAGGCTTAGGGAGCCCCAGTCCTTGGGCACCCCAGCTCTTAGAGTTAGGGAGCCCCAGGTGGGGCGATAAAGCCTTTAGGCTTAGGGAGCCCCAGGCTATGGGCGCCCCAGCCCTTAAGCTTAGGTAGACCCATGGCTGGGACGCCCCAGCCCTTTGGCTTTGGGACCCCAGGCCTGGGGCGCCCCAGCCACTAGAATTTGGGACCCAAGGCCTTGGGCGACCCAGCCCTTAAGCATTGGGAATCCAGACCTGGGGAGCCCCAGCCCTTTGGCTTTTTTGAGCCCCAGGCCTGGGCCGCCCCAGCCATTAGGCCTTGGGAGCCCCAGGCCTGGGGCGCCCCTATCCTTAGGCTAAGGAGCCCCAGGTTCGGGTGCCCCAGCCTTTAGGTTTAGGGAGCCCCAGGGCCTGGGGCGCCCCAGCGCTTAGGGTTCTGGAGCCCCAGGCCTGGGAGTGTCCCAGCCCTTAGGCTTTGGGAGACTCAGGCCTTTGCGCCCCATCCCTTAGGTTTGGGAACCCTAGGCCTGGGGCGCCCCTGCCCTTAGGCTTAGGGAGCCCCAGGCCTGGTATACCCCAGCACTTAGGCTTAGGGAGCCCCAGGCCTTGGGCGCCCCAGCCCTTAGAGTTAGGGAGCCCCAGGCCTAAGGAGCCCCAGCCCTTAGGATTAGGGAGCCTCATGCCTGGGGCGCCCCAGCCCTTAGGCTTAAGGAGCCCCAGTCCTGGGACGCCCCAGCCCTTAGGATTTGGGAGCCCCAGGCCTGGGCCGCCCGATCCCTTAGGCTTAGGGACCCCCAGGCCTGGGGTGCCCCAGCCCTTAGGCTTAGGGAGCCCTGGCCTGGGGCGCCACAGCCCTTAGGCTTAGGCAGCCCCTGGCCAGGGGCGCACCAGCCCTTAGGCTTAGGGAACCCCAGGTCTGGGGCGCCCTAGCACTTAGTCTTATGGAGCCCCAGGTGGGGCGATAAAGCCTTTAGGCTTAGGGAGCCCCAGGCTTTGGACGCCCCAGCCCTTAAGCTTAGGGAGCCCCATGGCTGGGGCGCCCCAGCCCTTAGGCTTGGGAGTCCCAAGCTTGGGGCTCCCCAGACAATAGGCTTTGGGAGCCCCAGGCATGGGGCGCCCCAGTCCTTAGGGAAAGGGAGCCCCAGTCCTGGGGCCCCCCAGCCCTTAGGCATTGGGTGCCCCAAGCCTGGGGCGCTCTAGGACTTAGGCTTAGGGAGCCCCAGGCCTTGGGCGCCCAAGCCCTTAGAGTTAGGGAGCCCCAGGCCTAGGGCGCCTAGCCCTTAGGCTTAGGGAGCCTCATGCCTGGGGCGCCCGAGCCCTTAGGCTTAGGGAGAAACTGGCCAGGGGCCCCCCAGCACTTAGGCTTAGGGAACCCCAGGCCTGGGGTGCCCCAGCCATTAGGATTAGGGAGCACCAGACATGGGGCGCCCCAGCCCTTAGGATTAGGGAGCCCCAGAACTGGGGTGCCCCAGCCCTTAGGCGTTTGGAGGCCCAGCCTAGGGAGCCCCAACCCTTAGGCTTAGGGAGCCCCAGGCCTTGGGCTCACCAGCCCTTAAGCATTGGGACCCCAGACCTGGGGCGCCCCAGCCATTAGGCCTTGGGAGGCTCAGGCCTGGGGAGCCACTACCATTAGGCTAAGGAGCCCCAAGCCTGGGTCGCACCAGCCCTTAGGCATAGGAAGCCCCAGGCCCGGGGCACCCCAGCCCTTAGGCTTTGGGAGACCCAGGCCTGGGGCGCCCCAGCAGTTAGGCTTTGGGACCCCAGGCCTGGGGCGCACCAGCCCTAAGGCTTTGGGACCCCAGGCCTCGGGAGCCCCAGCCTTAGGCTAAGGAGCCCCAGGACTGGGGCGCCCCAGCCCTTACGCTAAGGGAGCCCCACTCCTGGGGCGCTCAAGCCCTTAGGCATAGGAAGCCCCAGGCCCGGGGCGCCTCAGCCATAGGCTTAGAGAGCCCCAGGCCTGGGGCGCCCCAGCCCTTAGGCTTAGGGAGTCCCTGGCTAGGGGCGCCCCAGACCTTAGGCTCTGGGAGCCCCAGGACTGGGGTACCCCAGTCCTTATGAAAAGGGAGCCACAGGCCTGGAGCGCCACAGCCCTTAGGCTTTGGGAGCCCCAGGACTGTGGCGCCCTAGTCCTTAGGCTTAGGGAGCCCAGGACCTGGGGCGCCCCAGCCCTTAGGTTTCGGGAGCCCCATGCGGGGGGGGCCCCAGCCCTTAGGCTTTGGGAGCCTCAGGCCTTGGCGCCCCATCCCTTAGGCTTTGGGAACCCCAGGCCTGGGGCGCCCCTGCCCTTAGGCTTAGGGAGTCCCAGGCCTTGTGTGCCCCAGCACTTAGGCTTAGGAAGCCCCAGTCCTTGGGCACCCCAGCCCTTAGAGTTAGGGAGCCCCAGGCCTAGGGCGCCCCAGCCCTTAGGCTTAAGGAGCCCCAGTTCTGGGACGCCACAGCCCATAGGATTTGGGAGCCCCAGGCCTGGGGCCCTCCAGCCCTTAGGCTTTGGGTGCCCCAGAACGGGGGCGCCCCAGCCCTTTGGCTTAGGGAGCCCTAGGGCTGGGGCGCCCCAGCCCTTAGGCTTAGGGAGATCCTGGCCAGGGGCGCCCCAGCCATTAGGCTTAGGGACCCCCAGGCTTGGGGTGCCCTGCCCTTAGGCTTAGGGAGCCCCAGGCCTGGTGCGCCCCAGCCCTTAGGCTTAGGGAAGCCCAGGCCTGTGGCGCCCCAGCCCTTAGGCTTTGGGAGCCCCAGGCCTGGAGTGCCCCAGTCCTTAGGAAAAGGGAGCCCCAGGTCTGGGGCGCCCCAGCCCTTAGGTTTTGGGTGCCCCAGGACTGGGGGGGCCCCAGCCCTTAGGCTTTGTGAGCCACAGGCCTTGGTGCCCCTCCGTTAGGCTTTGGGAACCCCAGGTTGTGGCACCCCTCCCCTTAGGCTTAGGGAGCCCCAGGCCTGGTGTGCCCCAGCACTTAGGCTTAGGGAGCCACAGTCCTTGGGCGCCCCAGCCCTTAGAGTTAGGGAGCCCCAGGCCTAGGGCGCCCCAGCCCTTAGGCTTAGGGAGCCTCATGCCTGGGGCGCCCCAGCCCTTAGGCTTAAGGAGCACCAGACCTGGGACGCCCCAGCCCTTAGGATTTGGGAGCCCCAGTCCTGGCGCGCCCGATCCCTTAGGCTTAGGGACCCCCAGGCCTGGGGCGCCCCAGCCCTTAGGCTTAGGCAGCCCCAGGCCAGGGGCGCACCAGCCCTTAGGCTTAGGGAACCCCAGGCCTGGGTCGCCCCAGCACTTAGGCTTAGGGAGCCCCAGGTGGGGCGATAAAGCCTTTAGGCTTAGTGAGCCCCAGGCATTGGGCGCCCCAGTCCTTAAGCTTAGGGAGCCCCATGGCTGGGGGCCCCAGCCCTTTGGCTTTGGGAGCACCAGGCCTGGGGCGCCCCAGCCCTTTGGCTTTGGGACCTTCAGGCCTGGGGCGCCCCAGCCCTTAGGCTTTGGGACCCCAGGCCTGGGACGCCCCAGCCCTTAGAATTTGGGACCACAGGCCTGCGGCGTCCCAGCCCTTAGGTTTTGGGTCCCCGGGCTGGGGCGCCCCAGCCCTTAGGCTTAGGGAGCCCCAGGCCTGAGGAGCCCCAGCCCTTAGGCTTAGGGAGCCCCAGGCCTGGGGCGCCCCAGCCCTTAGGCTTTTGGAACCCCAGCCTAGGGCGCCCCAACCCTAAGGCTTAGGGAGCCCCAGGCCTTGGGCGCACAGCCCTTAAGCATTGGGACCCCAGGCCTGGGGCGACCCAGCCCTTTGGTTTGGGATCCCTAGGCCTGGGGCGACCCAGCCATTAGGCCTTGGGAGCCTCAGGCCTGGGGCGCCGCTACCCTTAGGCTAAGGAGCTCCAGGATTGGGGCTCCCCAACCTTTATGTTTAGGTAGCCCCAGGCCTGGGGCGACACAGCCCTTAGGCATAGGAAGCCCCAGGCCCGGGGTGCCCCAGCCCTTAGGCTTTGAGAGCCCCAGGCCTGGGGCGCCCTAGCCTTTAGGCTTAGGGAGTCCCTGGCTTGGGGCACCCCAGACCTTAGGCTTTGGGAGCCCCATGCATGGGGCGTCCCAGCCCTTCTGCTTTGGGAGCCCCAAGTGGGGCGATAAAGCCTTTAGGCTTAGGTAGCCCCACCTGGGGCGCCCCAGCCCTTAGGCTTAAGGAGCCCCAGTTCTGGGACGCCCCAGCTCATAGGATTTGGGAGCCCCAGGCCTGGGGCCCTCCAGCCCTTAGGCTTTGGGTGCCGCAGAACGGGGGCGCCCCAGCCCTTTGGCTTAGGGAGCCCTAGGGCTGGGGCGCCCCAGCCCTTAGGCTTAAGGAGAACCTGGCCAAGGGCGCCCCAGCCATTAGGTTTAGGGACCCCCAGGCTTGGGGTGCCCTGCCCTTAGGCTTAGGGAGCCCCAGGCCTGGTGCGCCCCAGCCCTTAGGCTTAGGGAAGCCCAGGCCTGTGGCGCCCCAGCCCTTAGGCTTTGGGAGCCCCAGGCCTGGAGTGCCCCAGTCCTTAGGAAAAGGGAGCCCCAGGTCTGGGGCGCCCCAGCCCTTAGGTTTCGGGAGCCGCAGGCTTGGGGCGCTCCAGCCCTTAGGCTTTGGGTGCCCCAGGACTGGGGGGGCCCCAGCCCTTAGGCTTTGTGAGCCACAGGCCTTGGTGCCCCTCCGTTAGGCTTTGGGAACCCCAGGTTGTGGCACCCCTCCCCTTAGGCTTAGGGAGCCCCAGGCCTGGTGTGCCCCAGCACTTAGGCTTAGGGAGCCACAGTCCTTGGGCGCCCCAGCCCTTAGAGTTAGGGAGCCCCAGGCCTAGGGCGCCCCAGCCCTTAGGCTTAGGGAGCCTCATGCCTGGGGCGCCCCAGCCCTTAGGCTTAAGGAGCCCCAGTCCTGGGACGCCCCAGCCATTAGGATTTGGGAGCCCCAGGCCTGGCGCGCCCGATCCCTTAGGCTTAGGGACCCCCAGGCCTGGGGCACCCCAGCCCTTAGGCTTAGGCAGCCCCAGGCCAGGGGCGCACCAGCCCTTAGGCTTAGGGAACCCCAGGCCTGGGTCGCCCCAGCACTTAGGCTTAGGGAGCCCCAGGTGGGGCGATAAAGCCTTTAGGCTTAGTGAGCCCCAGGCTTTGGGCGCCCCAGTTCTTAAGCTTAGGGAGCCCCATGGCTGGGGGCCCCAGCCCTTTGGCTTTGGGAGCACCAGGCCTGGGGCGCCCCAGCCCTTTGGCTTTGGGACCTTCAGGCCTGGGGCGCCCCAGCCCTTAGGCTTTGGGACCCCAGGCCTGGGACGCCCCAGCCCTTAGAATTTGGGACCACAGGCCTGCGGCGTCCCAGCCCTTAGGTTTTGGGTCCCCGGGCAGGGGCGCCCCAGCCCTTAGGCTTAGGGAGCCCCAGGCCTGAGGAGCCCCAGCCCTTAGGCTTAGGGAGCCCCAGGCCTGGGGCGCCCCAGCCCTTAGGCTTTTGGAACCCCAGCCTAGGGCGCCCCAACCCTTAGGCTTAGGGAGCCCCAGGCCTTGGGCGCACAGCCCTTAAGCATTGGGACCCCAGGCCTGGGGCGACCCAGCCCTTTGGTTTGGGATCCCTAGGCCTGGGGCGACCCAGCCATTAGGCCTTGGGAGCCTCAGGCCTGGGGCGCCGCTACACTTAGGCTAAGGAGCTCCAGGATTGGGGCTCCCCAGCCTTTATGTTTAGGTAGCCCCAGGCCTGGGGCGACACAGCCCTTAGGCATAGGAAGCCCCAGGCCCGGGGCGCCCCAGCCCTTAGGCTTTGAGAGCCCCAGGCCTGGGGCGCCCTAGCCTTTAGGCTTAGGGAGTCCCTGGCTTGGGGCACCCCAGACCTTAGGCTTTGGGAGCCCCATGCATGGGGCGTCCCAGCCCTTCTGCTTTGGGAGCCCCAAGTGGGGCGATAAAGCCTTTAGGCTTAGGTAGCCCCACCTGGGGCGCCCCAGCCCTTAGGCTTAAGGAGCCCCAGTTCTGGGACGCCCCAGCTCATAGGATTTGGGAGCCCCAGGCCTGGGGCCCTCCAGCCCTTAGGCTTTGGGTGCCGCAGAACGGGGGCGCCCCAGCCCTTTGGCTTAGGGAGCCCTAGGGCTGGGGCGCCCCAGCCCTTAGGCTTAAGGAGAACCTGGCCAAGGGCGCCCCAGCCATTAGGTTTAGGGACCCCCAGGCTTGGGGTGCCCTGCCCTTAGGCTTAGGGAGCCCCAGGCCTGGTGCGCCCCAGCCCTTAGGCTTAGGGAAGCCCAGGCCTGTGGCGCCCCAGCCCTTAGGCTTTGGGAGCCCCAGGCCTGGAGTGCCCCAGTCCTTAGGAAAAGGGAGCCCCAGGTCTGGGGCGCCCCAGCCCTTAGGTTTCGGGAGCCGCAGGCTTGGGGCGCTCCAGCCCTTAGGCTTTGGGTGCCCCAGGACTGGGGGGGCCCCAGCCCTTAGGCTTTGTGAGCCACAGGCCTTGGTGCCCCTCCGTTAGGCTTTGGGAACCCCAGGTTGTGGCACCCCTCCCCTTAGGCTTAGGGAGCCCCAGGCCTGGTGTGCCCCAGCACTTAGGCTTAGGGAGCCACAGTCCTTGGGCGCCCCAGCCCTTAGAGTTAGGGAGCCCCAGGCCTAGGGCACCCCAGCCCTTAGGCTTAGGGAGCCTCATGCCTGGGGCGCCCCAGCCCTTAGGCTTAAGGAGCCCCAGTCCTGGGACGCCCCAGCCATTAGGATTTGGGAGCCCCAGGCCTGGCGCGCCCGATCCCTTAGGCTTAGGGACCCCCAGGCCTGGGGCGCCCCAGCCCTTAGGCTTAGGCAGCCCCAGGCCAGGGGCGCACCAGCCCTTAGGCTTAGGGAACCCCAGGCCTGGGTCGCCCCAGCACTTAGGCTTAGGGAGCCCCAGGTGGGGCGATAAAGCCTTTAGGATTAGTGAGCCCCAGGCTTTGGGCGCCCCAGTTCTTAAGCTTAGGGAGCCCCATGGCTGGGGGCCCCAGCCCTTTGGCTTTGGGAGCACCAGGCCTGGGGCGCCCCAGCCCTTTGGCTTTGGGACCTTCAGGCCTGGGGCGCCCCAGCCCTTAGGCTTTGGGACCCCAGGCCTGGGACGCCCCAGCCCTTAGAATTTGGGACCACAGGCCTGCGGCGTCCCAGCCCTTAGGTTTTGGGTCCCCGGGCTGGGGCGCCCCAGCCCTTAGGCTTAGGGAGCCCCAGGCCTGGGGCGCCCCAGCCCTTAGGCTTTTGGAACCCCAGCCTAGGGCGCCCCAACCCTTAGGCTTAGGGAGCCCCAGGCCTTGGGCGCACAGCCCTTAAGCATTGGGACCCCAGGCCTGGGGCGACCCAGCCCTTTGGTTTGGGATCCCTAGGCCTGGGGCGACCCAGCCATTAGGCCTTGGGAGCCTCAGGCCTGGGGCGCCGCTACACTTAGGCTAAGGAGCTCCAGGATTGGGGCTCCCCAGCCTTTATGTTTAGGTAGCCCCAGGCCTGGGGCGACACAGCCCTTAGGCATAGGAAGCCCCAGGCCCGGGGCGCCCCAGCCCTTAGGCTTTGAGAGGCCCAGGCCTGGGGCGCCCTAGCCTTTAGGCTTAGGGAGTCCCTGGCTTGGGGCACCCCAGACCTTAGGCTTTGGGAGCCCCATGCATGGGGCGCCCCAGCCCTTCTGCTTTGGGAGCCCCAAGTGGGGCGATAAAGCCTTTAGGCTTAGGGAGCCCCACCTAGGGCGCCCCAGCCCTTAAGCTTAGGGAGCCCCATGGCTGGGGCGCCCCAGCCCTTTGGTTTTGGGAGCACCAGGCCTGGGACGCCGCAGCCCTTTGGTTTTTGGGAGCCCCGGGCCTGGGGTTCCCCAGTCCTTAGGAAAAGGGAGCCCCAGGTCTGGGGCGCCCAGCCCTTAGGCTTAGGGAGGCCCAGGCCTGTGGCGCCCCAGCGCTTAGGCTTTGGGAGCCCCAGGCCTGGAGTGCCCCAGTCCTTAGGAAAAGGGAGCCCCAGGCCTGGGGCGCACCAGCCCTTAGGTTTTGGGAGCCACAGGCTTGGGGCGCTCCAGCACTTAGGCTTTGGGTGCCCCCGGACTGTGGCGCCCTAGTCCTTAGGATTAGGGAGCACCAGGCCTGGTGAGCCCCAGCACGTAGGCTTAGGGAGCCCCAGTCCTTGGGCGCCCCAGCCCTTAGGCTTAGGGAGCCCCAGGCTTTGGGAGCTCCAGCCATTAGGCTTTGGGAGCCACAGGCCTGGGGCGCCCCAGCCCTTAGGCCTTGGGACTCCAGTCCTGGGGCACCCCAGCCCTTAGGCTTAAGGAGCCCCAGGCCTGGGGCGCCCCAATCCTTAGGAAAATGGAGCCCAGCCCTTAGGTTTTGGGAGCCCCAGGCCTGGGGCACTTCAGCCCTTAGGCTTTGGGTGCCCCAGAACTGGGTCGCCCCAGCCCTTAGGCTTTGGGTGCCCCAGAACTGGGTCGCCCCAGCCCTTAGGCTTAGGGAGCCCTAGGACTGGCGCACCCCAACCCTTAGCCTTAGTGAGAACCTGGCCAGGGGCGCCCCAGCCATTAGGCTTATGGACCCCCAGGCCTGGTGTGCCCCAGCCCTTAGGCTTAGGGAGGCCCAGGCCTGTGGCGCACCAGCCCTTAGGATTTGGGAGCCCCAGGCCTGGAGTGCCCCAGTCCTTAGGAAAAGGGAGCCCCAGCCCTTAGGTTTTGGGAGCCGCAGGCTTGGGGCGCTCCAGCCCTTAGGCTTTGGGTGCCCCAGGACTGGGGGGGCCCCAGCCCTTAGGCTTTGTGAGCCTCAGGCCTTGGTGCCCCTCCCTTAGGCTTTGGGAACCCCAGGTTGGGGCGCCCCTGCCCTTAGGTTTAGGGAGCCTGAGGCCTGGTGTGCCCCAGCACTTAGGCTTAGGGAGCCACAGTCCTTGGGCGGCCCAGGCCTTAGAGTTAGGGAGCCCCAGGCCTAGGGCGCCCCAGCCCTTAGGCTTAGGGAGCCTCAAGCCTGGGGCGCCCCAACCCTTAGGCTTAAGGAGCCCCAGTCCTGGGACGCCCCAGCCCTTAGGATTTGGGAGCTCCAGGCCTGGTGCGCCCGATCCCTTAGGCTTAGGGACCCCCAGGCCTGGGGCGCCCCAGCCCTTAGGCTTAGGGAGCCCCACGTGGGGCGATAAAGCCTTTAGGCTTAGTGAGCCCCAGGCTTTGGACGCCCCAGTCCTTAAGCTTAGGGAGCCCCATGGCTGGGGCGCCCCAGCCTTTTGGCTTTGGGAGCACCAGGCCTGGGGCGCCCCAGCCCTTTGGCTTTGGGACCTACAGGCCTGGGGCTCCCCAGCCCTTAGAATTTGGGACCCCAGGCCTGGGGCTCCCCAGCCCTTAGAATTAGGGACCACAGGCCTGCGGCGTCCCAGCCCTTAGGTTTTGGGTCTCCGGCTGGGGCACCCCAGCCCTTAGGCTTAGGGAGCCCCAGGCCTGAGGAGCCCCATCCCTTAGGTTTAGGGAGCCCCAGGCCTGGGGCACCCCAGCCCTTAGGCTTTTGGAACCCCAGCCTAGGGAGACCCAATCTTTAGGCTTAGGGAGCCCCAGGCCTTAGGCGCACAGCACTTAGGCATAGGAAGCCCCAGGCCCGGGGCGCCCCAGCCCTTAGGCTTTGAGAGCCCCAGGCCTGTGGCGTCCCAACCCTTAGGCTTAGGGAGTCCCTGGCTTGTGGCGTCCCAGACCTTAGGCTTTGGGAGCCCCAGGCCTGGGGCGCCCCAGCCCTTCGGCTTTGGGAGCCCCAGGCCTGGGTTTCCCCAGTCCTTAGGAAAAGGGAGCCCCAGGGCTGGGGCGCCCCAGCCCTTAGGCTTTGGGTGCCCCAGGACTGGGGCGCCCCAGCGCTTAGGCTTAGGGAGCACCTTTCCTGGGGCGCCCCAGAACTTAGGCTTAGGGAGGCCCAGGCCTGGGGGGACCCATCCGATATGCTTAGGGAGCCCCAGTCCTTGGGCGCCCCAGCACTTAGGCTTAGGGAGCCCCAGGCCAGAGGCGCACCAGCCCTTAGGTTTAGGGAATCCCAGGCCTGGGGCGCCCCAGCACTTAGGCTTAGGGAGCCCCAAGTGGGGCGATAAAGCCTTTAGGCTTATGGAGCCCCACCTGGGGCGCCCCAGCCCTTATGTTTAGGGAGCCCCATGGCTGGGGCGGCCCAGCCCTTTGGTTTTGCGAGCACCAGGCCTGGGACGCCGCAGCCCTTTGGTTTTTGGGAGCCCCAGGCCTGGGGTTCCCCAGTCCTTAGGAAAAGGGAGCCCCAGGTCTGGGGCGCCCAGCCCTTAGGCTTTGGGTGCCCTAGGCCTGGGGCGCCCCTGCCCTTAGGCTTAGGGAGGCCCAGGCCTGTGGCGCCCCAGCCCTTAGGCTTTGGGAGCCCCAGGCCTGGAGTGCCCCAGTCCTTAGGAAAAGGGAGCCCCAGGCCTGGGGCGCACCAGCCCTTAGGTTTTGGGAGCAGCAGGCTTGGGGCGCTCCAGCACTTAGGCTTTGGGTGCCCACGGATTGTGGCGCCCTAGTCCTTAGGATTAGCGAGCACCAGGCCTGGGACGCCGCAGCCCTTTGGTTTTTGGGAGCCCCAGGCCTGGGGTTCCCCAGTCCTTAGGAAAAGGGAGCCCCAGTCCTTGGGCGCCCCAGCCCTTAGGCTTAGGGAGCACCAGGCTTTGGGAGCTCCAGCCATTAGGCTTTGGGAGCCACAGGCCTGGGACGCCCCAGCCCTTAGGCTTAAGGAGCCCCAGGCCTGGGGCGCCCCAATCCTTAGGAAAAGGGAGCCCTAGCCCTTAGGTTTTGGGAGCCCAAGGCCTGGGGCACTCCAGCCCTTAGGCTTTGGGTACCCCAGAACTGGGGCGCCCCAGCCCTTAGGCTTAGGGAGTCCTAGGACTGGGGCGCCCCAACCCGTAGGCTTAGGTAGAACCTGGCCAGGGGCGCCCCAGCCATTAGGCTTAGGGACCCCCAGGCTTGGGGCACCCCTCCCCTTAGGCTTAGGGAGTTCCAGACCTGGTGCGCCTCAGCCCTTAGGCTTAGGGAGGCCCAGGCCTGTGGCGCCCTAGCCCTTAAGCTTTGGGAGCCCCAGGCCTGGAGTGCCCCAGTCCTTAGGAAAAGGGAGCCCCAGGTCTGGGGCGCCCCAGCCCTTAGGTTTTGGGAGCCGCAGGCTTGGGGCACTCCAGCCCTTAGGCTTTGGGTGCCCCAGGACAGGGGTGGCCCCAACACTTAGGCTTTGTGAGCCTCAGACCTTGCTGCCCTTCCCTTAGGCTTTGGGAACCCGAGGTTGGGGCGCCCCTGCACTTAGGCTTAGGGAGCCCCAGGCCTGGTGTGCCCCAGAACGTAGGCTTAGGAAGCCACAGTCCTTGGGTGCCCCAGGCCTTAGAGTTAGGGAGCCCCTGGCCTAGGGCGCCCCAGCCCTTAGGCTTAGGCAGCCCCTGGCCAGGGGCGCACCAGCCCTTAGGCTTAGGGAACCCCAGGTCTGGGGCGCCCTAGCACTTAGCCTTAGGGAGCCCCAGGTGGGGCGATAAAGCCTTTAGGCTTAGGGAGCCCCAGGCTTTGGGCGCCCCAGCCCTTAAGCTTAGGGAGCCCCATGGCTGTGGCGCCCCAGACCTTAGGCTTGGGAGTCCCAAGCTTGGGGCTCCCCAGACCTTAGGCTTTGGGAGCCCCAGCATGGGGCGCCCCAGTCCTTAGGGAAAGGGAGCCCCAGGCCTGGGGCGCCCCAGCCCTTAGGCATTGGGTGCCCCAAGCCTGGGGCGCTCTAGGACTTAGGCTTAGGGAGCCCCAGGCCTTGGGCACCCAAGCCCTTAGAGTTAGGGAGCCCCAGGCCTAGGGCGCCTAGCCCTTAGGCTTAGGGAGAAACTGGCCAGGGGCCCCCCAGCACTTAGGCTTAGGAAACCCCAGGCCTGGGGTGCCCCAGCCATTAGGATTAGGGAGCACCAGACATGGGGCGCCCCAGCCCTTAGGATTAGGGAGCCCCAGAATTGGGGCGCCCCAGCCCTTAGGCGTTTGGAGGCCCAGCCTAGGGAGCCCCAACCCTTAGGCTTAAGGAGGCCCAGGCCTTGGGCTCACCAGCCCTTAAGCATTGGGACCCCAGACCTGGGGCGCCCCAGCCATTAGGCCTTGGGAGGCTCAGGCCTGGGGAGCCACTACCATTAGGCTAAGGAGCCCCAGGCCTGGGTCGCCCCAGCCCTTAGGCTTAGGAAGCCCCAGGCCCGGGGCACCCCAGCCCTTAGGCTTTGGGAGACCCAGGCCTGGGGCGCCCCAGCAGTTAGGCTTTGGGACCCCAGGCCTGGGGCGCACCAGCCCTAAGGCTTTGGGACCCCAGGCCTCGGGAGCCCCAGCCTTAGGCTAAGGAGCCCCAGGACTGGGGCGCCCCAGCCCTTACGCTTAGGGAGCCCCACTCCTGGGGCGCTCAAGCCCTTAGGCATAGGAAGCCCCAGGCCCGGGGCGCCCCAGCCCTTAGGCTTAGAGAGCCCCAGGCCTGGGGCGCCCCAGCCCTTAGGCTTAGGGAGTCCCTGGCTAGGGGCGCCCCAGACCTTAGGATCTGGGAGCCCCAGGACTGGGGTACCCCAGTCCTTATGAAAAGGGAGCCCCAGGCCTGGGGCGCCCCAGCCCTTAGGCTTTGGGAGCCCCAGGACTGTGGCGCCCTAGTCCTTAGGCTTAGGGAGCCCAGGGCCTGGGGCGCCCCAGCCCTTAGGCTTCGGGAGCCCCATGCCTGGGAGGGCCCCAGCCCTTAGGCTTTGGGAGCCTCAGGCCTTGGCGCCCCGTCCCTTAGGCTTTGGGAACCCCAGGCCTGGGGCGCCCCAGCCCTTAGGCTTAGGGAGCCCCAGGCCTGGTGTGCCCCAGCACTTAGGCTTAGGAAGCCCCAGTCCTTGGGCACCCCAGCCCTTAGAGTTAGGGAGCCCCAGGTCTAGGGCGCCCCAGCCCTTAGGCTTTGGGTGCCCCAGGACTGGGGGGGCCACAGCCCTTAGGCTTTGTGAGCCTCAGGCTTTGGTGCCCCTCCCTTAGGCTTTGGAAACCCCAGGTTGGGGCGCCCCTGCCCTTAGGCTTAGGGAGCCCCAGGCCTGGTGTGCCCCAGCACTTAGGCTTAGGGAGCCACAGTCTTTGGGCGCCCCAGCCCTTAGAGTTAGGGAACCCCAGGCCTAGGGCGCCCCAGCCCGTAGGCTTAGGGAGCCTCATGCCTGGGGCGCCCCAACACTTAGGCTTAAGGAGCCCTAGTTCTGGGACGCCCCAGCCCTTAGGATTTGGGAGCCCCAGGCCTGGGTCACTCCAGCCCTTAGGCTTTAGGTGCCCCAGAACGGGGGCGACCCAGCCCTTAGGCTTAGGGAGCCCTAGGACTGGGGCGCCCCAACCCTTAGGCTTAGGGAGAACCTGGCCAGGGGCGCCCCAGCCATTAGGCTTAGTGACCCCCAGGCTTGGGGTGCCCTGCCCTTAGGCTTAGGGAGCCCCAGACCTGGTGCGCCCCAGCCCTTAGGCTTAGGGAAGCCCAGGCCTGTGGCGCCCCAGCCCTTAGGCTTTGGGAGCCCCAGGCCTGGAGTGCCCCAGTCCTTAGGAAAAGGGAGCCCCAGGTCTGGGGCGCCCCAGCCCTTAGGTTTTGGGAGCCGCAGGCTTGGGGCGCTCCAGCCCTTAGGCTTTGGGTGCCCCAGGACTGGGGGGGGCCCAGCCCTTAGGCTTTGTATGCCTCAGGCCTTGGTGCCCCTCCGTTAGGCTTTGGGAACCCCAGGTTGTGGCACCCCTCCCCTTAGGCTTAGGGAGCCCCAGGCCTGGTGTGCCCCAGCACTTAGGCTTAAGGAGCCACAGTCCTTGGTCGCCCCAGCCCTTAGAGTTAGGAGCCCCAGGCCTAGGGCGCCCCAGCCGTTAGGCTTAGGGAGCCTCATGCCTGGGGCGCCCCAGCCCTTAGGCTTAAGGAGCCCCAGTCCTGGGACGCCCCAGCCCTTAGGATTTGGGAGCCCCAGGCCTGGCGCGCTCGATCCCTTAGGCTTAGGGACCCCCAGGCCTGGGGCGCCCCAGCCCTTAGGCTTAGGGAGTACCAGGCCTGGGGCGCCCCAGCCCTTAGGCTTAGGCAGCCCCAGGCCAGGGGCGCACCAGCCCTTAGGCTTAGGGAACCCCAGGCCTGGGGCGCCCCAGCACTTAGGCTTAGGGAGCCCCAGGTGGGGCGATAAAGCCTTTAGGCTTAGTGAGCCCCAGGCTTTGGGCGCCCCAGTTCTTAAGCTTAGGGAGCCCCATGGCTGGGGGCCCCAGCCCTTTGGCTTTGGGAGCACCAGGCCTGGGGCGCCTAGCCCTTTGGCTTTGGGACCTTCAGGCCTGGGGCGCCCCAGCCCTTAGGCTTTGGGACCCCAGGCCTGGGACGCCCCAGCCCTTAGAATTTGGGACCCCAGGCCTGAGGAGCCCCAGCCCTTAGGCTTAGGGAGCCCCAGGCCTGGGGCGCCCCAGCCCTTAGGCTTTTGGAACCCCAGCCTAGGGCGCCCCAACCCTTAGGCTTAGGGAGCCCCAGGCCTTGGGCGCACAGCCCTTAAGCATTGGGACCCCAGGCCTGGGGCGACCCAGCCCTTTGGTTTGGGATCCCTAGGCCTGGGGCGACCCAGCCATTAGGCCTTGGGAGCCTCAGGCCTGGGGCGCCGCTACCCTTAGTCTAAGGAGCCCCAGGATTGGGGCTCCCCAGCCTTTATGTTTAGGTAGCCCCAGGCCTGGGGCGCCATAGCCCTTAGGCATAGGAAGCCCCAGGCCCGGGGTGCCCCAGCCCTTAGGCTTTGAGAGCCCCAGGCCTGGGGCGCCCTAGCCTTTAGGCTTAGGGAGTCCCTGGCTTGGGGCACCCCAGACCTTAGGCTTTGGGAGCCCCAAGTGGGGCGATAAAGCCTTTAGGCTTAGGGAGCCCCACCTAGGGCGCCCCAGCCCTTAAGCTTAGGGAGCCCCATGGCTGGGGCGCCCCAGCCCTTTGGTTTTGGGAGCACCAGGCCTGGGACGCCGCAGCCGTTTGGTTTTTGGGAGCCCCGGGCCTGGGGTTCCCCAGTCCTTAGGAAAAGGGAGCCCCAGGTCTGGGGCGCCCAGCCCTTAGGCTTAGCGAGGCCCAGGCCTGTGGCGACCCAGCCCTTAGGCTTTGGGAGCCCCAGGCCTGGAGTGCCCCAGTCCTTAGGAAAAGGGAGCCCCAGGCCTGGGGCGCACCAGCCCTTAGGTTTTGAGAGCCGCAGGCTTGGGGCGCTCCAGCATTTAGGCTTTGGGTGCCCCCGGACTGTGGCGCCCAAGTCCTTAGGATTAGGGAGCACCAGGCCTGGTGTGCCCCAGCGCGTAGGCTTAGGGAGCCCCAGTCCTTGGGCGCCCCAGCCCTTAGGCTTAGGAAGCCCCAGGCTTTGGGAGCTCCAGCCATTAGGCTTTGGGAGCCACAGGCCTGGGGCGCCCCAGCCCTTAGGCTTTGGGACTCCAGTCCTGGGGCACCCCAGCCCTTAGGCTTAAGGAGCCCCAGGCCTGGGGCGCCCCAATCCTTAGGAAAAGGGAGCCCAGCCCTTAGGTTTTGGGAGCCCCAGGCCTGGGGCACTCCAGCCCTTAGGTTTTGGGTGCCCCAGAACTGGGTCTCCCCAGCCCTTAGGCTTTGGGTGCCCCAGAACTGGGTCGCCCCAGCCCTTAGGCTTAGGGAGCCCTAGGACTGGGGCACCCCAACACTTAGCCTTAGTGAGAACCTGGCCAGGGGCGCCCCAGCCATTAGGCTTAGGGACCCCCAGGCCTGGTGCGCCACAGCCCTTAGGCTTAGGGAGGCCCAGGCCTGTGGCGCCCCAGCCCTTAGGATTTGGGAGCCCCAGGCCTGGAGTGCCCCAGTCCTTAGGAAAAGGGAGCCCCAGGTCTGGGGCGCCCCAGCCCTTAGGTTTTGGGAGCCGCAGGCTTGGGGTGCTCCAGCCCTTAGGCTTTGGATGCCCCAGGACTGGGGGGGCCCCAGCCCTTAGGCTTTGTGAGCCTCAGGCCTTGGTGCCCCTCCCTTAGGCTTTGGGAACCCCAGGTTGGGGCGCGCCTGCCCTTAGGCTTAGGGAGCCCGCGGCCTGGTGTGCCCCAGCACTTAGGCTTAGGGAGCCACAGTCCTTGGGCGCCCCTGGTCTTAGAGTTAGGGAGCCCCAGGCCTAGGGCGCCCCAGCCCTTAGGCTTAGGGAGCCTCATGCTTGGGGCGCCCCAATCCTTAGGCTTAAGGAGCCCCAGTTCTGGGACGACCCAGCCCTTAGGATTTGGGAGCCCCAGGCCTGGCGCGCCCGATCCCTTAGGCTTAGGGACCCCCAGGCCTGGGGCGCCCCAGCCCTTAGGCTTAGGGAGCCCCACGTGGGGCGATAAAGCCTTTAGGCTTAGTGAGCCCCAGGCTTTGGACGCCCCAGTCCTTAAGCTTAGGGAGCCCCATGGCTGGGGCACCCCAGCCCTTTGGCTTTGGGAGCACCAGGCCTGGGGCGCCCCAGCCCTTTGGCTTTGGGACCTACAGGCCTGGGGCTCCCCAGCCCTTAGAATTTGGGACCCCAGTCCTTGGGTGCCCCAGGCCTTAGAGTTAGGGAGCCCCTGGCCTAGGGCGCCCCTGCCCTTAGGCTTAAGGAGCCCCAGGCCAGGGGCGCACCAGCCCGTAGGCTTAGGGAACCCCAGGCCTGGGGCGCCCCAGCATTTAGGCTTAGGGAGCACATGGCCTGGGGCGCCCCAGCACTTAGGCTTAGGGAGCCCCAGGTGGGGCGCCAAAGCGTTTAGGCTTAGGGAGCCTCAGGCCTTGGGCGCCCTAGCCCTTAAGATTAGGGAGCCCCAGGGCTGGGGCGCCCCATCCCTTAGGCTTTGGGAGCCCCAAGCCTGGGGTGCACCAGGCCTGAGGCTTTGGGAGCCCCAGGATTGGGGCGCCCCAGCCCTTAGGCTTTCGGACTCCAGGCCTGGTGTGCCCCAGCAGTTAGGCTTAGGGAGCCCCAGGCCTAGGGCGCCCCAGCCCTTAGAGTTAGTGAGCCCCAGGCCTAGGGCACCCCAGCCCTTAGGCTTAGGGAGCCTCATGCCTGGGGGCCCCACCCCTTAGGCTTAAGGAGCCCCAGTCCTGGGACGCCCCAGCCCTTAGGATTTGGGAGCCCCAGGCCTGGAGCGCCCGATCCCTTAGGCTTAGGGACCCCCAGGCCTGGGGCGCCCCAGCCCTTAGGCTTAGGGAGCCCCAGGCCTGGGGCGCCCCAGCACTTAGGCTTAGGGAGCCCCAGGTGGGGCGATAAAGCCTTTAGGCTTAGGGAACCCCAGGCTTTTGGCGCCCCAGTCCTTAAGCTCAGGGAGCCCCATGGCTGGGGCGCCCCAGCCCTTAGGCTTTGGGACCATAGGCCTGGGGCGCCCCAGCCCTTAGAATTTGGACCCCAGGCCTGCCACGTCCCAGCCCTTAGGTTTTGGGACCCCGGGCTGGTGCGCCCCAGCCCTTAGGCTTAGGGAGCCCCAGGCCTGAGGAGCCCCAGCCCTTAGGCTTAGGGAGCCCCAGGCCTGGGGCGCCCCAGCCCTTAGGCTTTTGGAACCCCAGCCTAGGGAGCCCCAACCCTTAGGCTTAGGGAGCCCCAGGCCTTGGGCGTACCAGCCCTTAAGCATTGGGACCCCAGGCCTGTGGCGCTCCAGCCCTTTGGCTTTGGGAGCCCCAGGCCTGGGGCGACCCAGCCATTAGGCCTTGGGAGTGCAAGGCCTGGGGCGCCCCTACACTTAGGCTAAGGAGCCCCAGGACTGGGGCACCCCAGCCTTTATGTATAGGGTGCCCCAGGCCTGGGGCGCCCCAGCCCTTAGGCATAGGAAGCCCCAGGCCCGGGGCGCCCCAGCCCTTATGCTTTGGAGCCCCAGGTCTGGGGCGCCCCATCCCTTAGGCTTTGGGAGCCCCAAGCCTGGGGTGCACCAGGACTGAGGCTTTGGGAGCCCCAGGATTGGGGCACCCCAGCCCTTAGGCTTTGGGACTCCAGGCCTGGTGTGCCCCAGCACTTAGGCTTAGGGAGCCCCAGGCCTAGGGCGCCCCAGCCCTTAGAGTTAGTGAGCCCCAGGCCTAGGGCAACCCAGCCCTTAGGCTTAGGGAGCCTCATGCCTGGGGGCCCCACCCCTTAGGCTTAAGGAGCCCCAGTCCTGGGACGCCCCAGCCCTTAGGATTTGGGAGCCCCAGGCCTGGAGCGCCCGATCCCTTAGGCTTAGTGACCCCCAGGCCTGGGGTGCCCCAGCACTTAGGCTTAGGGAGCCCCAAGTGGGGCGATAAAGCCTTTAGGCTATGGGAACCCCAGGCTTTTGGCGCCCCAGACCTTAAGCTCAGGGAGCCCCATGGCTGTGGCGCCCCAGCCCTTTGGCTTTGGGAGCACCAGGCCTGGGCGCCCCAGCCCTTTGGCTTTGGGAGCACCAAGCCTGGGCGCCCCAGCCCTTTGGCTTTGGGACCCCCAGGCCTGGGGCGCCCCAGCCCTTAGGCGTTGGGACCCCAGGCCTGGGGCGCCCCAGCCCTTAGAATTTGGGACCCCAGGCCTGGGGCGCCCAAGCACTTAGGCTTAGGGAGCCCCAGGTGGGGCGATAAAGCCTTTAGGCTATGGGAACCCCAGGCTTTTGGCGCCCCAGTCCTTAAGCTCAGGGAGCCCCATGGCTGTGGCGCCCCAGCCCTTCGGCTTTGGGAGCCCCAGGCCTGGGGTGCCCCAGTCCTTAGGAAAAGGGAGCCCTAGGCCTGGGTCGCCCCTGCCCTTAGGCTTAGGGAGCCCCAGGCTGGGGCGCCCCAGCCCTTAGGCTTAGGAGGCCCAGGCCTGTGGCGCCCCAGCCCTTAGGCTTTGGGAGCCCCAGGCCTTGAGTGCCCCAGTCCTTAGGAAAAGGGAGCCCCAGGCCTGGGGCGCCCCAGCTCTTAGGTTTTGGGAGCCGCAGGCTTGGGGCGCTCCAGCCCTTAGGCTTTTGGTGCCCCAGGACTGGGCGGGCCCCAGCCCTTAGGCTTTGTGAGCCTCAGGCCTTGGTGCCCCTCCCTTAGGCTTTGGGAACCCCAGGTTGGGGCGCCCCTGCCCTTAGGCTTAGGGAGCCCTAGGCCTGGTGTGCCCCAGCACATAGGATTAGGGAGCCCCAGTCCTTGGGAGCCCCAGCCCTTAGAGTTAGGGAGCCCCAGGCCTAGGGCGCCCCAGCCCTTAGGTTTAGGGAGCCCCAGTCCTGGGACGCCCCAGCCTTTAGGATTTGGGAGCCCCAGGCCTGGGGCGCCCGATTCCTTAGGCATACGGACACCCAGGCCTGGGGAGCCCCAGCCCTTCGGCTTAGGCAGCCCCAGGCCTGGGGCACCAAGCCTTAGGCTTAGGGAACCCCAGGCCTGGGGCGCCCCAGCACTTAGGCTTAGGGAGCCCCAGGTGGGGCGATAAAGCCTTTAGGCTTAGGGAGCCCCAGGCTTTGGGCGCCCCAGTCCTTAAGCTTAGGGAGCCCCATGGCTTGGGCGCCCCAGCCCTTTGGCTTTGGGAGCACCAGGCCTGGGGCGCCCCAGCCCTTTGGCTTTGGGACCTCCAGGCCTGGGGCGCCCCAGCCCTTAGACTTTGGGACCCCAGGCCTGGGGTTCCCCAGTCCTTAGGAAAAGGGAGCCCCAGGCCTGGGGTGCCCAACTCTTAGGCTTTGGGTGCCCTAGGCCTGGGGCGCCCCTGCCCTTAGGCTAGGGAACCCCAGGCCTGGTGGGCCCCCGCCCTTACGCTTAGGGAGGCCAAGGCCTGTGGCGCCCCAGCCCTTAGGCTTTGGGTGCCCTAGGCCTGGGGCGCCCCTGCCCTTAACCTTAGGGAGCCCCAGGTCTGGGGCGCCCAGCCCTTAGTCTTAGGGAGGCCCAGGCCTAGGGCGTCCCAGCCCTTAGGCTTGGGAGTCTCAGGCGTGGGGCGCCCCAGTCCTTAGGAAAAGGGAGCCCCAGGCCTGGGACGCCCCAGCCCTTAGGCATTGGGGGCCCCAGGCCTGGGGCGCTCTAGGACTTAGGCTTAGGGAGCCCCAGGCCTTGGGCGCCCAAGGCCTTAGAGTTAGGGAGCCCAGGCCTAGGGCGCCCAGCCCTTAGGCTTAGGGAGCCTCATGCCTGGGGCGCCCCAGCCCATAGGCTTAGGGAGAAACTGGCCAGGGGCGCCCCAGCACTTAGGCTTAGGGAACCCCAGGCCTGGGGTGCCCCAGCCATTAGGATTAAGGAGCACCAGACATGGGGCACCCCAGCCCTTAGGATTAGGTAGCCCCAGGACTGGGGTGCCCCAGCCCTTAGGCTTTGGAGGCCCAGCCTAGGGAGCCCCAACCCTTAGGCTTAGGGAGCCCCAGGCCTTGGGCTCACAGGCCTTAAGCATTGGGACCCCAGCCCTGGGGCGCCCCAGCCCTTTGGCTTTGGGAGCCCCAGACCTGGGGCGCCCCAGCCATTAGGCCTTGGGAGGCTCAGGTCTGGGGAGCCACTACCATTAGGCTAAGGAGCCCCAGGCCTGGGTCACCCCAGCCCTTAGGCTTAGGGAGCCCCAGTCCTTGGGCACCCCAGCCCTTAGAGTTAGGGAGCCCTAGGCCTAGGGCGCCCCAGCCCTTAGGCTTAAGGAGCCCCAGTTCTGGGACGCCCCAGCCCTTAGGATTTGGGAGCCCCAGGCCTAGGGCGCCCGATCCCTTAGGCTTAGGGACCCCCAGGCCTGGGGCGCCCCAGCCCTTAGTCTTTGGGACCCCAGGCCTGGGGCGCCCCAGCCCTTAGGCTTAAGGAGCCCCAGTTCTGGGACGCCCAGCCCTTAGGATTTGGGAGCCCCAGGCCTAGGGCGCCCCAGCCGTTAGAGTTAGGGAGGCCTAGGGAGCCCCAGCCCTTAACCTTAGGGAGCCTCATGCCTAGGGCACCCGATCCCTTAGGCTTAGGGACCCCCAGGCCTGGGGCACCCCAGCCCTTAGGCTTTGGGACCCCAGGCCTGAGGCGCCCCTGCCCCTAGAATTTGGGACCCAAGGCCTTGGGCGCACTAGCCCTTAATCATTGGGACCCCAGACCTCGGGAGCCCCAGCCCTTTGGCTAGGGAGCCCCATGCCTGGGGCGCCCCAGCCATTAGGCCTTGGGAGCCCCAGGCCTGGGGCGCCCCTACCCTTAGGCTAAGGAGCCCCAGGTTCGGGTGCCCCAGCCTTTAGGTTTAGGGAGCCCCAGAGCCTGGGGCGCCCCAGGCCTTAAACTTTGGGAGACTCAGGCTTTTGTGCCCCATCCCTTAGGCTTTGGGAACCCCAGGCCTGGGGCGCCCCTGCCCTTAGGCTTAGGGAGCCCCAGGCCTGGTGTACCCCAGCACTTAGGCTTAGGGAGCCCCAGTCCTTGGGCGCCCCAGCCCTTAGAGTTAGGGAGCCCCAGGCCTAAGGCGCCCCAGCCCTTAGGCTTAGGGAGCCTCATGCCTGGGGCGCCCCAGCCCTTAGGATTAAGGAGCCCCAGTCCTGGGACGCCCCAGCCCTTAGGATTTGGGAGCCCCAGGCCTGGGGCGCCCGATCCCTTAGGCTTAGGGACCCCAAGGCCTGGGGTGCCCCAGCCCTTAGGCTTAGGTAGCCCCAGGCCTGGGGCGCCCCAGCCCTTAGGCTTAGGAAGCCCCAGGCCAGGGGCACACCAGCCCTTAGGCTTAGGGAACCCCAGCCCTGGGCGCCCTAGCACTTAGTCTTAGGTAGCCCCAGGTGGGGTGATAAAGCCTTTAGGCTTAGGGAGCCCCAGGCTTTGGGCGCCCCAGCCCTTAAGCTTAGGGAGCCCCATGGCTGGGGCACCCCAGCCCTTTGGCTTTGGGAGCACCAGGCCTGGGGCGCCTCAGCTCTTTGACTTTGGGACCTCCAGGCCTGGGGCGCCCCAGCCCTTAGGCTTTTGGGCCGCACGCCTGGGGTGCCCCAACCCCTAGAATTTGGGACCCCAGGCCTTGGGCGCACCAGCCCTTAAGCATTGGGACACAAGACCTGGGGCGCCCCAGCCCTTTGGTTTTGGGAGCCCCAGGCCTGGGGCGCCCCAGACATTAGGCCTTGGGAGCCCCTGCCCTGGGGCGCCCGTACCCTTAGGCTAAGGAGCCCCAGGACTGGGCACCCCAGCCTTTAGGTTTAGGGAGCCCCAGGCCTCTGGCGCCCCAGCCATTAGGCTTAGGAAGCCCCAAACCCGGGGCGCCCCAGCCCTTAGGCTTTGGGAGCCCCAGGCCTGGGGCGCCCCAGCAGTTAGGCTTTGGGACCCCAGGCCTCGGGCGCACCAGCCCTTAAGCTTTGGGACCCCAGGCCTAGGACGCCCCAGCCCTTAGGCTTGGGAGTCCCAGGCTTGGGGCTCCCCAGACCTTAGGCTTTGGGAGCCCCAGGCATGGGGGGGCCCAGTCCTTAGGAAAAGGGAGCCCCAGGCCTGGGGCACCCCAGCCCTTAGGCATTGGGTGTCCCAGGCCTGGGGCGCTCTAGGTCTTAGGCTTAGGGAGCCCCGACCTTGGGCGCCCAAGCCCTTAGGGTTAGGGAGCCCCAGGCCTAGGGCGCCCAGCCCTTAGGCTTAGGGAGCCTCATGCCTGGGGCGCCCCAGCCCTTAGGCTTAGGGTGAAACTGGCTAGGGGCGCCCCAGCACTTAGGCTTAGGGAACCCCAGGCCTGGGGTGCCCCAGCCATTAGGATTAGGGAGCACCAGACATGGGGCGCCCCAGCCCTTAGGATTAGGGAGCCACAGGACTGGGGCGCCCCAGCCCTTAGGCTTTTGGAGGCCCAGCCTAGGGAGCCCCAACCCTTAGGCTTAGGGAGCCCCAGGCCTTGGGCTCACCAGCCCTTAAGCATTGGGACCCCAGGCCTGGGGCGCCCCAGCCCTTTGGCTTTGGGAGCCCCAGACCTGGGGCGCCCCAGCCATTAGGCTTTGGGAGACCCAGGCCTGGGGCGCCCCAGAAATTAGGCTTTGGGACCCCAGGCCTGGGGCGCACCAGCCCTAAGGCTTTGGGACCCCAGGCCTCGGGCGCCCCAGCCTTAGGCTAAGGAGCCCCAGGACTGGGGCGCCCCAGCCCTTACGCTTAGGGAGCCCCACTCCTGGGGCGCCCCAGCCCTAATGCTTAGGGAGTCCCTGTCTAGGGGCGCCCAAGACCTTAGGCTTTGGGAGCCCCAGGCCTGGGGCGCCCAAGCCCTTAGGCTTTGGGAGCCCCAGGCCTGGGGCGCCCAAGCCCTTCGGCTTTGGGAGCCCCAGGACTGGGGTACCCCAGTCCTTATGAAAAGGGAGCCACAGGCCTGGGGCGTCCCAGCCCTTAGGCTTTGGGAGCCCCAGGACTGTGGCAACCTAGTCCTTAGGCTTAGGGAGCCCCAGGCCGGGGGGGGGGGCCCAGCCCTTAGGCTTTTGGAGCCTCAGGCCTTGGCGCCCCATCCCTTAGGCTTTGGGAACCCCATGCCTGGGGCGCCCCTGCCCTTAGGCTTAGGGAGCCCCAGGCCTGGTGTGCCCCAGCACTTAGGCTTAGGGAGCCCCAGTCCTTGGGCACCCCAGCCCTTAGAGTTAGGGAGCCCCAGGCCGAGGGCGCCCCAGCCCTTAGGCTTAGGGAGCCTCATGCCTGGGGCGCCCCAGCCCTTAGGTTTAAGGAGCCCCAGTTCTGGGACGCCCCAACCCTTAGGATTTGGGAGCCCCTGGCCTGGGGCGCCTGATCCCTTAGGCTTAGGGAACCCCAGGCCTGGGGTGCCCCAGCCCTTAGGCTTAGGGAGCCCCAGGCCTGGGCGCCCCAGCCCTTAGGCTTAGGCAGCCCCAGGCCAGGGGCGCACCAGCCCTTAGGCTTAGGGAACCCCAGGCCTGGGGCGCCCCAGCACTTAGGCTTAGGGAGCCCCTGGTGGGGCGATAAAGCCTTTAGGCTTAGGGAGCCCCAGTTGGGCGCCCCAGCCCTTAAGCTTAGGGAGCCCCATGGCTTGTGCGCCCCAGCCCTTAGGCTTAGGGAGCCCCAGGCCTGGGGCGCCCCAGCACTTAGGCTTAGGGAGCCCCAGGTGGGGCGATAAAGCCTTTAGGCTTAGGGAACCCCAGGCTTTTGGCGCCCCAGTCCTTAAGCTCAGGGAGCCCCATGGCTGGGGCGCCCCAGCCCTTAGGCTTTGGGACCCCAGGCCTGGGGCGCCCCAGCCCTTAGAATTTGGCACCCCAGGCCTGCCGCGTCCCAGCCCTTAGGTTTTGGGACCCCGGGCTGGTGTACCCCAGCACTTAGGCTTAGGGAGCCCCAGTCCTTGGGCGCCCCAGCCCATAGAGTTAGGGAGCCCCAGGCCTAGGGCGCCCAGCCCTTAGGCTTAGGGAGCCTCATGCCTGGGGCCCCCCAGCCCATAGGCTTAGGGAGAAACTGGCCAGGGGCGCCCCAGCACTTAGGCTTAGGGAACCCCAGGCCTGGGGTGCCCCAGCCATTAGGATTAAGGAGCACCAGACATGGGGCGCCCCAGCCCTTAGGATTAGGGAGCCCCAGGAATGGGGCGCCCCAGCCCTTAGGCTTTTGGAGGCCCAGCCTAGGGAGCCCCAACCCTTAGGCTTAGGGAGGCCCAGGCCTGTGGCGCCCCAGCCCTTAGGCTTTGGGAGCCCCAGGCCTTGAGTGCCCCAGTCCTTAGGAAAAGGGAGCCCCAGCTCTTAGGTTTTGGGAGCGGCAGGATTGGGGCGCTCCAGCCCTTAGGCTTTTAGTGCCCCAGGACTGGGCGGGCCCCAGCCCTTAGACTTTGTGAGCCTCAGGCCTTGGTGCCCCTCCCTTAGGCTTTGGGAACCCCAGGTTGGGGCGCCCCTGCCCTTAGGCTTAGGGAGCCCCAGGCCTGGTGTGCCCCAGCACATAGGATTAGGGAGCCCCAGTCCTTGGGAGCCCCAGCCCTTAGAGTTAGGGAGCCCCAGGCCTAGGGCGCCCCAGCCCTTAGGTTTAGGGAGCCCCAGTCCTGGGACGCCCCAGCCTTTAGGATTTGGGAGCCCCAGGCCTGGCGCGCCCGATCCCTTAGGCATGCGGACACCCAGGCCAGGGGAGCCCCAGCCCTTAGGCTTAGGTAGCCCCAGGCCTGGGGAGCCCCTGCCCTTCGGCTTAGGCAGCCCCAGGCCAGGGGCGCCAAGCCTTAGGCTTAGGGAACCCCAGGCCTGGGGCGCCCCAGAACTTAGGCTTAGGGAGCCCCAGGTGGGGCGATAAAGCCTTTAGGCTTAGGGAGCCCCAGGCTTTGGGCGCCCCAGTCCTTAAGCTTAGGGAGCCCCATGGCTGGGGCGCCCCAGCCCTTTGGCTTTGGGAGCACCAGGCCTGGGGCGCCCCAGCCCTTTGGCTTTGGGACCTCCAGGCCTGGGGCGCCCCAGCCCTTAGGCTTTGGGACCCCAGGCCTGGGGTTCCCCAGTCCTTAGGAAAAGGGAGCCCCAGGCCTGGGGTGCCAACCCTTAGGCTTTGGGTGCCCTAGGCCTGGGGCGCCCCTGCCCTTAGGCTAAGGGAGCCCGAGACCTGGTGCGCCCCAGCCCTTAGGTTTAGGGAGGCCAAGGCTTGTGGCGCCCCAGCCCTTAGGCTTTGGGTGCCCTAGGCCTGGGGCGCCCCTGCCCTTAGGCTTAGGGAGCCCCAGGTCTGGGGCGCCCAGCCCTTAGGCTTAGGGAGGCCCAGGCCGGTGGCGCCCCAGCCCTTAGACTTTGGGAGCCCCAGGCCTGGAGTGCCCCAGTCCTTAGGAAAAGGGAGCCCCTGGCCTGGGGCGCCCCTGCCCTTAGGCTTAGGGAACCCCAGGCCTGGTGTGACCCAGCACTTAGGCTTAGGGAGCCCCAGTCCTTGGGCACCCCAGCCCTTAGAATTAGGGAGCCCTAGGCCTAGGGCGCCCCAGCCCTTAGGATTAAGGAGACCCAGTTCTGGGACGCCTCAGCCCTTAGGATTTGGGAGCCCCAGGCCTAGGGCGCCCGATCCCTTAGGCTTAGGGACCCCCAGGCCTGGGGCGCCCCAGCCCTTAGGCTAAGGAGCCCCAGGCCTGGGGCGACCCAGCCATTAGGCTTAGGAAGCCCCAAACCCGGGGCGCCCCACCCCTTAGCCTTTGGGAGCCCCAGGCCTGGGGCGCCCCAGCAGTTAGGCTTTGGGACCCCAGGCCTGGGGCACACCAGCCCTTAGGCTTTGGGACCCCAGGCCTAGGGGGCCCCAGCCCTTAGGCTTGGGAGTCCCAGGCTTGGGGCTCCCCAGACCTTAGTGTTTGGGAGCCCCAGGCATGGGGCGCCCCAGTCCTTAGGAAAAGGGAGCCCCAGGCCTGGGGCGCCCCAGCCCTTAGGCATTGGGTGCCCCAGGCCTGGGGCGCTCTAGGACTTAGGCTTAGGGAGCCCCAGGCCTTGGGCGCCCAAGCCCTTAGAGTTAGGGAACCCCAGGCCTAGGGCGCCCAGCCCTTAGGCTTAGGGAGCCTCATGCCTGGGGCGCCCCAGCCCATAGGCTTAGGGAGAAACTGGCCAGGGGCGCCCCAGCACTTAGGCTTAGGGAACCCCAGGCCTGGGGTTTCCCAGCCATTAGGATTAAGGAGCACCAGACATGGGGCGCCCCAGCCCTTAGGATTAGGGAGCCCCAGGACTGGGGCGCCCCAGCCCTTAGGCTTTTGGAGGCCCAGCCTAGGGAGCCCCAACCCTTAGGCTTAGGGAGCCCCAGGCCTTGGGCTCACAGGCCTTAAGCATTGGGACCCCAGGCCTGGGGCGCCCCAGCCCTTTGGCTTTGGGAGCCCCAGACCTGGGGCGCCCCAGCCATTAGGCCTTGGGAGGCTCAGGCCTGGGGAGCCACTACCATTAGGCTAAGGAGCCCCAGGCCTGGGTCACCCCAGCCCTTAGGCTTAGGGAGCCCCAGTCCTTGGGCACCCCAGCCCTTAGAGTTAGGGAGCCCTAGGCCTAGTGCGCCCCAGCCCTTAGGCTTAAGGAGCCCCAGTTCTGGGAAGCCCCAGCCCTTAGGATTTGGGAGCGCCAGGCCTAGGGCGCCCGATCCCTTAGGCTTAGGGACCCCCAGGCCTAGGGCGCCCCAGCCCTTAGTCTTTGGGACCCCAGGCCTGGGGCGCCCCAGCCCTTAGAGTTGGGGAGCCCTAGGCCTAGGGAGCCCCAGCCCTTAGGCTTAGGGAGCCTCATGCTTATGGCACCCGATCCCTTAGGCTTAGGGACCCCCAGGCCTGGGGCACCCCAGCCCTTAGGCTTTGGGACCCCAGGCCTGAGGCGCCCCAGCCCCTAGAATTTGGGACCCAAGGCCTTGGGCGCACTAGCCCTTAATCATTGGGACCCCAGACCTCGGGAGCCCCAGCCCTTTGGCTTTGGGAGCCCCAGGCCTGGGGCGCCCCAGCCATTAGGCCTTGGGAGCCCCAGGCCTGGGGCGCCCCTACCCTTAGGCTAAGGAGCCCCAGGTTCGGGTGCCCCAGCCTTTAGGTTTAGGGAGCCCCAGGGCCTGGGGCGCCCCAGCCCTTAGGCTTCGGGAGCCCAAGGCCTGGGAGGGCCCCAGCCCTTAGGCATTGGGAGACTCAGGCCTTTGTGCCCCATCCCTTAGGCTTTGGGAACCCCAGGCCTGGGGCGCCCCTGCCCTTAGGCTTAGGGAGCCCTAGGCCTGGTGTACCCCAGCACTTAGGCTTAGGGAGCCCCAGTACTTGGGCGCCCCAGCCCTTAGAGTTAGGGAGCCCCAGGCCTAAGGCGCCCCAGCCCTTAGGCTTAGGGAGCCTCATGCCTGGGGCGCCCCAGCCCTTAGGCTTAAGGAGCCCCAGTCCTGGGACGCCCCAGCCCTTAGGATTTGGGAGCCCCAGGCCTGGGGCGCCCGATCCCTTAGGCTTAGGGACCCCCAGGCCTGGGGTGCCCCAGCCCTTAGGCTTAGGTAGCCCCAGGCCTGGGGCGCCCCAGCCCTTAGGCTTAGGAAGCCCCAGGCCAGGGGCGCACCAGCCCTTAGGCTTAGGGAACCCCAGGCCTGGGGCGCCCTAGCACTTAGTCTTAGGGAGCCCCAGGTGGGGTGATAAAGCCTTTAGGCTTAGGGAGCCCCAGGCTTTGGGCGCCCCAGCCCTTAAGCTTAGGGAGCCCCATGGCTGGGGCGCCCCAGCCCTTTGGCTTTGGGAGCACCAGGCCTGGGGCGCCCCAGCTCTTTGGCTTTGGGACCCCCAGGCCTGGGGCGCCCCAGCCCTTAGGCTTTGGGGCCCCACGCATGGGGTGCCCCAGCCCCTAGAATTTGGGACCCCAGGCCTTGGGCGCACCAGCCCTTAAGCATTGGGACACAAGACCTGGGGCGCCCCAGCCCTTTGGCTTTGGGAGCCCCAGGCCTGGGGCGCCCCAGACATTAGGCCTTGGGAGCCCCTGGCCTGGGGCGCCCCTACCCTTAGGCTAAGGAGCCCCAGGACTGGGCGCCCCAGCCTTTAGGTTTAGGGAGCCCCAGGCCTCTGGCGCCCCAGCCATTAGGCTTAGGAAACCCCAAACCCGGGGCGCCCCAGCCCTTTGGCTTTGGGAGCACCAGGCCTGGGGCGCCCCAGCAGTTAGGCTTTGGGACCCCAGGCCTCGGGCGCACCAGCCCTTTGGCTTTGGGACCCCAGGCCTAGGGCGCCCCAGCCTTTAGGCTTGGGAGTCCCAGGCTTGGGGCTCCCCAGACCTTAGGCTTTGGGAGCCCCAGGCATGGGGGCCCCAGTCCTTAGGAAGAGGGAGCCCCAGACCTGGGGCGCCCCAGCCCTTAGGCATTGGGTGCCCCAGGCCTGGGGCGCTCTAGGACTTAGGCTTAGGGAGCCCCGGCCTTGGGCACCCAAGCCCTTAGAGTTAGGGAGCCCCAGGCCTAGGGCGCCCAGCCCTTAGGCTTAGGGAGCCTCATGCCTAGGCGCCCCAGCCCTTAGGCTTAGGGAGAAACTGGCCATGGGCGCCCCAGCACTTAGGCTTAGGGAACCCCAGGCCTGGGGTGCCCCAGCCATTAGGATTAGGGAGCACCAGACATGGGGCGCCCCAGCCCTTAGGATTAGGGAGCCCCATGACTGGGGCGCCCCAGCCCTTAGGCTTTTGGAGGCCCAGCCTAGGGAGCCCCAACCCTTAGGCTTAGGGAGCCCCAGGCCTTGGGCTCACCAGCCCTTAAGCATTGGGACCCCAGGCCTGGGGCGCCCCAGCCCTTTGGCTTTGGGAGCCCCAGACCTGGGGCGCCCCAGCCATTAGGCTTTGGGAGACCCAGGCCTGGGGCGCCCCAGAAATTAGGCTTTGGGACCCCAGGCCTGGGGCGCACCAGCCCTAAGGCTTTGGGACCCCAGGCCTCGGGCGCCCCAGCCTTAGGCTAAGGAGCCCCAGGACTGGGGCTCACCAGCCCTTACGCTTAGGGAGCCCCACTCCTGGGGCGCCCCAGCCCTTAGGCTTAGGGAGTCCCTGTATAGGGGCGCCCCAGACCTTAGGCTTTGGGAGCCCCAGGCCTGGGGCGCCCAAGCCCTTCGGCTTTGGGAGCCCCAGGACTGGGGTACCCCAGTCCTTATGAAAAGGGAGCCACAGGCCTGGGGCGCCCCAGCCCTTAGGCTTTGGGAGCCCCAGGACTGTGGCGCCCTAGCCCTTAGGCTTAGGGAGCCCCATGCCGGGGGGGGGCCCAGCCCTTAGGCTTTTGGAGCCTCAGGCCTTGGCGCCCCATCCCTTAGGCTTTGGGAACCCCAGGCATGGGGCGCCCCTGCCCTTAGGCTTAGGGAGCCCCAGGCCTGGTGTGCCCCAGCACTTAGGCTTAGGGAGCCCCAGTCCTTGGGCACCCCAGTCCTTAGAGTTAGGGAGCCCCAGGCCTAGGGCGCCCCAGCCCTTAGGCTTAGGGAGCCTCATGCCTGGGGCGCCCCAGCCCTTAGCTTTAAGGAGCCCCAGTTCTGGGACGCCCCAACCCTTAGGATTTGGGAGCCCCAGGCCTGGGGCGCCTGATCCCTTAGGCTTAGGGACCCCCAGGCCTGGGATGCCCCAGCCCTTAGGCTTAGGGAGCCCCAGGCCTGGGTCGCCCCAGCCCTTAGGCTTAGGCAGCCCCAGGCCAGGGGTGCACCAGCCCTTAGGCTTAGGGAATCCCAGGCCTGGGGCGCCCCAGCACTTAGGCTTAGGGAGCCCCTGGTGGGGCGATAAAGCCTTTAGGCTTAGGGAGCCCCAGTTGGGCGCCACAGCCCTTAAGCTTAGGGAGCCCCATGGCTGGTGTGCCCCACCCCTTTGGCTTTGGGAGCACCTGGCCTGGGGCGCCCCAGCTCTTTGGCTTTGGGACCCCCAGATCTGGGGCGCCCCAGCCCTTAGGTTTAAGGAGCCCCAGTTCTGGGACGCCCCAAACCTTAGGATTTGGGAGCCCCAGGCCTGGGGCGCCTGATCCCTTAGGCTTAGGGACCCCCAGGCTTGGGGTTCCCCAGCCCTTAGGCTTAGGGAGCCCCAGGCCTGGGTCGCCCCAGCCCTTAGGCTTAGGCAGCCCAAGGCCTGGGGCGCCCCAGCACTTAGGCTTAGGGAGTCCCTGGTGGGGCGATAAAGCCTTTAGGCTTAGGGAGCCCAAGTTGGGCGCCCCAGCCCTTAAGCTTAGGGAGCCCCATGCTGGTACGCCACACCCCTTTGGCTTTGGGAGTACCAGGCCTGGGGCGCCCCAGCTCTTTGGCTTTGGGACCCCCAGGCCTGGGGCGCCCCAGCCCTTAGGCTTTGGGACCCCAGGCCTGGGGCGCCCCAGCCCCTAGAATTTGGGACCCCAGGCCTTGGGCGCACCAGCCCTTAAGCATTGGGACCCCAGACCTGGGGAGCCCCAGCCCATTGGCTTTGGGAGCCCCAGGCAGGGTCCCCCCAGCCATTAGGCCTTGGGAGCCCCAGGCCTGGGGCGCCCCTACACTTAGGCTAAGGAGCCCCAGGTTCGGGTGCCCAAGCGTTTAGGTTTAGGGAGCACAAGGCCTGGGGCGCCCCAACCCTTAGGCTTAGGAAGCCCCAAACCCGGGGCGCCTCAGCCCTTAGGCTTTGGGAGCCCCAGGCCTGGGGCGACCCAGCAGTAAGGCTTTGGGACCCCTGGCCTGAGGCGCACCAGCCCTTAGGCTTTGGGACCCCAGGCCTGGGGCGCCCCAGCCCTTAGGCTAAGGAGCCCCAGGAATGGGGCGAACCAGCCCTTATGCTTAGGGAGCCCCACGCCTGGGGCGCACCATTCCTTAGGCTAAGGAGTCCCAGGACTGGGGCGAACCAGCCCTTACGCTTAGGGAGCCCCAGGCCTGGGGCGCCCCAGCCCTTAGGCTTGGGAGTCCCAGGCTTGGGGCTCCCCAGACCTTAGGCTTTGGGAGCCCCAGGCATGTGGCGCCCCAGTCATTAGGAAAACGGAGCCCCAGGCCTGGGGCGCCCCAGCCCTTAGGCATTGGGTGCCCCAGGACTGGGGCGCCCCAGCGCTTAGGCTTAGGGAGCCCGGGCCTGCGGCGCCCCAGCCCTTAGGCATTTGGTGCCCCAGGACTGGGGCGCCCCAGCGCTTAGGCTTAGGGAGCCCGGGCCTGGGGCGACCCAGCCCTTAGGCTTAGGGAGCACCTGGCCTGGGGCGCCCCAGAACTTAGGCTTAGGGAGGCCCCGGCCTGAGGGGACCCATCCCATATGCTTAGGGAGCCCCAGCCCTTAGGCTTAGTGAGCCCCAGGCCAGGGGCGCACCAGCCCTTAGGTTTAGGGAACCCCAGGCCTGGGGCACCCCAGCACTTAGGCTTAGGGAGCCCCTTGTGGGGCGATAAAACCTTTAGGCTTAGGGAGCTCCAGGCTCTGGGCGCCCCAGCCCTTAAGCTTAGGGAGCCCCATGGCTGGGGCGCCCCAGCCCTTTGATTTTGGAGCACCAGGCCTGGGATGCCCCAGCCCTTTGGCTTTGGGAGCCCCAGGCCAGGGGTGCCCCAGTCCTTAGGAAAAGGGAGCCCCAGGCCTGGGGCGCCCCAGCATTTAGGCTTTGGGTGCCCCAGGACTGAGGTGCCCCAGCGCTTAGGCTTAGGGAGCCCGGGCCTGGGGTGCCCCGGCCCTTAGGCTTAGGGAGCCCTAGGCCAGGGGCGCACCAGCCCTTAGGCTTAGGGAGCCCCAGGCCTCGGGCGCCCTAGCGCTTAGGCTTAGGGAGCCCGGTCCTGGGACGCCCCAGCCCTTAGGCTTAGGGAGCACCTGGCCTGGGGCGCCACAGAATTAAGGCTTAGGGTGGTCCAGGCCTGGGGGGACCCATCCATATGCTTAGGGAGCCCCAGGCCTGGGGCGCCCCAGCCCTTAGGCTTAGGGAGCCCCAGGGCTCGGGCGCCCCAGCCCTTAGGCTTAGGGAGCCCCAGGCGTGGGACCACGAGCCTTTAGGCTTTGGCACCCCAGGCCTGGGCGCCCCAGCTCTTAGGGAAGGAGCCCCAGGACTGGGGCGCCCCAGTCCTTACACTTAGGGAGCCTCACGCCTGGGGCGCCCCAGCCCTTAGGCATAGGAAGCCCCAGGCCCGGGGCGCCCCAGCCCTTAGGTTATGAGAGCGCCAGACTTGGGGCTCCCCAGCCCTTAGGCTTAGGGAGCCCCAGGCCTGGGGTGCCCCAGCACTTAGGCTTTGGGAACCCAAGGCCTGGGGTGTCCCAGCCCTTAGGCTTAGGGAGTCCCAAGCTTGGGGCGCCCCAGCCCATAGGCTTTGGGAGCGCCAGGCCTGGGGCGCCCCAGCCCTTCGACTTTTGGAGCCCAAGGCCTGGGGCACCCCAGCTCTTAGGATTTGGGACCCCAGTCCTGGGGCGCCCTAGTCCTTAGGCATAGGGAGCCCCAGGCCTGTGGCGCCCCAGCCCTTAGGCTTTGGGAGCCCCAGGCCTGGGGCTGCCCCAGTCCTTAGGAAAAGAGAGCCCCAGGTCTGGGCGCCCCAGTCCTTAGCTTTGGGAACCCCAGACTTGGGGCGCCCCAGCCCTTAGGCTTAGGAAGCCCCAGGTCCAGGGAGCCCCAGCCCTTAGGCTTTGGGAACCCCTCGCCTGGAGCGTCCCAGCCCTTAGGCATAGGAAGCCCCAGGCCTGGGGCGCCCCAGCCCTTAGGCTTAGGGAGCCCCAGGCCTTGCACGCACCAGCACTTATGCTTTGGTAGCCCAAGGCCTGGGGGCCCCAGCCCTTAGGCATAGGGAGTCCCAGGCTTGGAGCGGCCCAGCCCTTAGGCTTTGGGAGCCCTAGACCTGGGCGCCACAGCCCTTAGGCTTTGGGAGCCCAAGGCCTGGGGCGCCCCAGCCCTTAGGATTTGGGACCCCAGTCCTGGGGTGCCCCAGCCCTTTGGCTTAGGGAGCCCCAGGCCTGTGGCGCCCCAAACCCTTAGGCTTTGGGAGCCCCAGGCCTGGGGTGCCCCAGTCCTTAGGAAAAGGGAGCCACAGGCCTAGGGCGCCCCAGCACTTAGGCTTTGGGAGCCCCAGGTGGGGCGATAAAACCTTTAGGCTTAGGGAGCTCCAGGCTTTGGGCGCCCCAGCCCTTAAGCTTAGGGAGCCCCATGGCTTGTGCGCCGCAGCCCTTTAGCTTTGGGAGCACCAGGCCTGGGACGCCCCAGCCCTTTGGCTTTGGGAGCCCCAGGCCTGGGGTGCCCCAGTCCTTAGGAAAAGGGAGTCCCAGGCCTGGGGTACCCCAGCCCTTAGGCTTTGGGTGCCCCAGGACTGAGGCGCCCCAGCGCTTAGGTTTAGGGAGCCTGGGCCTGGGGCGCCCCAGCCCTTAGGCTTAGGGAGCCCTAGGCCTGGGGCGCCCCAGCCCTTAGACTTAGGGAGCATCTGGCCTGGGGCGCCCCAGAATTTAGGCTTAGGGAGGGCCAGGCCTGGGGGGACCCATCCCATATGCTTAGGGAGCCTCAGGCCTGTGGCGCCCAAGTCCTTAGGCTTAGGGAGCCCTAGGCCAGGGGCGCACCAGCCGTAAGGCTTAGGGAACCCCAGGCCAGGTGCACCGCAGCACTAAGGCTTAGGGAGCCGCAGGTGGGTCGATAAAACCTTTAGGCTTAGGGAGCCCCAGGCTTTGGGCGCCCCAGCCCTTAAGCTTAGGGAGCCCCATGGCTGGGGCGCCCCAGCCCTTTGGCTTTGGGAGCACCAGGCCTGGGGCGCCTCAGCCCTTTGGCTTTGGGAGCGCCAGGCCTGGGGTGCCCCAGTCCTTAGGAAAAGGGAGCCCCAGGCCTGGGGCGCCCCAGCGCTTAGGCTTAGGGAGCCGGCCTGGGGCGCCCCAGCCCTTAGGCTTAGGGAGCCCTAGGCCTGGGGCGCCCCAGCGCTTAGGCTTAGGGAGCCGGCCTGGGGCGCCTCAGAACTTAGGCTTAGGGAGGTCCAGGCCTGGGGGGACCCATCCATATGCTTAGGGAGCCCCAGGCCTGGGGCGCCAAAGCACTTAGCCTTAGGGAGGCCCAGGCCTGGGGCGCCCCAGCCCTTAGGCTTAGGGAGCCCCAGACCTGGGGCCACCAGCCTTTAGGCTTTGGGACCCCAGGCCTGGGCGCCCCAGCTCTTAGGCTAAGGAGCCCAGGACTGGGGAGCCCCAGTCCTTACGCTTAGGGAGCCCCACGCCTGGGGCGCCCCAGGCCTTAGGCATAGGAAGCCCTAGGCCCGGGGCGCCCCAGCCCTTAGGCTATGAGAGCCCCAGGCTTGTGGCGCCCCAGCCCTTAAGTTTAGGGAGCCCCAGGCCTGGGGTGCCCCAGCACTTAGGCTTTGGGGACCCAAGGCCTGGGGCGCCCCAGCCCTTCGTCTTTGGTAGCCCAAGGCCTGGGGCGCCCCAGCTCTTAGGATTTGGGACCCCAGTCCTGGGGCGCCCCAGTCCTTAGGCTTAGGGAGCCCCAGGCCTGTGTTGCCCCAGCCCTTAGGCTTTGGGAGCCCCAGGCCTGGGGCTGCCCCAGTCCTTAGGAAAAGGGAGCCCCAGGCCTGGGTGCCCCAGCCCTTAGGCCTTGGGAGCCCCAGGCCTTTGATGCCACAGCCCTTAGGTTAAGGAGCCCCAGAACTGGGGCGCCTCAGCATTTAGGTTTAGGGAGCCCCAGGCCTGGGGCGCCCCAGCCCTTAGGATTAGGGAGCCCCAGGTTTGGGGCGCCCCAGCCCTTAGGCTTAGGAAGCCCCCGGCCCAGGGAGCCCCAGCCCTTAGGCTTTGGGAACCCCACGCCTGGAGCGCCCCAGCCCTTAGGCATAGGAAGCCCCAGGCCCGGGGCTCCCCAGCCCTTATGCTTTAGGAGCCCCAGGACTGGGGCGCCCCAGCCCTTAGGCTTAGGGAGCCCCAGGCATTGCGCGCACCAGCACTTATGCTTTGGTAGCCCAAGGCCTGGGGTGCCCCAGCCCTTAGGCTTTGGGAGTCCCAGGCTTGGGGCGACCCAGCCCTTAGGCTTTGGGAGCCCAAGGCCTGGGGCGCCCCAGCCCTTAGGATTTGGGACCCCAGTCCTGGGGCGCCCCAGCCCTTAGGCTTAGGGAGCCCCAGGCCTGTGGGCCCCAAACCCTTAGGCTTTGGGAGCCCCAGGCCTGGGGTGCCCCAGTCCTTAGGAAAAGGGAGCCACAGGCCTAGGTCGCCCCAGCACTTAGGCTTAGGGAGCACCTCGCCTGGGGCACCCCAGAACTTAGGCTTAGGGAGCCCCAGTCCTGGGGCTCCCCTGCACTTAGGTTTAGGGAGCCCCAGGACCTGTGGCGACCCACCCCATATGCTCAGCCCTTAGGCTTTGGGAGCCCCAGGCCTGTGGTGTCCCAGTCCTTAGGCTTAGGGAGCCCCAGGACTGGGGCAACCCAGCGCTTAGGCTTAGGGAGCCCGGGCCTGGGGCGCACCAGCCCTTAGGCTTAGGGAGCCCTAGGACTGGGGCGCCCCAGCCCTTAGGCTTAGGGAGCACCTGGCCTGGGGCGCTCCAGAACTTAGGCTTAGGGAGCCCCAGGCCTGGGGCGCCAAGCACTTAGGCTTAGAGAGCCCCAGGCCTGGGGAGACCCATCCCATAGGCTTAGGGAGCCCCAGGCCTGGGGCGCCCCAGCCCGTAGGTTTGGGAGCCCCGGCCTGGGACGCCCCAGCCCTTAGGCTAAGGGAGCCCCAGGCTTGGGGCGCCCTAGGACTTAGGCTTAGTGAGCCCCAGGCCTTGGGCGCCCAAGACCTTAGAGTTAGAGAGCCCCAGGCCTAGGGCGCCCAGCCCCTAGGCTTAGGGAGCCTCATGCCTGGGGCGCCCCAGCCCTTAGGCTTTGGGACAAACTGGCCAGGGGCGCCCCAGCACTTAGGCTTAGGGAACCCCAGGCCTGGGGTGCCCCAACATTAGGATTAGGGAGCACCAGATGTGGGGCGCCCCAGCCCTTAGGCTTAGGGAGCCCCAGGCCTGGGACCGCCCAGCCATTAGGCTTCGGCAGCCCCAGGCCAGGGGCACACCAGCCCTTAGGCTTAGGGAACCCCAGGCCTGGGGCACCCCAGCACTTAGGCTTAGGGAGCCCCAGGTGGGGCGATAAAGCCTTTAGGCTTAGGGAGCCCCAGGCTTTGGGCGCCCCAGCCCTTAAGCTTAGGGAGCCCCATGGCTGGGGCGCCCCAGCCCTTTGGCTTTGGGAGCACCAGGCCTGGGGCGCCCCAGCTCTTTGGCTTTGGGACCCCCAGGCCTGGGGCGCCCCAGCCCTTAGGCTTTGGGACCCCAGACCTGGGGCGCCCCAGCACCTAGAATTTGGGACCCCAGGCCTTGGGCGCACCAGCCCTTAAGCATTGGGACCCCAGACCTGGGGAGCCCAAGCCCTTTGGCTTTGGGAGCCCCAGGCCTGGGGCGCCCCAGCCATTAGGCCTTGGGAGCCCCAGGCCTGGGGCGTCCCTACACTTAGGCTAAGGAGCCCCAGGTTGGGTGCCCCAGCCTTTAGGATTATTGAGCCCCAGGGCTGGGGCACCCCAACCCTTAGGCTTAGGAAGCCGCAAACACGGGGCGCCCCAGCCCTTAGGCTTTGGGATCCCCAGGCCTGGGGCGCCCCAGCATTTAGGCTTTGGGGCCCCAGGCCTGAGGCGCACCAGCCCTTAGGCTTTGGGACCCCAGGCCTGGGGCGCCCCAGCCCTTAGGCTAAGGAGCCCCAGGAATGGGGCGAACCAGCCCTTATGCTTAGGGAGCCCCACGCCTGGGGCGCACCAGCCCTTAGGCTAAGGAGTCCCAGAACTGGGGCGAACCAGACCTTACGCTTATGGAGCCCCAGTCCTGGGGCGCCACAGCCCTTAGGCTTGGAGTCCCAGGCTTGGGGCTCCCCAGACCTTAGGCTTTGGGAGCCCCAGGCATGGGGCGCCCAGTCCTTGGGAAAACGGAGCCCCAAGCCTGGGGAGCCCCAGCCTTAGGCATTGGGTGCCCCAGGACTGGGGCGCCCCAGCGCTTAGGCTTAGGGAGCCCGGGCCTGCGGCGCCCCAACCCGTAGGCACTTGGTGCCCCAGGACTGGGGCGCCCCAGCGCTTAGGCTTAGGGAGCCCGGGCCTGGGGCGACACAGCCCTTAGGTTTAGGGAGCACCTGGCCTGGGGCGCCCCAGAACTTAGGCTTAGGGAGGCCCCGGCCTGGGGGGACCCATCCCATATGCTTAGGGAGCCCCAGGCCTGGGGCGCCCCAGCCCTTTGGCTTAGGGAGCCCCAGGCCAGGGGCGCACCAGCCCTTAGGATTAGGGAACCCCAGGCCTGGGGCACCCCAGCACTTAGGCTTAGGGAGCCCCTTGTGGGGCGATAAAACCTTTAGGCTTAGGGAGCTCCAGGCTTTGGGCGCCCCAGCCTTTAAGCTTAAGGAGCCCCATGGCTGGGGCGCCCCAGCCCTTTGGCTTTGGGAGCACCAGGCCTGGGACGCCCCAGCCCTTTGACTTTGGGAGCCCCAGGCCAGGGGTGCCCCAGTCCTTAGGAAAAGGGAGCCCCAGGCCTGGGGCGCCCCAGCCCTTAGGCTTTGGGTGCCCCAGGACTGAGGTGCCCCAGCGCTTAGGCTTAGGGAGCCCGGGCCTGGGGTGCCCCAGAACTTAGGCTTAGGGAGCCCTAGGCCAGGGGCGCCCCAGCCCTTAGGGTTAGGGAGGCCCAGGCCTGGGGCGCCCCAGCCCTTAGGCTTAGGGAGCCCCAGGCCTGGGGCGCCCCAGCACTTAGGCTTAGGGAGCCCCAGGCGTGGGGCCACGGGCCTTTAGGCTTTGGGACCCCAGGCCTGGGCGCCCCTGCTCTTAGGCTAAGGAGCCCCAGGACTGGGGCGCCCCAGTCCTTACACTTAGGGAGCCTCACGCCTGGGGCGCCCCAGCCCTTAGGCATAGGAAGCCCCAGGCCCTGGGCGCCCCAGCCCTTAGGCTATGAGAGCCCCAGACTTGGGGCTCCCCAGCCCTTAGGCTTAGGGAGCCCCAGGACTGGGGTGCCCCAGCACTTAGGCTTTGGGAACCCATGGCCTGGTTCGCCCCAGCCCTTAGGCTTAGGGAGTCCCAGGCTTGGGGCGCCCCAGCCCTTAGGCTTTGGGAGCCCCAGGCCTGGGGCGCCCCAGCCCTTCGGCTTTTGGAGCCCAAGGCCTGGGGCGCCCCAGCTCTAATGATTTGGGACCCCAGTCCTGGGGCGCCCCAGTCCTTAGGCATAGGGAGCCCCAGGCCTGTGTTGCCCCAGCCCTTAGGCTTTGGGAGCCCCAGGCCGGGGCTGCCCCAGTCCTTAGGAAAAGGGAGCCCCAGGCCTGGGTGCCCCAGCCCTTAGCTTTGGGAGCCCCAGGACTGGGGCACCCAAGCCCTTAGGCTTTGGGAGCCCCAGGTCTGGGGCGCCCCAGCCCTTAGGTCTTGGGAGCCCCAGGCATGGGGCGCCACAGCCCTTAGGTTAAGGAGCCCCAGAACTGGGGAGCCCCAGAACTGGGGCGCCCCAGCATTTAGGTTTAGCGAGCCCCAGGCCTGGGGCGCCCCAGCCCTTAGGATTAGTGAACCCCAGCTTGGGGCGCCCCAGCCCTTAGGCTTATGAAGCCCCAGGCACAGGGAGCCCCAGCCCTTAGGCTTTGGGAACCCCTCTCCTGGAGCGTTCCAGCCCTTAGGCATAGGAAGCCCCAGGCCCGGGGCTCCCCAGCCCTTATGCTTTAGGAGCCCCAGGCCTGGGGCGCCCCAGCCCTTAGGCTTAGGGAGCCCCAGGCCTTGCACGCACCAGCACTTATGCTTTGGTAGCCCAAGGCCTGGGGTGCCCCAGCCCTTAGGCTTAGGGAGTCCCAAGCTTGGAGCGGCCCAGCCCTTAGGCTTTGGGAGCCCTAGGCCTGGGGCGCCCCAGCCCTTAGGATTTGGGACCCCAGTCCTGGGGCGCCCCAAACCTTTAGGCTTTGGGAGCCCCTGGCCTGGGGTGCCCCAGTCTTAAGGAAAAGGGAGCCATAGGCCTAGGGCGCCCCAGCACTTAGGTTTAGGGAGCCCCAGGTGGGGCGATAAAACCTTTAGGCTTAGGGAGCTCCAGTACTGAGGCGTCCCAGCGCTTAGGCTTAGGGAGCCCGGGCCTGGGGCGCCCCAGCCCTTAGGCTTAGGGAGCCCTAGGCCTGGGGCGCCCCAGCCCTTAGACTTAGGGAGCATCTGGCCTGGGGCGCCCCAGAACTTAGGCTTAAGGAGGCCCAGGCCTGGGGGGACCCATCCCATATGCTTAGGGAGCCTCAGGCCTGTGGCGCCCAAGTCCTTAGGCTTAGGGAGCCCTAGGCCAGGGGCGCACCAGCCATAAGGCTTAGGGAACCCCAGACCAGGTGCACCGCAGCACTAAGGCTTAGGGAGCCCCAGGTGGGGCGATAAAACCTTTAGGCTTAAGGAGCCCCAGGCTTTGGGCGCCCCAGCCCTTAAGCTTAGGGAGCCCCATGGCTGGGGCGCCTCAGCCCTTTGACTTTGGGAGCGCCAGGCCTGGGGTTCCCCAGTCCTTAGGAAAAGGGAGCCCCAGGTCTGGGGCGCCCCAGCTCTTAGGCTTAGGGAGCCCGGGCCTGGGGCGCCCCAGCCCTTAGGCTTAGGGAGCACCTGGCCTGTGGCGCCTCAGAACTTAGGCTTAGGGAAGTCCAGGCCTGGGGTGACCCATCCATATGCTTAGGGAGCCCCAGGCCTGGGGTGCCAAAGCCCTTAGCCTTAGGAAGCCCCAGGCCTGGGGCACCCCAGCCCTTAGGCTTAGGGAGCCCCAGGCCTGGGGCCACCAGCCTTTAGGCTTTGGGAACCCAGGCCTGGGTGCCCCAGCTCAGGTTAAGGAGCCCAGGACTGGTGTGCCCCAATCCTTACGTTTAGGGAGCCCCACGCCTGGGGCGCCCCAGCCCTTAAGTTTAGGGAGCCCCAGGCCTGGGGTGCCCCAGCACTTAGGCTTTGGGAACCCAAGGCCTGGGGCGCCCCAGCCCTTAGGCTTAGTGAGTCCCAGGCTTGGGGCGCCCCAGCCCTTAGGCTTTGGGAGCGCCAGGCCTGGGGCGCCGCAGCCCTTCGGCTTTGGCAACCCAAGGCCTGGGGTGCCCCAGTTCTTAGGATTTGGGACCCCAGTCTTGGGGAGCCCCAGTCCTTAGGCTTAGGGAGCACCAGGCCTGTGTTGCCCCAGCCCTTAGGCTTTGGGAGCCCCAGGCCTGGGGCTGCCCCAGTCCTTAGGAAAAGGGAGCCCCAGGCCTGGGCGCCCCAGCCCTTAGGCTTTGGGAGCCCCAGGTCTGGGGCGCCCCAGCCCTTAGGCCTTGGGAGCCCCAGGCCTTTGGTGCCACAGCCCTTAGGTTAAGGAGCCCCAGAACTGGGGCACCCCAGCATTTAGGTTTAGGGAGCCCCAGGCCAGGGGCGCCCCAGCCCTTAGGCTTAGGAAGCCCCCGGCCCAGGGAGCCCCAGCCCTTAGGCTTTCGGAGCCCCACGCCTGGAGCGCCCCAGCCCTTAGGCATAGGAAGCCCCAGGCCCGGAGCTCCCCAGCCCTTATGCTTTAGGAGCCCCAGGCCTGGGGCGCCCCAGCCCTTAGGCTTGGGGAGCCCCAGGCATTGCGCGCACCAGCACTTATGCTTTGGTAGCCCAAGGCCTGGGGTGCCCCAACCCTTAGGCTTAGGGAGTCCCAGGCTTGGGGCGACCCAGCCCTTAGGCTTTGGGAGCCCCAGACCTGGGCGCCCCAGCCCTTAGGCTTTGGGAGCCCAAGGCCTGGTGCGCCCCAGCCCTTAGGATTTGGGACCCCAGTCCTGGGGCGCCCCAGCCCTTAGGCTTAGGGAGCCCCAGGCCTGTGGGCCCCAAACCCTTAGGCTTTGGGAGCCCCAGGCCTGGGGTGCCCCAGTCCTTAGGAAAAGGGAGCCACAGGCCTAGGTCGCCCCAGCACTTAGGCTTAGGGAGCACCTCCCTGGGGCACCCCAGAACTTAGGCTTAGGGAGCCCCAGTCCTGGGGCTCCCCTGCACTTAGGTTTAGGGAGCCCCAGGACCTGTGGTGACCCACCCCATATGCTTAGGGAGCCCCAGACCTGGGGCGCCCCAGCCCTTAGGCTTTGGGAGCCCCAGGCCTGGGACGCCCCAGCCCTTAGGCTTTGGGAGCCCCAGGCCTGTGGCGTCCCAGTCCTTAGGCTTAGGGAGCCCCAGGACTGGGGCACCCCAGCGCTTAGGCTTAGGGAGCCCGGGCCTGGGGCGCACCAGCCCTTAGGCTTAGGGAGCCCTAGGCCTGGGGCGCCCCAGCCCTTAGGCTTAGGGAGCACCTGGCCTGGGGCGCTCCAGAACTTAGGCTTAGGGAGCCCCAGGCCTGGGGCGCCAAGCACTTAGGCTTAGAGAGCCCCAGGCCTGGGGAGACCCATCCCAAAGGCTTAGGGAGCCCCAGGCCTGGGGCGCCCCAGCCCGTAGGTTTGGGAGCCCCGGCCTGGGGCGCCCCAGCCCTTAGGCTAAGGGAGCCCCAGGCGTGGGGCCACGAGCCTTTAGGCTTTGGGACCCCAGGCCTGGGCGCCCCAGCTCGTAGGCTAAGGAGCCCCAGGACTGGGGTGCCCCAGTCCTTACACTTAGGGAGCCCCACGCCTGGGGCGCCCCAGCCCTTAGGCATAGGAAGCCCCAGGCCCGGGGCGCCCCAGCCCTTAGGCTATGAGAGCCCCAGACTTGGGGCTCCCCAGCCCTTAGGCTTAGGGAGCCCCAGGCCTGGGGTGCCCCAGCCCTTAGGCTTGGGAGTCCCAGGCTTGGGGCTCCCCAGACCTTAGGCTTTGGGAGCCCCAGGCATGTTGCGCCCCAGTCCTTAGGAAAAGGGAGCCCCAGGCCTGGGGCGCCCCAGCACTTAGGCTTTGGGTGCCCCAGGACTGAGGTGCCCCAGCGCTTAGGCTTAGGGAGCCCGGGCCTGGGGTGCCCCAGCCCTTAGGCTTAGGGAGCCCTAGGCCAGGGGCGCCCCAGCCCTTAGGCTTAGGGAGCCCCAGGCCTCGGGCGCCCTAGCGCTTAGGCTTAGGGAGCCCGGTCCTGGGACGCCCCAGCCCTTAGGCTTAGGGAGCACCTGGCCTGGGCCGCCACAGAACTAAGGCTTAGGGTGGTCCAGGCCTGGAAGGACCCATCCATATGCTTAGGGAGCCCCAGGCCTGGGGCGCCCCAGCCCTTAGGCTTAGGGACCCCAGGCCTGGGGCGCCCCAGCCCTTAGGCTTAGGGAGCCCCAGGCGTGGGACCACGAGCCTTTAGGCTTTGGGACCCCAGGCCTGGGCGCCCCAGCTCTTAGGGTAGGAGTCCCAGGACTGGGGCGCCCCAGTCCTTACACTTAGGGAGCCCCACGCCTGTTGCGCCGCAGCCCTTAGGCATAGGAAGCCCCAGGCCCGGGGCGCCCCAGCCCTTAGGTTATGAGAGCCCCAGACTTGGGGCTCCCCAGCCCTTAGGCTTAGGGAGCCCCAGTCCTGGGGTGCCCCAGCACTTAGTCTTTGGGAACCCAAGGCCTGGGGCGCCCCAGCCCTTAGGTTTAGGGAGTCCAAGACTTGGGGCGCCCAAGCCCATAGGCTTTGGGAGCCCCAGGCCTGGGGCGCCCCAGCCCTTCGACTTTTGGAGCCCAAGGCCTGGGGCACCCCAGCTCTTAGGATTTGGGACCCCAGTCCTTGGGCGCCCTAGTCCTTAGGCATAGGGAGCCCCAGGCCTGTGTTGCCCCAGGCCTTAGGCTTTGGGAGCCCCAGGCCTGGGGCTGCCCCAGTCCTTAGGAAAAGAGAGCCCCAGTTCTGGGCGCCCCAGGCCTTAGCTTTGGGAACCCCAGGCTTGGGGCGCCCCAGCCCTTAGGCTTAGGAAGCCCCAGGTCCAGGGAGCCCCAGCCCTTAGGCTTTGGGAACCCCTCGCCTGGAGCGTCCCAGCCCTTAGGCATAGGAAGCCCCAGGCCTGGGGTGCCCCAGCCCTTAGGCTTAGGGAGCCCCAGGCCTTGCACGCACCAGCACTTATGCTTTGGTAGCCCAAGGCCTGGGGGGCCCAGCCCTTAGGCTTAGGGAGTCCCAGGCTTGGAGCGGCCCAGCCCTTAGGCTTTGGGAGCCCTAGACCTGGGCGCCACAGCCCTTAGGCTTTGGGAGCCCAAGGCCTGGGTCGCCCCAGCCCTTAGGCTTAGGGAGCCCCAGGCCTGGGGCCACCAGCCTTTAGGCTTTGGGAACCCAGGCCTGGGTGCCCCAGCTCAGGTTAAGGAGCCCAGGACTGGTGTGCCCCAGTCCTTACGTTTAGGGAGCCCCACGCCTGGGGCGCCCCAGCCCTTAAGTTTAGGGAGCCCCAGGCCTGGGGTGCCCCAGCACTTAGGCTTTGGGAACCCAAGGCCTGGGGCGCCCCAGCCCTTAGGCTTAGTGAGTCCCAGGCTTGGGGCGCCCCAGCCCTTAGGCTTTGGGAGCGCCAGGCCTGGGGCGCCGCAGCCCTTCGGCTTTGGCAACCCAAGGCCTGGGGTGCCCCAGCTCTTAGGATTTGGGACCCCAGTCTTGGGGCGCCCCAGTCCTTAGGCTTAGGGAGCCCCAGGCCTGTGTTGCCCCAGCCCTTAGGCTTTGGGAGCCCCAGGCCTGGGGCTGCCCCAGTCCTTAGGTTAAAGGGAGCCCCAGGCCTGGGCGCCCCAGCACTTAAGCTTTGGGAGCCCCAGGTCTGGGGCGCCCCAGCCCTTAGGCCTTGGGAGCCCCAGGCCTTTGGTGCCACAGCCCTTAGGTTAAGGAGCCCCAGAACTGGGGCACCCCAGCATTTAGGTTTAGGGAGCCCCAGGCCAGGGGCGCCCCAGCCCTTAGGCTTAGGAAGCCCCCGGCCCAGGGAGCCCCAGCCCTTAGGCTTTCGGAGCCCCACGCCTGGAGCGCCCCAGCACTTAGGCATAGGAAGGCCCAGGCCAGGGGCTCCCCACCCCTTATGCTTTAGGAGCCCCAGGCCTGGGGCGCCCCAGCCCTTAGGCTTGGGGAGCCCCAGGCATTGCGCGCACCAGCACTTATGCTTTGGTAGCCCAAGGCCTGGGGTGCCCCAGCCCTTAGGCTTTGGGAGCCCCAGACCTGGGCGCCCCAGCCCTTAGGATTTGGGACCCCAGTCCTGGGGCGCCCCAGCCCTTAGGCTTAGGGAGCCCCAGGCCTGTGGGCCCCAAACCCTTAGGCTTTGGGAGCCCCAGGCCTGGGGTGCCCCAGTCCTTAGGAAAAGGGAGCCACAGGCCTAGGTCGCCCCAGCACTTAGGCTTAGGGAGCACCTCCCTGGGGCACCCCAGAACTTAGGCTTAGGGAGCCCCAGTCCTGGGGCTCCCCTGCACTTAGGTTTAGGGAGCCCCAGGACCTGTGGCGACCCACCCCATATGCTTAGGGAGCCACAGACCTGGGGCGCCCCAGCCCTTAGGCTTTGGGAGCCCCAGGCCTGGGACTCCCCAGCCCTTAGGCTTTGGGAGCCCCAGGCCTGTGGCGTCCCAGTCCTTAGGCTTAGGGAGCCCCAGGACTGGGGCACCCCAGCGCTTAGGCTTAGGGAGCCCGGGCCTGGGGCGCACCAGCCCTTAGGCTTAGGGAGCCCTAGGTCTGGGGCGCCCCAGCCCTTAGGCTTAGGGAGCACCTGGCCTGGGGCGCTCCAGAACTTAGGCTTAGGGAGCCCCAGGCCTGGGGCGCCAAGCACTTAGGCTTAGAGAGCCCCAGGCCTGGGGAGACCCATCCCAAAGGCTTAGGGAGCCCCAGGCCTGGGGCGCCCCAGCCCGTAGGTTTGGGAGCCCCGGCCTGGGGCGCCCCAGCCCTTAGGCTAAGGGAGCCCCAGGCGTGGGGCCACGAGCCTGTAGGCTTTGGGACCCCAGGCCTGGGCGCCCCAGCTCTTAGCCTAAGGAGCCCCAGGACTGGGGTGCCCCAGTCCTTAAACTTAGGGAGCCCCACGCCTGGGGCGCCCCAGCCCTTAGGCATAGGAAGCCCCAGGCCCGGGGCGCCCCAGCCCTTAGGCTATGAGAGCCCCAGACTTGGGGCTCCCCAGCCCTTAGGCTTAGGGAGCCCCAGGCCTGGGGTGCCCCAGCCCTTAGGCTTGGGAGTCCCAGGCTTGGGGCTCCCCAGACCTTAGGCTTTGGGAGCCCCAGGCATGTTGCGCCCCAGTCCTTAGGAAAAGGGAGCCCCAGGCCTGGGGCGCCCCAGCACTTAGGCTTTGGGTGCCCCAGGACTGAGGTGCCCCAGCGCTTAGGCTTAGGGAGCCCGGGCCTGGGGTGCCCCAGCCCTTAGGCTTAGGGAGCCCTAGGCCAGGGGCGCCCCAGCCCTTAGGCTTAGGGAGCCCCAGGCCTCGGGCGCCCTAGCGCTTAGACTTAGGGAGCCCGGTCCTGGGACGCCCCAGCCCTTAGGCTTAGGGAGCACCTGGCCTGGGCCGCCACAGAACTAAGGCTTAGGGTGGTCCAGGCCTGGGAGGACCCATCCATATGCTTAGGGAGCCCCAGGCCTGGGCCGCCCCAGCCCTTAGGCTTAGGGACCCCAGGCCTGGGGCGCCCCAGCCCTTAGGCTTAGGGAGCCCCAGGCGTGGGACCACGAGCCTTTAGGCTTTGGGACCCCAGGCCTGGGCGCCCCAGCTCTTAGGGTAGGAGCCCCAGGACTGGGGCGCCCCAGTCCTTACACTTAGGGAGCCCTACGCCTGGGGCGCCCCAGCCCTTAGGCATAGGAAGCCCCAGGCCCGGGGCGCCCCAGCCCTTAGGCTATGAGAGCCCCAGACTTGGGGCTCCCCAGCCCTTAGGCTTAGGGAGCCCCAGGCCTGGGGTGCCCCAGCCCTTAGGCTTGGGAGTCCCAGGCTTGGGGCTCCCCAGACCTTAGGCTTTGGGAGCCCCAGGCATGTTGCGCCCCAGTCCTTAGGAAAAGGGAGCCCCAGGCCTGGGGCGCCCCAGCACTTAGGCTTTGGGTGCCCCAGGACTGAGGTGCCCCAGCGCTTAGGCTTAGGGAGCCCGGGCCTGGGGTGCCCCAGCCCTTAGGCTTAGGGAGCCCTAGGCCAGGGGCGCCCCAGCCCTTAGGCTTAGGGAGCCCCAGGCCTCGGGCGCCCTAGCGCTTAGACTTAGGGAGCCCGGTCCTGGGACGCCCCAGCCCTTAGGCTTAGGGAGCACCTGGCCTGGGCCGCCACAGAACTAAGGCTTAGGGTGGTCCAGGCCTGGGAGGACCCATCCATATGCTTAGGGAGCCCCAGGCCTGGGGCGCCCCAGCCCTTAGGCTTAGGGACCCCAGGCCTGGGGCGCCCCAGCCCTTAGGCTTAGGAAGCCCCCGGCCCAGGGAGCCCCAGCCCTTAGGCTTTCGGAGCCCCACGCCTGGAGCGCCCCAGCCCTTAGGCATAGGAAGGCCCAGGCCAGGGGCTCCCCACCCCTTATGCTTTAGGAGCCCCAGGCCTGGGGCGCCCCAGCCCTTAGGCTTGGGGAGCCCCAGGCATTGCGCGCACCAGCACTTATGCTTTGGTAGCCCAAGGCCTGGGGTGCCCCAGCCCTTAGGCTTTGGGAGCCCCAGACCTGGGCGCCCCAGCCCTTAGGATTTGGGACCCCAGTCCTGGGGCGCCACAGCCCTTAGGCTTAGGGAGCCCCAGGCCTGTGGGCCCCAAACCCTTAGGCTTTGGGAGCCCCAGGCCTGGGGTGCCCCAGTCCTTAGGAAAAGGGAGCCACAGGCCTAGGTCGCCCCAGCACTTAGGCTTAGGGAGCACCTCCCTGGGGCACCCCAGAACTTAGGCTTAGGGAGCCCCAGTCCTGGGGCTCCCCTGCACTTAGGTTTAGGGAGCCCCAGGACCTGTGGCGACCCACCCCATATGCTTAGGGAGCCACAGACCTGGGGCGCCCCAGCCCTTAGGCTTTGGGAGCCCCAGGCCTGGGACTCCCCAGCCCTTAGGCTTTGGGAGCCCCAGGCCTGTGGCGTCCCAGTCCTTAGGCTTAGGGAGCCCCAGGACTGGGGCACCCCAGCGCTTAGGCTTAGGGAGCCCGGGCCTGGGGCGCACCAGCCCTTAGGCTTAGGGAGCCCTAGGCCTGGGGCGCCCCAGCCCTTAGGCTTAGGGAGCACCTGGCCTGGGGCGCTCCAGAACTTAGGCTTAGGGAGCCCCAGGCCTGGGGCGCCAAGCACTTAGGCTTAGAGAGCCCCAGGCCTGGGGAGACCCATCCCAAAGGCTTAGGGAGCCCCAGGCCTGGGGCGCCCCAGCCCGTAGGTTTGGGAGCCCCGGCCTGGGGCGCCCCAGCCCTTAGGCTAAGGGAGCCCCAGGCGTGGGGCCACGAGCCTGTAGGCTTTGGGACCCCAGGCCTGGGCGCCCCAGCTCTTAGGCTAAGGAGCCCCAGGACTGGGGTGCCCCAGTCCTTAAACTTAGGGAGCCCCACGCCTGGGGCGCCCCAGCCCTTAGGCATAGGAAGCCCCAGGCCCGGGGCGCCCCAGCCCTTAGGCTATGAGAGCCCCAGACTTGGGGCTCCCCAGCCCTTAGGCTTAGGGAGCCCCAGGCCTGGGGTGCCCCAGCCCTTAGGCTTGGGAGTCCCAGGCTTGGGGCTCCCCAGACCTTAGGCTTTGGGAGCCCCAGGCATGTTGCGCCCCAGTCCTTAGGAAAAGGGAGCCCCAGGCCTGGGGCGCCCCAGCACTTAGGCTTTGGGTGCCCCAGGACTGAGGTGCCCCAGCGCTTAGGCTTAGGGAGCCCGGGCCTGGGGTGCCCCAGCCCTTAGGCTTAGGGAGCCCTAGGCCAGGGGCGCCCCAGCCCTTAGGCTTAGGGAGCCCCAGGCCTCGGGCGCCCTAGCGCTTAGACTTAGGGAGCCCGGTCCTGGGACGCCCCAGCCCTTAGGCTTAGGGAGCACCTGGCCTGGGCCGCCACAGAACTAAGGCTTAGGGTGGTCCAGGCCTGGGAGGACCCATCCATATGCTTAGGGAGCCCCAGGCCTGGGCCGCCCCAGCCCTTAGGCTTAGGGACCCCAGGCCTGGGGCGCCCCAGCCCTTAGGCTTAGGGAGCCCCAGGCGTGGGACCACGAGCCTTTAGGCTTTGGGACCCCAGGCCTGGGCGCCCCAGCTCTTAGGGTAGGAGCCCCAGGACTGGGGCGCCCCAGTCCTTACACTTAGGGAGCCCTACGCCTGGGGCGCCCCAGCCCTTAGGCATAGGAAGCCCCAGGCCCGGGGCGCCCCAGCCCTTAGGCTATGAGAGCCCCAGACTTGGGGCTCCCCAGCCCTTAGGCTTAGGGAGCCCCAGGCCTGGGGTGCCCCAGCCCTTAGGCTTGGGAGTCCCAGGCTTGGGGCTCCCCAGACCTTAGGCTTTGGGAGCCCCAGGCATGTTGCGCCCCAGTCCTTAGGAAAAGGGAGCCCCAGGCCTGGGGCGCCCCAGCACTTAGGCTTTGGGTGCCCCAGGACTGAGGTGCCCCAGCGCTTAGGCTTAGGGAGCCCGGGCCTGGGGTGCCCCAGCCCTTAGGCTTAGGGAGCCCTAGGCCAGGGGCGCCCCAGCCCTTAGGCTTAGGGAGCCCCAGGCCTCGGGCGCCCTAGCGCTTAGACTTAGGGAGCCCGGTCCTGGGACGCCCCAGCCCTTAGGCTTAGGGAGCACCTGGCCTGGGCCGCCACAGAACTAAGGCTTAGGGTGGTCCAGGCCTGGGAGGACCCATCCATATGCTTAGGGAGCCCCAGGCCTGGGCCGCCCCAGCCCTTAGGCTTAGGGACCCCAGGCCTGGGGCGCCCCAGCCCTTAGGCTTAGGGAGCCCCAGGCGTGGGACCACGAGCCTTTAGGCTTTGGGACCCCAGGCCTGGGCGCCCCAGCTCTTAGGGTAGGAGCCCCAGGACTGGGGCGCCCCAGTCCTTACACTTAGGGAGCCCTACGCCTGGGGCGCCCCAGCCCTTAGGCATAGGAAGCCCCAGGCCCGGGGCGACCCAGCCCTTAGGCTATGAGAGCCCCAGACTTGGGGCTCCCCAGCCCTTAGGCTTAGGGAGCCCCAGGCCTGGGGTGCCCCAGCCCTTAGGCTTGGGAGTCCCAGGCTTGGGGCTCCCCAGACCTTAGGCTTTGGGAGCCCCAGGCATGTTGCGCCCCAGTCCTTAGGAAAAGGGAGCCCCAGGCCTGGGGCGCCCCAGCACTTAGGCTTTGGGTGCCCCAGGACTGAGGTGCCCCAGCGCTTAGGCTTAGGGAGCCCGGGCCTGGGGTGCCCCAGCCCTTAGGCTTAGGGAGCCCTAGGCCAGGGGCGCCCCAGCCCTTAGGCTTAGGGAGCCCCAGGCCTCGGGCGCCCTAGCGCTTAGACTTAGGGAGCCCGGTCCTGGGACGCCCCAGCCCTTAGGCTTAGGGAGCACCTGGCCTGGGCCGCCACAGAACTAAGGCTTAGGGTGGTCCAGGCCTGGGAGGACCCATCCATATGCTTAGGGAGCCCCAGGCCTGGGGCGCCCCAGCCCTTAGGCTTAGGGACCCCAGGCCTGGGGCGCCCCAGCCCTTAGGCTTAGGAAGCCCCCGGCCCAGGGAGCCCCAGCCCTTAGGCTTTCGGAGCCCCACGCCTGGAGCGCCCCAGCCCTTAGGCATAGGAAGGCCCAGGCCAGGGGCTCCCCACCCCTTATGCTTTAGGAGCCCCAGGCCTGGGGCGCCCCAGCCCTTAGGCTTGGGGAGCCCCAGGCATTGCGCGCACCAGCACTTATGCTTTGGTAGCCCAAGGCCTGGGGTGCCCCAGCCCTTAGGCTTTGGGAGCCCCAGACCTGGGCGCCCCAGCCCTTAGGATTTGGGACCCCAGTCCTGGGGCGCCACAGCCCTTAGGCTTAGGGAGCCCCAGGCCTGTGGGCCCCAAACCCTTAGGCTTTGGGAGCCCCAGGCCTGGGGTGCCCCAGTCCTTAGGAAAAGGGAGCCACAGGCCTAGGTCGCCCCAGCACTTAGGCTTAGGGAGCACCTCCCTGGGGCACCCCAGAACTTAGGCTTAGGGAGCCCCAGTCCTGGGGCTCCCCTGCACTTAGGTTTAGGGAGCCCCAGGACCTGTGGCGACCCACCCCATATGCTTAGGGAGCCACAGACCTGGGGCGCCCCAGCCCTTAGGCTTTGGGAGCCCCAGGCCTGGGACTCCCCAGCCCTTAGGCTTTGGGAGCCCCAGGCCTGTGGCGTCCCAGTCCTTAGGCTTAGGGAGCCCCAGGACTGGGGCACCCCAGCGCTTAGGCTTAGGGAGCCCGGGCCTGGGGCGCACCAGCCCTTAGGCTTAGGGAGCCCTAGGCCTGGGGCGCCCCAGCCCTTAGGCTTAGGGAGCACCTGGCCTGGGGCGCTCCAGAACTTAGGCTTAGGGAGCCCCAGGCCTGGGGCGCCAAGCACTTAGGCTTAGAGAGCCCCAGGCCTGGGGAGACCCATCCCAAAGGCTTAGGGAGCCCCAGGCCTGGGGCGCCCCAGCCCGTAGGTTTGGGAGCCCCGGCCTGGGGCGCCCCAGCCCTTAGGCTAAGGGAGCCCCAGGCGTGGGGCCACGAGCCTGTAGGCTTTGGGACCCCAGGCCTGGGCGCCCCAGCTCTTAGGCTAAGGAGCCCCAGGACTGGGGTGCCCCAGTCCTTAAACTTAGGGAGCCCCACGCCTGGGGCGCCCCAGCCCTTAGGCATAGGAAGCCCCAGGCCCGGGGCGCCCCAGCCCTTAGGCTATGAGAGCCCCAGACTTGGGGCTCCCCAGCCCTTAGGCTTAGGGAGCCCCAGGCCTGGGGTGCCCCAGCCCTTAGGCTTGGGAGTCCCAGGCTTGGGGCTCCCCAGACCTTAGGCTTTGGGAGCCCCAGGCATGTTGCGCCCCAGTCCTTAGGAAAAGGGAGCCCCAGGCCTGGGGCGCCCCAGCACTTAGGCTTTGGGTGCCCCAGGACTGAGGTGCCCCAGCGCTTAGGCTTAGGGAGCCCGGGCCTGGGGTGCCCCAGCCCTTAGGCTTAGGGAGCCCTAGGCCAGGGGCGCCCCAGCCCTTAGGCTTAGGGAGCCCCAGGCCTCGGGCGCCCTAGCGCTTAGACTTAGGGAGCCCGGTCCTGGGACGCCCCAGCCCTTAGGCTTAGGGAGCACCTGGCCTGGGCCGCCACAGAACTAAGGCTTAGGGTGGTCCAGGCCTGGGAGGACCCATCCATATGCTTAGGGAGCCCCAGGCCTGGGCCGCCCCAGCCCTTAGGCTTAGGGACCCCAGGCCTGGGGCGCCCCAGCCCTTAGGCTTAGGGAGCCCCAGGCGTGGGACCACGAGCCTTTAGGCTTTGGGACCCCAGGCCTGGGCGCCCCAGCTCTTAGGGTAGGAGCCCCAGGACTGGGGCGCCCCAGTCCTTACACTTAGGGAGCCCTACGCCTGGGGCGCCCCAGCCCTTAGGCATAGGAAGCCCCAGGCCCGGGGCGCCCCAGCCCTTAGGCTATGAGAGCCCCAGACTTGGGGCTCCCCAGCCCTTAGGCTTAGGGAGCCCCAGGCCTGGGGTGCCCCAGCCCTTAGGCTTGGGAGTCCCAGGCTTGGGGCTCCCCAGACCTTAGGCTTTGGGAGCCCCAGGCATGTTGCGCCCCAGTCCTTAGGAAAAGGGAGCCCCAGGCCTGGGGCGCCCCAGCACTTAGGCTTTGGGTGCCCCAGGACTGAGGTGCCCCAGCGCTTAGGCTTAGGGAGCCCGGGCCTGGGGTGCCCCAGCCCTTAGGCTTAGGGAGCCCTAGGCCAGGGGCGCCCCAGCCCTTAGGCTTAGGGAGCCCCAGGCCTCGGGCGCCCTAGCGCTTAGACTTAGGGAGCCCGGTCCTGGGACGCCCCAGCCCTTAGGCTTAGGGAGCACCTGGCCTGGGCCGCCACAGAACTAAGGCTTAGGGTGGTCCAGGCCTGGGAGGACCCATCCATATGCTTAGGGAGCCCCAGGCCTGGGCCGCCCCAGCCCTTAGGCTTAGGGACCCCAGGCCTGGGGCGCCCCAGCCCTTAGGCTTAGGGAGCCCCAGGCGTGGGACCACGAGCCTTTAGGCTTTGGGACCCCAGGCCTGGGCGCCCCAGCTCTTAGGGTAGGAGCCCCAGGACTGGGGCGCCCCAGTCCTTACACTTAGGGAGCCCTACGCCTGGGGCGCCCCAGCCCTTAGGCATAGGAAGCCCCAGGCCCGGGGCGACCCAGCCCTTAGGCTATGAGAGCCCCAGACTTGGGGCTCCCCAGCCCTTAGGCTTAGGGAGCCCCAGGCCTGGGGTGCCCCAGCCCTTAGGCTTGGGAGTCCCAGGCTTGGGGCTCCCCAGACCTTAGGCTTTGGGAGCCCCAGGCATGTTGCGCCCCAGTCCTTAGGAAAAGGGAGCCCCAGGCCTGGGGCGCCCCAGCACTTAGGCTTTGGGTGCCCCAGGACTGAGGTGCCCCAGCGCTTAGGCTTAGGGAGCCCGGGCCTGGGGTGCCCCAGCCCTTAGGCTTAGGGAGCCCTAGGCCAGGGGCGCCCCAGCCCTTAGGCTTAGGGAGCCCCAGGCCTCGGGCGCCCTAGCGCTTAGACTTAGGGAGCCCGGTCCTGGGACGCCCCAGCCCTTAGGCTTAGGGAGCACCTGGCCTGGGCCGCCACAGAACTAAGGCTTAGGGTGGTCCAGGCCTGGGAGGACCCATCCATATGCTTAGGGAGCCCCAGGCCTGGGGCGCCCCAGCCCTTAGGCTTAGGGACCCCAGGCCTGGGGCGCCCCAGCCCTTAGGCTTAGGAAGCCCCCGGCCCAGGGAGCCCCAGCCCTTAGGCTTTCGGAGCCCCACGCCTGGAGCGCCCCAGCCCTTAGGCATAGGAAGGCCCAGGCCAGGGGCTCCCCACCCCTTATGCTTTAGGAGCCCCAGGCCTGGGGCGCCCCAGCCCTTAGGCTTGGGGAGCCCCAGGCATTGCGCGCACCAGCACTTATGCTTTGGTAGCCCAAGGCCTGGGGTGCCCCAGCCCTTAGGCTTTGGGAGCCCCAGACCTGGGCGCCCCAGCCCTTAGGATTTGGGACCCCAGTCCTGGGGCGCCACAGCCCTTAGGCTTAGGGAGCCCCAGGCCTGTGGGCCCCAAACCCTTAGGCTTTGGGAGCCCCAGGCCTGGGGTGCCCCAGTCCTTAGGAAAAGGGAGCCACAGGCCTAGGTCGCCCCAGCACTTAGGCTTAGGGAGCACCTCCCTGGGGCACCCCAGAACTTAGGCTTAGGGAGCCCCAGTCCTGGGGCTCCCCTGCACTTAGGTTTAGGGAGCCCCAGGACCTGTGGCGACCCACCCCATATGCTTAGGGAGCCACAGACCTGGGGCGCCCCAGCCCTTAGGCTTTGGGAGCCCCAGGCCTGGGACTCCCCAGCCCTTAGGCTTTGGGAGCCCCAGGCCTGTGGCGTCCCAGTCCTTAGGCTTAGGGAGCCCCAGGACTGGGGCACCCCAGCGCTTAGGCTTAGGGAGCCCGGGCCTGGGGCGCACCAGCCCTTAGGCTTAGGGAGCCCTAGGCCTGGGGCGCCCCAGCCCTTAGGCTTAGGGAGCACCTGGCCTGGGGCGCTCCAGAACTTAGGCTTAGGGAGCCCCAGGCCTGGGGCGCCAAGCACTTAGGCTTAGAGAGCCCCAGGCCTGGGGAGACCCATCCCAAAGGCTTAGGGAGCCCCAGGCCTGGGGCGCCCCAGCCCGTAGGTTTGGGAGCCCCGGCCTGGGGCGCCCCAGCCCTTAGGCTAAGGGAGCCCCAGGCGTGGGGCCACGAGCCTGTAGGCTTTGGGACCCCAGGCCTGGGCGCCCCAGCTCTTAGGCTAAGGAGCCCCAGGACTGGGGTGCCCCAGTCCTTAAACTTAGGGAGCCCCACGCCTGGGGCGCCCCAGCCCTTAGGCATAGGAAGCCCCAGGCCCGGGGCGCCCCAGCCCTTAGGCTATGAGAGCCCCAGACTTGGGGCTCCCCAGCCCTTAGGCTTAGGGAGCCCCAGGCCTGGGGTGCCCCAGCCCTTAGGCTTGGGAGTCCCAGGCTTGGGGCTCCCCAGACCTTAGGCTTTGGGAGCCCCAGGCATGTTGCGCCCCAGTCCTTAGGAAAAGGGAGCCCCAGGCCTGGGGCGCCCCAGCACTTAGGCTTTGGGTGCCCCAGGACTGAGGTGCCCCAGCGCTTAGGCTTAGGGAGCCCGGGCCTGGGGTGCCCCAGCCCTTAGGCTTAGGGAGCCCTAGGCCAGGGGCGCCCCAGCCCTTAGGCTTAGGGAGCCCCAGGCCTCGGGCGCCCTAGCGCTTAGACTTAGGGAGCCCGGTCCTGGGACGCCCCAGCCCTTAGGCTTAGGGAGCACCTGGCCTGGGCCGCCACAGAACTAAGGCTTAGGGTGGTCCAGGCCTGGGAGGACCCATCCATATGCTTAGGGAGCCCCAGGCCTGGGCCGCCCCAGCCCTTAGGCTTAGGGACCCCAGGCCTGGGGCGCCCCAGCCCTTAGGCTTAGGGAGCCCCAGGCGTGGGACCACGAGCCTTTAGGCTTTGGGACCCCAGGCCTGGGCGCCCCAGCTCTTAGGGTAGGAGCCCCAGGACTGGGGCGCCCCAGTCCTTACACTTAGGGAGCCCTACGCCTGGGGCGCCCCAGCCCTTAGGCATAGGAAGCCCCAGGCCCGGGGCGACCCAGCCCTTAGGCTATGAGAGCCCCAGACTTGGGGCTCCCCAGCCCTTAGGCTTAGGGAGCCCCAGGCCTGGGGTGCCCCAGCCCTTAGGCTTGGGAGTCCCAGGCTTGGGGCTCCCCAGACCTTAGGCTTTGGGAGCCCCAGGCATGTTGCGCCCCAGTCCTTAGGAAAAGGGAGCCCCAGGCCTGGGGCGCCCCAGCACTTAGGCTTTGGGTGCCCCAGGACTGAGGTGCCCCAGCGCTTAGGCTTAGGGAGCCCGGGCCTGGGGTGCCCCAGCCCTTAGGCTTAGGGAGCCCTAGGCCAGGGGCGCCCCAGCCCTTAGGCTTAGGGAGCCCCAGGCCTCGGGCGCCCTAGCGCTTAGACTTAGGGAGCCCGGTCCTGGGACGCCCCAGCCCTTAGGCTTAGGGAGCACCTGGCCTGGGCCGCCACAGAACTAAGGCTTAGGGTGGTCCAGGCCTGGGAGGACCCATCCATATGCTTAGGGAGCCCCAGGCCTGGGGCGCCCCAGCCCTTAGGCTTAGGGACCCCAGGCCTGGGGCGCCCCAGCCCTTAGGCTTAGGGAGCCCCAGGCGTGGGACCACGAGCCTTTAGGCTTTGGGACCCCAGGCCTGGGCGCCCCAGCTCTTAGGGTAGGAGCCCCAGGACTGGGGCGCCCCAGTCCTTACACTTAGGGAGCCCCAGGCCAGGGGCGCCCCAGCCCTTAGGCTTAGGAAGCCCCCGGCCCAGGGAGCCCCAGCCCTTAGGCTTTCGGAGCCCCACGCCTGGAGCGCCCCAGCCCTTAGGCATAGGAAGGCCCAGGCCAGGGGCTCCCCACCCCTTATGCTTTAGGAGCCCCAGGCCTGGGGCGCCCCAGCCCTTAGGCTTGGGGAGCCCAAGGCATTGCGCGCACCAGCACTTATGCTTTGGTAGCCCAAGGCCTGGGGTGCCCCAGCCCTTAGGCTTAGGGAGTCCCAGGCTTGGGGCGACCCAGCCCTTAGGCTTTGGGAGCCCCAGACCTGGGCGCCCCAGCCCTTAGGATTTGGGACCCCAGTCCTGGGGCGCCCCAGCCCTTAGGCTTAGGGAGCCCCAGGCCTGTGGGCCCCAAACCCTTAGGCTTTGGGAGCCCCAGTCCTGGGGTGCCCAAGTCCTTAGGAAAAGCGAGCCACAGGCCTAGGTCGCCCCAGCACTTAAGCTTAGGGAGCACCTCGCCTGGGGCACCCCAGAACTTAGGCTTAGGGAGCCCCAGTCCTGGGGCTCCCCTGCACTTAGGTTTAGGGAGCCCCAGGACCTGTGGCGACCCACCCCATATGCTTAGGGAGCCCCAGACCTGGGGCGCCCCAGCCCTTAGGCTTTGGGAGCCCCAGGCCTGGGGCGCCCCAGCCCTTAGGCTTTGGGAGCCCCAGGCCTGTGGCGTCCCCGTCCTTAGGCTTAGGGAGCCCCAGGACTGGGGCACCCCAGCGCTTAGGCTTAGGGAGCCCGGGCCTGGGGCGCACCAGCCCTTAGGCTTAGGGAGCCCTAGGCCTGGGGCGCCCCAGCCCTTAGGCTTAGGGAGCACCTGGCCTGGGGCGCTCCAGAACTTAGGCTTAGGGAGCCCCAGGCCTGGGGCGCCAAGCACTTAGGCTTAGAGAGCCCCAGGCCTGGGGAGACCCATCCCAAAGGCTTAGGGAGCCCCAGGCCTGGGGCGCCCCAGCCGTAAAGTTTGGGAGCCCCGGCCTGGGGCGCCCCAGCCCTTAGGCTAAGGGAGCCCCAGGCGTGGGGCCACGAGCCTTTAGGCTTTGGGACCCCAGGCCTGGGCGCCCCAGCTCTTAGGCTAAGGAGCCCCAGGACTGGGGTGCCCCAGTCCTTACACTTAGGGAGCCCCACGCCTGGGGCGCCCCAGCCCTTAGGCATAGGAAGCCCCAGGCCCGGGGCGCCCCAGCCCTTAGGCTATGAGAGCCCCAGGCTTGGGGCGCCCCAGCCCTTAAGCTTAGGGAGCCCCAGGCCTGGGGTGCCCCAGCCCTTTGGCTTGGGAGTCCCAGGCTTGGGGCTCCCCAGACCTTAGGCTTTGGGAGCCCCAGGCATGTGGCGCCCCAGTCCTTAGGAAAAGGGAGCCCCAGGCCTGGGGCGCCCCAGCACTTAGGCTTTGGGTGCCCCAGGACTGAGGTGCCCCAGCGCTTAGGCTTAGGGAGCCCGGGCCTGGGGTGCCCCAGCCCTTAGGCTTAGGGAGCCCTAGGCCAGGGGCGCCCGAGCCCTTAGGCTTAGGAGCCCCAGGCCTCGGGCGCCCTAGCGCTTAGGCTTAGGGAGCCCGGTCCTGGGACGCACCAGCTCTTAGGCTTAGGGAGCACCTGGCATGGGCCGCCACAGAACTAAGGCTTAGGGTGGTCCAGGCCTGGGAGGACCCATCCATATGCTTAGCGAGCCCCAGGCCTGGGGCGCCCCTGCCCTTAGGCTTAGGGAGCCCCAGGCGTGGGACCACGAGCCTTTAGGCTTTGGGACCCCAGGCCTGGGCGCCCCAGCTCTTAGGGTAGGAGCCCCAGGACTGGGGCGCCCCAGTCCTTACACTTAGGGAGCCCCACGCCTGGGGCGCCCCAGTCCTTAGGCATAGGAAGCCCCAGGCCCGGGGCGCCCCAGGCCTTAGGTTATGAGAGCCCCAGACTTGGGGCTCCCCAGCCCTTAAGCTTAGGGAGCCCCAGGCCTGGGGTGCCCCAGCTCTTAGTCTTTGGGAACCCAGTCCTGGGGCGCCCTAGTCCTTAGGCTTAGGGAGTCCCAGGCCTGTGGCGCCCCAGCCCTTAGGCTTTGGGAGCCCCAGGCCTGGGGCTGCCCCAGTCCTTAGGAAAAGAGAGCCCCAGTTTTGGGCGCCCCAGTCCTTAGCTTTGGGAACCCCAGGCTTGGGGCGCCCCAGCCCTTAGGCTTAGGAAGCCCCAGGTCCAGGGAGCCCCAGCCCTTAGGCTTTGGGAACCCCTCGCCTGGAGCGTCCCAGCCCTTAGGCATAGGAAGCCCCAGGCCTGGGGCGCCCCAGCCCTTAGGCTTAGGGAGCCCCAGGCCTTGCACGCACCAGCACTTATGCTTTGGTAGCCCAAGGCCTGGGGGCCCCAGCCCTTAGGCTTAGGGAGTCCCAGGCTTGGAGCGGCCCAGCCCTTAGGCTTTGGGAGCCCTAGACCTGGGCGCCACAGCCCTTAGGCTTTGGGAGCCCAAGGCCTGGGGCGCCCCAGCCCTTAGGATTTGGGACCCCAGTCCTGGGGCGCCCCAGCCCTTAGGCTTAGGGAGCCCCAGGCCTGTGGTGCCCCAAACCCTTGGGCTTTGGGAGCCCCAGGCCTGGGGTGCCCAGTCCTTAGGAAAAGGGAGCCACAGGCCTAGGGCGCCCCAGCACTTAGGCTTAGGGAGCCCCAGGTGGGGCGATAAAACCTTTAGGCTTAGGGAGCTCCAAGCTTTGGGCGCCCCAGCCCTTAAGCTTAGGAAGCCCCATGGCTGGGGCGCCGCAGCCCTTTAGCTTTGGGAGCACCAGGCCTGGGACGCCCCAGCCCTTTGGCTTAGGGAGCCCCAGGCCTGGGGTGCCCCAGTCCTTCGGAAAAGGGAGTCCCAGGCCTGGGGTACCCCAGCCCTTAGGCTTTGGGTGCCCCAGGACTGAGGCGCCCCAGCGCTTAGGTTTAGGGAGCCTGGGCCTGGGGCGCCCCCGCCCTTAGGCTTAGGGAGCCCTAGGCCTGGGGCGCCCCAGCCCTTAGACTTAGGGAGCATCTGGCCTGGGGCGCCCCAGAACTTAGGCTTAGGGAGGCCCAGGCCTGGGGGGATCCATCCCATATGCTTAGGGAGCCTCAGTCCTGTGGCGCCCAAGTCCTTAGGCTTAGGGAGCCCTAGGCCAGGGGTGCACCAGCCGTAAGGCTTAGGGAACCCCAGGTCAGGTGCACCGCAGCACTAAGGCTTAGGGAGCCCCAGGTGGGGCGATAAAACCTTTAGGCTTAGGGAGCCCCTGGCTTTGGGCGCCCCAGCCCTTAAGCTTAGGGAGCCCCATGGCTGGGGCGCCCCAGCCCTTTGGCTTTGGGAGCACCAGGCCTGGGGCGCCTCATCCCTTTGGCTTTGGGAGCGCCAGGCCTGGGGTGCCCCAGTCCGTAGGAAAAGGGAGCCCCAGGCCTGGGGCGCCCCAGCGCTTAGGCTTAGGGAGCCGGGCCTGGGGGGCCCCAGCCCTTAGGCTTAGGGAGCCCTAGGCCTGGGGCACCCCAGCCCTTAGGCTTAGGGAGCACCTGGCCTGGGGCGCCTCAGAACTTAGGCTTAGGGAGGTCCAGGCCTGGGGGGACCCATCCATATGCTTAGGGAGCCCCAGGCCTGGGGTGCCAAAGCACTTAGCCTTACGGAGCCCCAGGCCTGGGGAGCCCCAGCCCTTTGGCTTGGGAGTCCCAGGCTTGGGGCTCCCCAGACCTTAGGCTTTGGGAGCCCCAGGCATGTGGCGCCCCAGTCCTTAGGAAAAGGGAGCCCCAGGCCTGGGGCGCCCCAGCACTTAGGCTTTGGGTGCCCCAGGACTGAGGTGCCCCAGCGCTTAGGCTTAGGGAGCCCGGGCCTGGGGTGCCCCAGCCCTTAGGCTTAGGGAGCCCTAGGCCAGGGGCGCCCGAGCCCTTAGGCTTAGGAGCCCCAGGCCTCGGGCGCCCTAGCGCTTAGGCTTAGGGAGCCCGGTCCTGGGACGCACCAGCTCTTAGGCTTAGGGAGCACCTGGCATGGGCCGCCACAGAACTAAGGCTTAGGGTGGTCCAGGCCTGGGAGGACCCATCCATATGCTTAGCGAGCCCCAGGCCTGGGGCGCCCCTGCCCTTAGGCTTAGGGAGCCCCAGGCGTGGGACCACGAGCCTTTAGGCTTTGGGACCCCAGGCCTGGGCGCCCCAGCTCTTAGGGTAGGAGCCCCAGGACTGGGGCGCCCCAGTCCTTACACTTAGGGAGCCCCACGCCTGGGGCGCCCCAGTCCTTAGGCATAGGAAGCCCCAGGCCCGGGGCGCCCCAGGCCTTAGGTTATGAGAGCCCCAGACTTGGGGCTCCCCAGCCCTTAAGCTTAGGGAGCCCCAGGCCTGGGGTGCCCCAGCTCTTAGTCTTTGGGAACCCAGTCCTGGGGCGCCCTAGTCCTTAGGCTTAGGGAGTCCCAGGCCTGTGGCGCCCCAGCCCTTAGGCTTTGGGAGCCCCAGGCCTGGGGCTGCCCCAGTCCTTAGGAAAAGAGAGCCCCAGTTTTGGGCGCCCCAGTCCTTAGCTTTGGGAACCCCAGGCTTGGGGCGCCCCAGCCCTTAGGCTTAGGAAGCCCCAGGTCCAGGGAGCCCCAGCCCTTAGGCTTTGGGAACCCCTCGCCTGGAGCGTCCCAGCCCTTAGGCATAGGAAGCCCCAGGCCTGGGGCGCCCCAGCCCTTAGGCTTAGGGAGCCCCAGGCCTTGCACGCACCAGCACTTATGCTTTGGTAGCCCAAGGCCTGGGGGCCCCAGCCCTTAGGCTTAGGGAGTCCCAGGCTTGGAGCGGCCCAGCCCTTAGGCTTTGGGAGCCCTAGACCTGGGCGCCACAGCCCTTAGGCTTTGGGAGCCCAAGGCCTGGGGCGCCCCAGCCCTTAGGATTTGGGACCCCAGTCCTGGGGCGCCCCAGCCCTTAGGCTTAGGGAGCCCCAGGCCTGTGGTGCCCCAAACCCTTGGGCTTTGGGAGCCCCAGGCCTGGGGTGCCCAGTCCTTAGGAAAAGGGAGCCACAGGCCTAGGGCGCCCCAGCACTTAGGCTTAGGGAGCCCCAGGTGGGGCGATAAAACCTTTAGGCTTAGGGAGCTCCAAGCTTTGGGCGCCCCAGCCCTTAAGCTTAGGAAGCCCCATGGCTGGGGCGCCGCAGCCCTTTAGCTTTGGGAGCACCAGGCCTGGGACGCCCCAGCCCTTTGGCTTTGGGAGCCCCAGGCCTGGGGTGCCCCAGTCCTTCGGAAAAGGGAGTCCCAGGCCTGGGGTACCCCAGCCCTTAGGCTTTGGGTGCCCCAGGACTGAGGCGCCCCAGCGCTTAGGTTTAGGGAGCCTGGGCCTGGGGCGCCCCCGCCCTTAGGCTTAGGGAGCCCTAGGCCTGGGGCGCCCCAGCCCTTAGACTTAGGGAGCATCTGGCCTGGGGCGCCCCAGAACTTAGGCTTAGGGAGGCCCAGGCCTGGGGGGATCCATCCCATATGCTTAGGGAGCCTCAGTCCTGTGGCGCCCAAGTCCTTAGGCTTAGGGAGCCCTAGGCCAGGGGTGCACCAGCCGTAAGGCTTAGGGAACCCCAGGTCAGGTGCACCGCAGCACTAAGGCTTAGGGAGCCCCAGGTGGGGCGATAAAACCTTTAGGCTTAGGGAGCCCCTGGCTTTGGGCGCCCCAGCCCTTAAGCTTAGGGAGCCCCATGGCTGGGGCGCCCCAGCCCTTTGGCTTTGGGAGCACCAGGCCTGGGGCGCCTCATCCCTTTGGCTTTGGGAGCGCCAGGCCTGGGGTGCCCCAGTCCGTAGGAAAAGGGAGCCCCAGGCCTGGGGCGCCCCAGCGCTTAGGCTTAGGGAGCCGGGCCTGGGGGGCCCCAGCCCTTAGGCTTAGGGAGCCCTAGGCCTGGGGCACCCCAGCCCTTAGGCTTAGGGAGCACCTGGCCTGGGGCGCCTCAGAACTTAGGCTTAGGGAGGTCCAGGCCTGGGGGGACCCATCCATATGCTTAGGGAGCCCCAGGCCTGGGGTGCCAAAGCACTTAGCCTTACGGAGCCCCAGGCCTGGGGAGCCCCAGCCCTTAGGCTTAGGGAGCCCCAGACCTGGGGCCACCAGCCTTTAGGCTTTGGGACCCCAGGCCTGGGGGGCCCCAGCCCTTAGGCATAGGAAGCCCTAGGCCCGGGGCGCCTCAGCCCTTAGGCTATGAGAGCCCCAGGCTTGGGGCGCCCCAGCCCTTAAGTTTAGGGAGCCCCAGGCCTGGGGTGCCCCAGCACTTAGGCTTTGGGAACCCAAGGCCTGGGGCGCCCCAGCCCTTAGGCTTAGGGAGTCCCAGGCTTGGGGCGCCCCAGCCCTTAGGCTTTGGGAGCGCCAGGCCTGGGGCGCCCCAGCCCTTCGTCTTTGGTAGCCCAAGGCCTGGGGCGCCCCAGCTCTTAGGATTTGGGACCCCAGTCCTGGGGCGCCCCAGTCCTTAGGCTTAGGGAGCCCCAGGCCTGTGTTGCCCCAGCCCTTAGGCTTTGGGAGCCCCAGGCCCGGGGCTGCCCCAGTCCTTAGGAAAAGGGAGCCCCAGGCCTGGGTGCCCCAGCCCTTAGGCCTTGGGAGCCCCAGGCCTTTGGTGCCACAGCCCTTAGGTTAAGGAGCGCCAGAACTGGGGCACCCCAGCATTTAGGTTTAGGGAGCCCCAGGCCTGGGGCGCCCCAGCCCTTAGGATTAGGGAGCCCCAGGTTTGGGGCGCCCCAGCCCTTAGGCTTAGGTAGCCCCCGGCCCAGGGAGCCCCAGCCCTTAGGCTTTGGGAACCCCACGCCTGGAGCGCCCGAGCCCTTAGGCATAGGAAGCCCAAGGCCTGGGGCGCCCCAGCCCTTAGGATTTGGGACCCCAGTCCTGGGGCGCCCCAGCCCTTAGGCTTAGGGAGCCCCAGGCCTGTGGGCCCCACACCCTTAGGCTTTGGGAGCCCCAGGCCTGGGGTGCCCCAGTCCTTAGGAAAAGGGAGCCACAGGCCTAGGTCGCCCCAGCACTTAAGCTTAGGGAGCACCTCGACTGGGGCACCCCAGAACTTAGGCTTAGGGAGCCCCAGTCCTGGGGCTCCCCTGCACTTAGGTTTAGGGAGCCCCAGGACCTGTGGCGACCCACCCCATATGCTTAGGGAGCCCCAGACCTGGGGCGCCCCAGCCCTTAGGCTTTGGGAGCCCCAGGCCTGGGACGCCCCAGCCCTTAGGTTTGGGAGCCCCAGGCCTGTGGTGTCCCAGTCCTTTGGCTTAGGGAGCCCCAGGTCTGGGGCACCCCAGCGCTTAGGCTTAGGGAGCCCGGGCCTGGGGCGCACCAGCCCTTAGGCTTAGAGAGCCCTAGGACTGGGGCACCCCAGCCCTTAGGCTTAGGGAGCACCTGGCCTGGGGCGCTCCAGAACTTAGGCTTAGGGAGCCCCAGGCCTGGGGCGCCAAGCACTTAGGCTTAGAGAGCCCCAGGCCTGGGGAGACCCATCCCATAGGCTTAGGGAGCCCCAGGCCTGGGGCGCCAAGCCCGTAGGTTTGGGAGCCCTGGCCTGGGACGCCCCAGCCCTTAGGCTAAGGGAGCCCCAGGCTTGGGGCGCCCTAGAACTTAGGCTTAGTGAGCCCCAGGCCTTGGGCGCCCAAGACCTTAGAGTTAGAGAGCCCCAGGCCTAGGGCGCCCAGCCCCTAGGCTTAGGGAGCCTCATGCCTGGGGCGCCCCAGCCCTTAGGCTTCGGGACAAACTGGCCAGGGGCGCCCCAGCACTTAGGCTTAGGGAACCCCAGGCCTGGGGTGCCCCAACATTAGGATTAGGGAGCACCAGATGTGGGGCGCCCCAGCCCTTAGGCTTAGGGAGCCCCAGGCCTGGGACCGCCCAGCCATTAGGCTTCGGCAGCCCCAGGCCAGGGGCACACCAGCCCTTAGGCTTAGGGAACCCCAGGCCTGGGGCGCCCCAGCACTTAGGCTTAGGGAGCCCCAGGTGGGGCGATAAAGCCTTTAGGCTTAGGGAGCCCCAGGCTTTGGGCGCCCCAGCCCTTAAGCTTAGGGAGCCCCATGGCTGGGGCGCCCCAGCCCTTTGGCTTTGGGAGCACCTGGTCCTGGGGCGCCCCAGCTCTTTGGCTTTGGGACCCCCAGGCCTGGGGCGCCCCAGCCCTTAGGCTTTGGGACCCCAGGCGTGGGGCGCCCCAGCCCCTAGAATTTGGGACCCCAGGCCTTGGGCGCACCAGCCCTTAAGCATTGGGACCCCAGACCTGGGGAGCCCCAGCCCTTTGGCTTTGGGAGCCCCAGGCCTGGGGCGCCCCTGCCATTAGGCCTTGGGAGCCCCAGGCCTGGGGCGCCCCTACACTTAGGCTAAGGAGCCCCAGGTTGGGTGCCCCAGCCTTTAGGATTAGGGAGCCCCAGGCCTGGGGCACCCCAACCCTTAGGCTTAGGAAGCCGCAAACAAGGGGCGCCCCAGCCCTTAGGCTTTGGGATCCCCAGGCCTGGGGCGCCCCAGCATTTAGGCTTTGGGGCCCCAGGCCTGAGGCGCACCAGCCCTTAGGCTTTGTGACCCCAGGCCTGGGGCGCCCCAGCCCTTAGGCTAAGGAGCCCCAGGAATGGGGCGAACCAGCCCTTATGCTTAGGGAGCCCCACGCCTGGGGCGCACCAGCCATTAGGCTAAGGAGTCCCAGAACTGGGGCGAACCAGCCCTTACGCTTATGGAGCCCCAGACCTGGGGCGCCACAGCCCTTAGGCTTGGAGTCCCAGGCTTGGGGCTCCCCAGACCTTAGGCTTTGGGAGCCCCAGGCATGGGGCGCCCAGTCCTTAGGAAAACGGAGCCCCAGGCCTGGGGCGCCCCAGCCCTTAGGCATTGGGTGCCCCAGGACTGGGGCGCCCCAGCGCTTAGGCTTAGGGAGTCCGGGCCTGGGGCGACACAGCCCTTAGGCTTATGGGGCACCTGGCCTGAGGCGCCCCAGAACTTAGGCTTAGGGAGGCCCCGGCCTGGGGGGACCCATCCAATATGCTTAGGGAGCCCCAGGCC